>NW_027140893.1:312745-625491 GCF_036365525.1 Heterodontus francisci | reverse complement strand
AATCCCCTTCCCCACACACTGAAACCCCTTCCCTACACACTGAAACCCTTCCCCACACTCTGAAACCCCTTCCCCACACACTGAAAACCTTCATCACGCACTGAAACCCTTCCCCACACACTGAAACCCATTCCCCACACACTGAAACACCTTTCCCAGACACTGAAACCCCTTCCGCACACAGTTAAACCATTACCCACACAGTGAAACCCCCTCCCCACACACTGAAAACCCTTCCCCTCACACTGAATACCCTTCCGAGCACAATGAAACACCTTCCCCACACAATGAAACATCTTCCCCACACACTGAATCACCTTCCCCACAAACTGAAACCCCTTCCGCACACAATGAAACACCTTACCCACACACTGAAACCCCTTCCGCACATACTGAAACACCTTCCCCACAAACTGAAAGCCCTTCCCCACACACTGAAAACCCTTCCCCACACACTGAAACCCCTTCCACAAACACTGAAACACCTTCCCCACACACTGAAACCCAAGCCCCACACACTGAAATCCCTTCCGCACTCAGTGAAACCCTTCCCCACACCCTGACACCCCTTCCCCAAACACTGAAACACATCCCCACACACTGAAACCCCTTCCTCACACACTGAAACACATCCCCACACACTGAAACCCCTTCCCCACACACTGAAACACATCCCCGCCCACTGAAACACCTTCCCCACTCACTGAAACCCTTCCCCACACACTGAAACCCCTTCCCCACATTCTGAAACCCCTTCCCCACACACTGAAACACCTTCACCACACACTGAAACCCCTTCCGCTCACAGTTAAACACTTCCCCACACACTGAAACCCCCTCCCCACACACTGAAACACCTTCCCCACACACTGAAACCCCTTCCGCACACAATGAAAAATCTTTCCCACACATTGAAACCCCTTCCCCACACACTGAAACACCTTCCGCACAAACTGAAACCCCTTCCGCACACACTGAAACAGCTTCCCCGCACACTGAAACCCCTTCCCCACACACTGAATCCCCTTCCACACACACTGAAACACCTTCACTACACACTGAAACACCTTCCCCACACACTGAAACCCCTTCCGCACACAGTGAAACACCTTCCCCACACACTGAAACCCCTTCCGCACACAGTGAAACACATCCCCAGACCTAGAAACCCCTTCCCCACACACTGAAACACCTTCCCCACACACTGAAGCCCTTCCCCACACACGGAAACCCTTTGCGCACACACTGAAACACTTCCCCACACACTGAAACCCCTTCCCCACACACTGAAACACCGGCCCCACACACTGTAATCCTTCCCCACACACTGAAACACTTCCCGACACACTGAAAGCCCTTCCTCACACTATAAAAGCCCTTCCACACACACTGAAACACCTTCCCCACACGCTGAAACACTTTCCCCACTCACTGAAACCCCTTCCGCACACAGTGAAACACTTCCCCACACACTGAAACCACTTCCCCACACACTGAAACACCTTCCCCACACACTGAAACAATTCCCCACACACTGAAACCCCTTCCCCACATACTGAAACCCCTTCCCCACACACTGAAGCACCTTCCCCACACACTGAAACCCCTTCCACACAAAGTTAAACCCTTCCCCACACTCTGAAACCCCCACCCCACTCACTGAAACCCCTTCCCCACACACTGAAACCCCTTCCACACACAATGAAACACCTTTCCCACACATTGAAACCCCTTCCCCACACACTGAAACCCCTTCCGCACACAGTGAAACACTTCCCCACACACTGAAACCACTTCCCCACACACTGAAACACCTTCCCCACACACTGAAACACCTTCCCCACACACTGAAACCCTTCCCCACACACTGAAACCCCTTCCCCACATACTGAAACCCCTTCCCCACACACTGAAACACCTTCCCCACACACTGAAACCCCTTCCACACAAAGTTAAACACTTCCCCACACTCTGAAACCCCCACCCCACACACTGAAACCCCTTCCCCACACACTGAAACCCCTTCCACACACAATTAAACACCTTTCCCACACATTGAAACCCCTTCCCCACACACTGAAACACCTTCCGCACAAACTGAAACCTCTTCCGCACACACTGAAACACCTACCCCACACACTGAAACCTCTTCCCCACTCAATGAAACCCCTTCCCCACACACTGAAACCCCTTCCCCACACACTGAAACACTTCCCCACACATTGAAACGCCTTCCCCACACACTGAAACACCTTCCCCACACACTGAAACACCTTCCCCACATACTGAAACCCCTTCCCCAAACACTGAAACCCCTTCCACACACAATGAAATCATTCCCCACACCTAGAAACCCCATCCCCACAAACTGGAACACCTTCCCCACACACTGAAACCCTTCCCCACACACTGAAACCCCTTCCGCACACACTGAAACACTTCCCCACACACTGAAATCCCTTCCTCACATACTGAAACCCCGTCCCCACACACTGTAATCCTTCCCCACACACTGAAACACTTCCCCACACACTGAATCCCCCTCCCCACACACTGAAGCCCCTTCCCTACACACTGAAACACTTCCCCACACTCTGAAACCCCTACCCCACACACTGAAAACCTTCATCACACACTGAAACCCTTCCCCACACACTGAAACCCCTTCCCTACACACTGAAACCCCTTCCACACACAGTTAAACCATTACCCACACAGTGAAACCCTTCCGCACTCAGTGAAACCCTTCCCCACACCCTGACACCCCTTCCCCAAACACTGAAACACATCCATACACACTGAAACCCCTTCCTCACACACTGAAACACATCACCACACACTGAAAGCCCTTCCCCACACACTGGAACACATCCCCGCCCACTAAAACACCTTCCCCACTCACTGAAACCCCTTCCCCACACACTGAAAACACTTCCGCACACAATGAAACCCTTCACACACACTAAAACAGCTTCCCCACACACTGAAACCCATCCCCACACACTGATACACCTTCCCCACACACTGAAACCCCTTCCGCACACACTGAGACACCTTCACCACACACTGAAACCACTTCCCCACACACTGAAACCCCTTCCGCACACAGTGAAACCCTTCCCCACACACTGAAAACCCTTCCCAACACACTGAAACCCCTTCCCGACACACTGAAACACATCCCCACACACTGAAACGCCTTTCCCACGCACTGTATCCCATTCCCCACACGCTGAAACCCCTTCCCCCCCACACTGAAACCCTTCCGCACACTCTGAAACCCCTTCCCCACAAACTGAAACCCCGTCCCCAGACACTGTAATCCTTCCCCGCACACTGAAACCCCTTCGCCAAACACTAAAACCACTTCCTCACACACAGGAACCCCTTCCCCACACAGTGAAACCCTTCACCACACACTGAAATCCTTCCCCACACACTGAAACCCGTTCCCCACCTACTGAAACCCCTTCCCAACTCACTGAAACACATTCCCCACACACTGATACCCCTTCCGCACACAGTTAAACCCTTCCCCACACACTGAAACCCCCTCCCCACACAATGAAACACCTTCCCCACACAATGAAACACCTTCCCCACACACTGATTCCCCTTCCGCACACACTGAAACCCCTTCCGCAAACTCTGAAACACCTTCCCCACTCACTGAAACCCCTTCCCCACACAGTGAAACCCCTTCCTCACACACTGAAACACCTTCCCCACACGCTGAAACCCATTCCCCACACACTGAAACCCCTTCTCCACACACTGAAACACCTTCCCCACGCATTGAAACCCCTTCCCCACACACTGAAACCCTTCCCCACACACTGAAACCCCTTCCCCACATACCGAAACCCCTTCCCCATACACTGAAACACCTTCCCCACACACTGAAACGCCTTCCGCACTGAGTTAAACCCTTCCCCACACACTGAAACCCCCTCCCCACACACTGAAACCCCTTCCCCACACACTGATACACCTTCCCCAAACACTGAAACCCATCCCCACACACTGAAACCCCTTCTGCACACACTGAAACACTTCCCCACACACTGAAATCCCTTCCCCGCACACTGAAACCCCTTCCGCACTCAGTGAAACCCTTCCCCACACCCTGACACCCCTTCCCCAAACACTGAAACACATCCCCACACACTGAAACACCTTCCCCACACACTGCAACACATCCCCACACACTGAAACCCCATCCCCACACATTGAAACACATCCCCACACACTGAAACGCCTTCCCCATGCACTGTATCCCCTTCCCCACACACTGAAATCCCGTCCCCAGAAACTGTAATCCTTCCCCACACACTGAAACACTTCCCCACACACTGAAACCCCTTCCCCATACGCTAAAACCCCTTCCCCACACACTGAAACCCCTTCCCCACACACTGATACCCCTTCCGCACACAGTTAAACCCTTCCCCACACATTGAAACACCTTCCCCACACAATGAAACACCTTCCCCACACACTGAATCCCCTTCCCCACACACTGAAACCCGTTCCACACACAATGAATCACCTTCGCACACACAGAAAACCCTTCCGCAAACACTGAAACACCTTCCCCACAAACTGAAACCCCTTCCCCACACACTGAAACCCCTTCCACACACACTGAAACACCTTCCCCACACGCTGAAACCCATTCCCCACACACTGAAACACCTTCCCCGCACACTGAAACCCTTCCCCACACACTGAAGACCTTCCCCACACACTGAAACCCCTTCCCGACATACTGAAACCCCTACCCCACACACTGAAACACCTTCCCCACACACAGAAACCCCTTCCGCACACAGTTAAACCCTTCCCCACACACTGAAACCCCCTCCGCACACACTGAAACACCTTCCCCACACACTGAGTACCCTTCCGCGCACAATGAAACACCTTCCCCACACAATGAAACACCTTCCCCACACTCTGAATCCCCTTCCCCTAACACTGAAACCCCTTCTGCTCACAACGAAACACCTTTCCCACACATTGAAACCCCTTCCCCACACACTGTAACACCTTCCGCACCAACCGAAACCCCTTCCGCACTTACTGATACACCTTCCCCACACACTGAAACCCCTTCCCCACACACTGAAACCCCTTCCCCACACACTGAAACACCTTCCACACACACAGAAACACCTTCCCCACACAATGAAACCCCTTCCCCACACACTGAAACCCCTTCCACATCAGAGAAACTCTTCCCCACACACTGAAACCTCTTCCCCACAAACTGAAACACATCCCCACACAATGAAACCCCTTCCCCACACATTGAAACACATCCCCACACACTGAAACACCTTCCCCACATAGTGAAACACCTTCCCCAAACACTGAAACCACTTCCGCACTCAGTGAAACCCTTCCCGACACACAAAAACCCCTTCCCCACACACTGAAACCCCTTCCCCACTCACTGAAACCCCTTCCCCACACATTGAAACCCTTCCCCACACACTGAAACCCCTTCCCCACACACTGAAACACCTTCCCCACATACTGAAACACTTCCCCACACACTGAAACACCCACCCCACACACTGAAACCCCTTCCCCACACACTGAATACCCTTCCGCACACAATGAAGCACCTTCCCCACACATTGAAACCTCTTCCCCACACACTGAAACACCTTCCGCACAAACTGAAACCCCATCCGCACACACTGAAACCCCTTCCCCACACACTGAAACCCCTTCCCCACACACTGAAACCCCTTCGACACACACTGAAACACCTTCCCCACACGCTGAAACCCATTCCCCACACACTGAAACACCTTCCCCACACACTGAAACCCTTCCCCACACACTGAAGACATTCCACACACACTGAAACCCCTTCCCCACACACTGAATACCCTTCCGCACACAATGAAGCACCTTCCCCACACATTGAAACCCTTTCCCCACACACTGAAACACCTTCCGCACAAACTGAAAGCCCATCCGCACACACTGAAACACCTTCCCCACACACTGAAACCCCTTCCCCACGCACTGAAACTCCTTCCCCACACACTGAAACCCCTTCCACACAAACTGAAACACCTTCCCCACACACTGACACCCCGTCCCCACACATTGAAACTCTTCCGCACTCAGTGAAACTCTTCCCCACACACTGAAACCCCGTCCCCACACACTGAAACACATCCCCACACACTGTAACACCTTCCACACTCAGTGAAACCCTTCCCCACACACTGAAACCCCTTCCCCACACACTGAAACACCTTCCACACACACTGAAACACTTCCCCACACACTGAAACCCCTTCCCCACACTCTGAAACCCCTTCCCCACACACTGAAACCCCTTCCCCACACACTGCAACCCCTTCACCACACACAGAAACCGCTTCCCCACACACTGAAACCCCTTCCCCACACAATGAAACCCTTCACCACACACTGAAACCCTTCCCCACACACTTAAACCCCTTCCCCACATAATGAAACCCATTCCCCAAACACTGAAACACCTTCCCCACACACTGAAACCCCTTCCGCACACTGTTAAACCCTTCCCCACACACTGAAACCCACTCCCCACACACTGAAACCTCTTCCCCTCACACTGAATACACTTCCGCACACAATGAACCACCTTCTTCACACAATGAAACACCTTCCCCACACACTGAATACGATTCCCCACAAACTGAAACCCCTTCCGCACACAATGAAACACCTTCCCCACATACTGAAACCCCTTCGACACACACTGAAACACCTTCCCCACACGCTGAAACCCATTCCCCACACACTGAAACACCTTCCCCACACACTGAAACCCTTCCCCACACACTGAAGACATTCCACACACACTGAAACCCCTTCCCCACACACTGAATACCCTTCCGCACACAATGAAGCACCTTCCCCACACATTGAAACCCTTTCCCCACACACTGAAACACCTTCCGCACAAACTGAAACCCCATCCGCACACACTGAAACACCTTCCCCACACACTGAAACCCCTTCCCCACACACTGAAACTCCTTCCCCACACACTGAAACCCCTTCCACACAAACTGAAACACCTTCCCCACACACTGACACCCCGTCCCCACACACTGACACTCTTCCGCACACAGTGAAACTCTACCCCACACACTGAAACCCCGTCCCCACACACTGAAACACCTTCCACACACACTGAAACACATCCCCACACACTGTAACACCTTCCACACTCAGTGAAACCCTTCCCCACACACTGAAACCCCTTCCCCACACACTGAAACACCTTCCACACACACTGAAACACTTCCCCACACACTGAAACCCCTTCCCCACACTCTGAAACCCCTTCCCCACACACTGAAACCCCTTCCCCACACACTGCAACCCCTTCACCACACACTGAAACCGCTTCCCCACACACTGAAACCCCTTCCCCACACAATGAAACCCTTCACCACACACTGAAACCCTTCCCCACACACTTAAACCCCTTCCCCACATAATGAAACCCATTCCCCAAACACTGAAACACCTTCCCCACACACTGAAACCCCTTCCGCACACTGTTAAACCCTTCCCCACACACTGAAACCCACTCCCCACACACTGAAACCTCGTCCCCTCACACTGAATACCCTTCCGCACACAATGAACCACCTTCTTCAAACAATGAAACACCTTCCCCACACACTGAATACCCTTCCCCACAAACTGAAACCCCTTCCGCACACAATGAAACACCTTCCCCACACACTGAAACCCCTTCCACACACACTGAAACACCTTCTGCACACACTGAAACCCCTTCCGCAAACACCGAAACAGCTTCCCCACACACTGAAACCCCTTCCCCACACACTGAAATCCCTTCCACACACAGTCAAACACCTTCCCCACAAACTGAAACCCTTCCACACACTAAAACCCTTCCCCAAACACTGAAACCCCTTCCCCACATACTGAAACCCCTTCCCCACAAACTGAAACACATTCACCACACACTGAAACCCCTTCCGCACACAGTTAAACCCTTCCCCACACACTGAAACCCCCTTTCCACACACTCAGACACCTTCCCCACACACTGAAACCCCTTCCGCACCCACTGAAACACCTTTCCCACACATTGAAACCCCTTCCCCACACACTGATACACCTTCCCCACTCACTGAAACCCCTTCCCCACACACTGAAACACATTCCCCACACACTGAAACACATTCCACACACACAGAAACACCTTCCCCACACACTGAAACCCCTTCGCCACACACTGAAACCCCTTCCCCACACACTGAAACACATCCCCACGCAATGAAACCCCTTCCCCACACACTGAAAAACATTCCCACACACTGAAACGCCTTCCCCACACATTGAAACACATCCCCATACACTGAAACACCTTCCCCACATACTGAAGCCCCTTCCCCAAACACTGAAACCCCTTCCGCACTCAGTGAAACCCTTCCCGACACACAGAAACCCCTTCCTCACACACTGAAACCCTTTCCCCACACACTGAAACCCCTTCCCCACACACTGAAACCCTGCCCCACACACTGCAACACCTTCCCCACACACTGAAACACTTCCCCACACACTGAAACAGCCTCCCCACACACTGAAACCCCTTCCCCACACACTGAATACCCTTCCGCACACAATGAAGCACCATCCCCACACATTGAAACCCCTTCCCCACACACAGAAACACCTTCTGCACAAACTGAAACCCCTTCCCCACACAACGAAACCCCTTCCCCACACACTGAAACCCTTCCCCACACACTGCAACACCTTCCCCACACACTGAAACACTTCCCCACACACTGAAACAGCCTCCCCACACACTGAAACAGCCTCCCCACACACTGAAACCCCTTCCCCACACACTGAATAACCTTCCGCACACAATGAAGCACCATCCCCACACATTGAAACCCCTTCCCCACACACTGAAACACCTTCCGCACAAACTGAAACCCCATCCGCACACACTGAAACCCCTTCCCCACACACTGAAACCCCTTCCCCACACACAGAAAGCCTTCCCCACAAACTGCAACACCTTCCCCACACACAGAAACACTTCCCCACGCACTCTCACACCCTCCCCACACAGTGAAACCCCTTCCCCACACACTAAATACCCTTTCGCACACAATGAAGCACTATCCCCACACATTGAAACCCCTTCCCCAAACACTGAAACACCTTCCGCACAAACTGAAACCCCATCCGCACACACTGAAACAACTTCCCCACACACAGAAACCCCTTCCCCACACAGTGAAACTCTTCCCCACACACTGAAACCCCATCCCCACACACTGAAACACATCCCCACACACTGAAACCCCTTCCCCACACATTGAAACAGATCCCCAAACACTGAAACGCCTTCCCCACACACTGAAACACATCCACAGACACTGAAACTCCTTCCCCACACACTGAAACCACTTCCCAAAACACTGAAACCCCTTCCGCACTCAGTGATATCCTTCCCCACACACTGAAACCCCTTCCCCACACACTGAAACACCTTCCGCACACACTGAAACACTTCCCCACACACTGAAACCCCTTCCCCACACTCTGAAACCCCTTCCCCACACACTGAAACCCCGTCCACACGCACTGAAACCCCTTCCCCACACACTGAAACCCTTCCCCACACACTGAAACCCCTTCCCCACACTCTGAAACCCCTTCCCCACTACACTGAAACCCCTTCCCCACGCACTGAAACCCCTTCCCCACACACTGAAACCCTTCCCCACACACTGAAACCCCTTCCCCACACAATGAAACCCTTCACAACACACTGAAACCCTTCCCCACACACTTAAACCCCTTCCCCACATACTGAAACCCATTCCCCAAACACTGAAACACCTTCCCCACACACTGAAACCCCTTCCGCACACTGTTAAACCCTTCCCCACACACTGAAACCCACTCCCCACACACTGAAACCTCTTCCCCGCACACTGAATACCCTTCCGCACACAATGAACCACCTTCTTCACACAATGATACTCCTTCCCCACTAACTGAATACCCTTCCCCACAAACTGAAACCCCTTCCGCACACAATGAAACACCTTCCCCACACACTGAAACCCCTTCCACACACACTGAAACACCTTCTGCACACACTGAAACCCCTTCCGCAAACACCGAAACACCTTCCCCACACACTGAAACCCCTTCCCCCCACACTGAAATCCCTTCCACACACACTGAAACACCTTCCCCACAAACTGAAACCCTTCCCCACACACTGAAACCCTTCCCCACACACTGAAACCCCTTCCCCACATACTGAAACCCCTTCCCCACAAACTGAAACACCTTCAACACACACTGAAACCCCTTCCGCACACAGTTAAACCCTTCCCCACACACTGAAACCCCCTCCCCACACACTGAAACACCTTCCCCACACACTGAAACCCCTTCTGCACACAATGAAACACCTTTCCCACACATTGAAACCCCTTCCCCACACACTGATACACCTTGCCCACACACTGAAACCCCTTCCCCACACACTGAAACACATTCCCCACACACTGAAACACATTCCACACACACAGAAACACCTTCCCCACACACTGAAACCCCTTCCCCACACACTGAAACCCCTTCCCCACACACTGAAACACATCCCCACGCAATGAAACCCCTTCCCCACACACTGAAAAACATCCCCACACATTGAAACGCCTTCCCCACACATTGAAACACATCCCCATACACTGAAACACCTTCCCCACATACTGAAGCCCCTTCCCCAAACACTGAAACCCCTTCCGCACTCAGTGAAACCCTTCCCGACACACAGAAACCCCTTCCTCACACACTGAAACCCCTTCCCCACACACTGAAACCCCTTCCCCACACACTGAAACACTTCCCCACACACTGCAACACCTTCCCCACACACTGAAACACTTCCCCACACACTGAAACAGCCTCCCCACACACTGAAACCCCTTCCCCACACACTGAATACCCTTCCGCACACAATGAAGCACCATCCACACACATTGAAACCCCTTCCCCACACGCAGAAACACCTTCCGCACAAACTGAAACCCCTTCCCCACACACTGAAACCCCTTCCCCACACACTGAAACCCTTCCCCACACACTGCAACACCTTCCCCACACACTGAAACACTTCCCCACACACTGAAACAGCCTCCCCACACACTGAAACAACTTCCCCACACACAGAATCCCTTTCCCCTAACACTGAAACCCCTTCTGCACACAACGAAACACCTTTCCCACACATTGAAACCCCTTCCCCACACACTGTAACACCTTCCGCACCAACTGAAACCCCTTCCGCACTTACTGATACACCTTCCCCACACACTGAAACCCCTTCCCCACACACTGAAACACCTTCCCCACACACTGAAACCCCTTCTGCACACAATGAAACACCTTTCCCACACATTGAAACCCCTTCCCCACACACTGATACACCTTGCCCACACACTGAAACCCCTTCCCCACACACTGAAACACAATCCCCACACACTGAAACACATTCCACACACACAGAAACACCTTCCCCACACACTGAAACCCCTTCCCCACACACTGAAACCCCTTCCCCACACACTGAAACACATCCCCACGCAATGAAACCCCTTCCCCACACACTGAAAAACATCCCCAAACACTGAAACGCCTTCCCCACACATTGAAACACATCCCCATACACTGAAACACCTTCCCCACATACTGAAGCCCCTTCCCCAAACACTGAAACCCCTTCCGCACTCAGTGAAACCCTTCCCGACACACAGAAACCCCTTCCTCACACACTGAAACCCCTTCCCCACACACTGAAACCCCTTCCCCACACACTGAAACCCT
Organism: Heterodontus francisci; assembly: GCF_036365525.1. NCBI lineage: Eukaryota > Metazoa > Chordata > Chondrichthyes > Heterodontiformes > Heterodontidae > Heterodontus > Heterodontus francisci. Next base: position 613,578 of record NW_027140893.1, on the reverse strand, counting down.
TCCCCACACACTGCAACACCTTCCCCACACACTGAAACACTTCCCCACACACTGAAACAGCCTCCCCACACACTGAAACCCCTTCCCCACACACTGAATACCCTTCCGCACACAATGAAGCACCATCCACACACATTGAAACCCCTTCCCCACACGCAGAAACACCTTCCGCACAAACTGAAACCCCTTCCCCACACACTGAAACCCCTTCCCCACACACTGAAACCCTTCCCCACACACTGCAACACCTTCCCCACACACTGAAACACTTCCCCACACACTGAAACAGCCTCCCCACACACTGAAACAACTTCCCCACACACAGAATCCCTTTCCCCTAACACTGAAACCCCTTCTGCACACAACGAAACACCTTTCCCACACATTGAAACCCCTTCCCCACACACTGTAACACCTTCCGCACCAACTGAAACCCCTTCCGCACTTACTGATACACCTTCCCCACACACTGACACCCCTTCCCCACACACTGAAACACCTTCCCCACACACTGAAACACCTTCCACACACACAGAAACACCTTCCCCACACAATGAAACCCCTTCCCCACACACTGAAACCCCTTCCACACGCAGAGAAACTCTTCCCCACACACTGAAACCTCTTACCCACACACTGAAACACATCCCCACACAATGAAACCCCTTCCCCACACACTGAAAAACTTCCCCACACACTGAAACGCCTTCCCCACACATTGAAACACATCCCCACACACTGAAACACCTTCCCCACATACTGAAACACCTTCCCCAAACTCTGAAACCCCTTCCGCACTCAGTGAAACCCTTCCCGACACACAGAAACCCCTTCCCCACACACTGAAACCCCTTCCCCACTCACTGAAACCCCTTCCCCACACAGTGAAACCCTTCCCCACACACTGAAACCCCTTCCCCACACACTGCAACACATTTCCCACACACTGAAACACTTCCCCACACACTGAAACACCCACCCCACACACTGAAACCCCTTCCCCACACACTGAATACCCTTCCGCACACAATGAAGCACCTTCCCTACACATTGAAACCCCTTCCCCACACACTGAAACACCTTCCGCACAAACTGAAACCCCATCCGCACACACTGAAACACCTTCCCCACACACTGAAACCCCTTCCCCACACACTGAAACCCCTTCCACACACACTGAAACACCTTCCCCACACGCTGAAACCCATTCCCCACACACTGAAACACCTTCCCCACACACTGAAACCCTTCCCCACACACTGAAGACCTTCCCCACACACTGAAACCCCTTCCCCACACACTGAATACCCTTCCGCACACAATGAAGCACCTTCCCCACACATTGAAACCCTTTCCCCACACACTGAAACACCTTCTGCACAAACTGAAACCCCATCCGCACACACTGAAACACCTTCCCCACACACTGAAAAACCTTCCCCGCACACTGAAACTTCTTCCCCACACACTGAACCCCCTTCCACACAAACTGAAACACCTTCCCCACACACTGACACCCCGTCCCCACACACTGAAATTCTTCCGCACACAGTGAAACTCTTCCCCACACACAGAAACCCCGTCCCCACGCACTGAAACACATCCCCACACACTGAAACACCTTCCGCACTCAGTGAAACCCTTCCCCAAACACTGAAACCCCTTCCCCACACACTGAAACACCTTCCACACACACTGAAACACTTCCCCACACACTGAAACCCCTTCCCCACACTCTGAAACCCCTTCCCCACACACTGTAACCCCTTCCCCACACACTGAAACCCCTTCCCCACACACTGAAACCCCTTCACCACACACTGAAACCGCTTCCCCACACACTGAAACCCCTTCCCCACACAATGAAACCCTTCACCACACACTGAAACCCTTCCCCACACACTTAAACCCCTTCCCCACATACTGAAACCCATTCCCCAAACACTGAAACACCTTCCCCACACACTGAAACTCCTTCCGCACACTGTTAAACCCATCCCCACACACTGAATCCCACTCCCCACACACTGAAACCTCTTCCCCTCACACTGAACACCCTTCCGCACACAATGAACCACCTTCTTCACTCAATGAAACACCTTCCCCACACACTGAATACCCTTCCCCACAAACTGAAACCCCTTCCGCACACAATGAAACACCTTCCCCACACACTGAAACCCCTTCCACACACACTGAAACACCTTCTGCAAACACTGAAACCCGTTCCGCAAACACCGAAACACCTTCCCCACACACTGAAACCCCTTCCCCACACACTGAAATCCCTTGCACACACACTGAAACACATTCCCCACAAACTGAAACCCTTCCCCACACACTGAAACCCTTCCCCACACACTGAAACCCCTTCCCCACATACTGAAACCCCTTCCCCACAAACTGAAACACCTTCATCACACACTGAAACCCTTTCCGCACAAAGTTAAACCCTTTCCCACACACTGAAACCCCCTCCCCACACACTGAAACACCTTCCCCACACACTGAAACCCCTTCCGCACACAGTTAAACCCTTCCCCACACACTGATACACCTTCCCCACACACTGAAACCCCTTCCCCACACACTGAAACACATTCCCCACACACTGAAACACATTCCACACACACAGAAACACCGTCCCCACACACTGAAACTCCTTCCCCACTCACAGAAACCCCTTCCCCACACACTGAAACACATCCCCACGCAATGAAACCCCTTCCCCACACACTGAAAAACATTCCCACACACTGAAACGCCTTCCCCACACACTGAAACACATCGCCATACACTGAAACACCTTCCCCACATACTGAAGCCCCTTCCCCAAACACTGAAACCCCTTCCGCACTAAGTGAAACCCTTCCCGACACACAGAAACCCCTTCGTCACCCACTGAAACCCCTTCCCCACACACTGAAACCCCTTCCCCACACACTGAAACCCTTCCCCACACACTGCAACACCTTCCCCACACACTGAAACACTTCCCCACACACTGAAACAGCCTCCCCACACACTGAAACCCCTTCCCCACACACTGAATACCCTTCCGCACACAATGAAGCACCATCCCCACACATTGAAACCCCTTCCCCACACACTGAAACACCTTCCGCACAAACTGAAACCCCATCCGCACACACTGAAACCCCTTCCCCACACACTGAAACCCCTTCCCCACACACAGAAAGCCTTCCCCACACACTGCAACACCTTTCCCACACACTGAATCACTTCCCCACGCACTCTAACACCCTCCCCACACAGTGAAACCCCTTCCCCACACACTGAATACCCTTCCGCACACAATGAAGCACTATCCCCACACATTGAAACCCCTTCCCCACACACTGAAACACCTTCCGCACAAACTGAAACCCCATCCGCACACACTGAAACACCTTCCCCACACACTGAAACCCCTTCCCCACACACTGAAACTCCTTCCCCACACACTGAAACCCCTTCCACACAAACTGAAAAACCTTCCCCACACACTGAAACCCCGTCCCGACACACTGAAACTCTACCGCATACAGTGAAACTCTTCCCCACACACTGAACCCCGTCCCCACACACTGAAACACATCCCCACACACTGAAAACCCTTCCCCACACATTGAAACACATCCCCAAACACTGAAACGCCTTCCCCACACACTGAAACACATCCGCACACACTGAAACTCCTTCCCCACACACTGAAACCACTTCCCAAAACACTGAAACCCCTTCCGCACTCAGTGATATCCTTCCCCACACACTGAAACCCCTTCCCCACACACTGAAACACCTTCCGCACACAATGAAACACTTCCCCACACACTGAAACCCCTTCCCCACACTCTGAAACCCCTTCCCCACACACTGAAACCCCTTCCCCACACACTGAAACCCCTTCCCCACACACTGAAACCCTTCCCCACACAGTGAAACCCCTTCCCCACATACAGAAACCCATTCCCCAAACACTGAAACTCCTACCCACACAATGAAACCCCTTCCGACACTGTTAAACCATTCCCCAATCACTGAAACCAACTCACCACACATTGAAACCTCTTCCCCTCACACTGATTACCCTTCCGCACACAATGAAACACATTCCACACACAATGAAACACCTTCCCCACACACTGAATGCCCTTCCCCACAAACTGAAACCCCTTCCGCACACAATGAAACACCTTCCCCACACACTGAAACCCCTTCCTCACACACTGAAACCCCTTCCGCACACACTGAAACCCCTTCCGCAAACACCGAAACACCTTTCCCACACACTGAAACCCCTTCCCCACACACTTAAACCCCTTCCAGACACACTGAAACACCTTCCCCACACACTGTAACCCTTCCCCACTCACTGAAACCCTTCCCCACACACTGAAACCCCTTCCCCACATTCTGAAACCCCTTCCCCAAACACTGAAACACCTTCACCACACACTGAAACCCCTTCCGCTCACAGTGAAACCCTTCCCCACACACTGAATCCCCCTCCCCACACACTGAAACACCTTCCCCACACACTGAAACCCCTTCCGCACACAATGAAAAACCTTTCCCACACATTGAAACCCCTTCCCCACACACTGAAACACCATCCGCACAAACTGAAACCCCTTCTGCAAACACTGAAACACCTTCCCCGCACACTGAAACCCCTTCCCCACACACTGAAACCCCTTCCACACACACTGAAACACCTTCACCACACACTGAAACCCCTTCCCCACACACTGAAACCCCTTCCGCACACAGTGAAACACCTTCCCCACACACTGAAACCCCTTCCGCACACAGTGAAACACATCCCCAGACCTAGAAACCCCTTCCCCACACACTGAAACACCTTCCCCACACACTGAAGCCCTTCCCCACACACTGAAACCCTTTCCGCACACACTGAACCACCTTCCGCACAAACTGAAACCCCATCCGCACACACTGAAACACCTTCCCCATGCACTGAAACCCCTTCCCCACACACTGAAACACCTTCCACACACACTGAAACACCATCCCCACACGCTGAAACCCATTCCCCACACATTGAAACACCTTCCCCTCACACTGAAACCCTTCCCCACACACTGAAGACCTTCCCCACACACTGAAACCCCTTCCCCACAAACTGAATACCCTTCCGCACACAATGAAGCACCTTCCCCACACATTGAAACCCTTTCCCCACACACTGAAACACCTTCCGCACAAACTGAAACCCCATCCGCACACACTGAAACACCTTCCCCACACACTGAAACCCCTTCCCCACACACTGAAACTCCTTCCCCACACACTGAAACCCCTTCCACACAAACTGAAACACCTTCCCCACACACTGACACCCCGTCCCCACACACTGAAACTCTTCCGCACACAGTGAAACTCTTCCCCACACACTGAAACCCCTTTCCCCACACACTGAAACACATCCCCACACACTGAAACACCTTCCACACTCAGTGAAACCCTTCCACACACACTGAAACCCCTTCCCCACACACTGAAACACCTTCCACACACACTGAAACACTTCCCCACACACTGAAACCCCTTCCCCACACTCTGAAACCCCTTCCCCACACACTGAAACCCCTTCACCACACACTGAAACCGCTTCCCCACACACTGAAACCCCTTCCCCACACAATGAAACCCTTCACCAAACACTGAAACCCTTCCCCACACACTTAAACCCCTTCCGCACACTGTTAAACCCTTCCCCACACACTGAAACCCACTCCCCACACACTGAAACCTCTTCCCCTCACACTGAATACCCTTCCGCACACAATGAAACACCTTCTTCACACAATGAAACACCTTCCCCACACACTGAATACCCTTCCCCACAAACTGAAACCCCTTCCGCACACAATGAAACACCTTCCCCACACACTGAAACCCCTTCCCCACACACTGAAACACCTTCCCCACACACTGAAACCCCTTCCCCACACACTGAAATCCCTTCCACACACACTGAAACACCTTCCCCACAAACTGAAACCCTTCCCCACACTCTGAAACCCTACCCCACACACTGAAACCCCTTCCCCACATACTGAAACCCCTTCCCCACAAACTGAAACACCTTCACCACACACTGAAACCCCTTCTGCACACAGTTAAACCCTTCCCCACACACTGAAACCCCCTCCCCACACACTGAAACACCTTCCCCACACACTGAAACCCCTTCCGCACACAATGAAACACCTTTCCCACACATTGAAACCCCTTCCCCACACACTGAAACACATTCCCCACACACTGAAACACATTCCACACACACAGAAACACCTTCCCCACACACTGAAACCCCTTCCCCACACACTGAAACACCTTCCCCACACACTGAAAATCATCCCCACACAATGAAACCCCTTCCCCACACACTGAAAAACATCCCCACACACTGAAACGCCTTCCCCACACACTGAAACACATCCCCATACACTGAAACGCCTTCCCCACATACTGAAGCCCCTTCCCCAAACACTGAAACCCCTTCCGCACTCAGTGAAACCCTTCCCGACACAGAGAAACCCCTTCCTCACACACTGAAACCCCTTCCCCACACACTGAAACCCCTTCCCCACACACTGAAACCCTTCCCCACACACTGCAACATCTTCCCCACACACTGAAACACTTCCCCACACACTGAAACAGCCTTCCCACACACTGAAACCCCTTCCCCACACACTGAATACCCTTCCGCACACAACGAAGCACCATCCCCACACATTGAAACCCCTTCCCCACACACTGAAACACCTTCCGCACAAACTGAAACCCCATCCGCACTCACTGAAACCCCTTCCCCACACACTGAAACCCCTTCCCCACACACAGAAAGCTTTCCCCACACACTTCAACACCTTCCCCACACACTGAAACGCTTCCCCACGCACTCTAACACCCTCCCCACACAGTGAAACCCCTTCCCCACACACTGAATACCCTTCCGCACACAATGAAGCACTATCCCCACACATTGAAACCCCTTTCCCACACACTGAGACAACTTCCGCACAAACTGAAACACCATCCGCACACACTGAAACACCTTCCCCACACACTGAAACCCCGTCCCCACACACTGAAACACATCCCCACACACTGAAACCCCTTCCCCACACATTGAAACACATCCGCAAACACTGAAACGCCTTCCCCACACACTGAAACAAATCCGCACACACTGAAACTCCTTCCCCACACACTGAAACCACTTCCCAAAACACTGAAACCCCTTCCGCGCTCAGTGATATCCTTCCCCACACACTGAAACCCCTTCCCCACACACTGAAACACCTTCCGCACACACTGAAACACTTCCCCACACACTGAAACCCCTTCCCCACACTCTGAAACCCCTTCCCCACACACTGAAACCCCTTCCCCACGCACTGAAACCCCTTCCCCACACACTGAAACCCTTCCCCACACACTGAAACCCCTTCCCCACATACAGAAACCCATTCCCCAAACACTGAAACTCCTACCCACACACTGAAACCCCTTCCGCACACTGTTAAACCCTTCCCCACACACTGAAACGCACTCCCCACACACTGAAACCTCTTCCCCTCACACTGAATACCCTTCCGCACACAATGCAACACATGCCCCACACAATAGAACATAGAACATAGAACATAGAAAAATACAGCACAGAACAGGCCCTTCGGCCCACGATGTTGTGCCGATCCTTTGTCCTCTGTCAAGGACAATTTAATCTATACCCCATCATTCTCCTTTATCCATATACCTATCTAAAAGCCGTTTGAAAGTCCCTAAAGTTTCTGACTCAACAACTTCCCCAGGCAAGGCATTCCATGCCCCGACCACTCTCTGGGTAAAGAACCTTCCCCTGACATCCCACTTATATCTCCCACCCTTCACCTTAAATTTATGACCCCTGTAACGCTTTGCTCCACCCGGGGAAAAAGTTTCTGACTGTCTACCCTATCTATTCCCCTGATCATCTTATAAACCTCTATCATGTCACCCCTCATCCTTCTCCTTTCTAATGAGAAGAGGCCTAGAATGTTCAGCCTTTCCTCGTAAGACTTATTCTCCATTCCAGGCAACATCCTGGTAAATCTCCTCTGCACCCTCTCCAAGGCTTCCACATCCTTCCTAAAATGAGGCGACCAGAACTGCACACAGTACTCCAAATGAGGCCTTACCAAGGTCCTGTACAGCTGCATCATCACCTCACGGCTCTTAAATTCAATCCCTCTGCTAATGAACGCTAACACCCCATATGCCTTCTTCACAGCCCTATCCACTTGAGTTGCAACTTTCAACGATCTATGCACATAGACCCCAAGGTCTCTCTGCTCCTCCACATGCCCAAGAACCCTACCGTTAACCCAGTATTTTGCATTCGTGTTTGTCCTTCCAAAATGGACGACCTCACACTTTTCAGGGTTAAACTCCATCTGCCACTTTTCAGCCCAGCACTGCAACCTATCCAAGTCCCTTTGCAGACGACAATAGCCCTCCTCGGTATCCACAACTCCACCAACCTTTGTATCATCTGCAAATTTACTGACCCACCCTTCGACTTCCTCATCCAAGTCGTTAATAAAAATCACAAACAGGAGAGGACCCAGAACTGATCCCTGTGGCACGCCACTGGTAACTGGGCTCCAGGCTGAGTATTTACCATCTAAGACCACTCTCTGCCTTCTTTCAGTTAGCCAATTCTTAATCCAACTGGCCACATTCCCCACTATCCCATGCCTCCTGACTTTCTCCATAAGTCTACCATGAGGGACCTTATCAAATGCCTTACTAAAATCCATGTACACCACATCCACTGGTTTACCCTCATCCACTTGCTTGGTCACCTGCTCAAAGAATTCAATCAGGCTTGTGAGGCAAGACCTACCCCTCACAAAACCGTGCTGACTGTCCCGAATCAAGCAGTGTCTTTCCAGATGCTCAGAAATCCTATCCCTCAGCACCTTTTCCATCAACTTGCCTACCACCGAAGTAAGACTAACTGGCCTGTAATTCCCAGGGTTGTTCCTATTCCCTTTCTTGAACAGGGGCACAACATTTGCCACCCTCCAATCACCTGGTACCACCCCCGTCAACAGAGAAGATGAAAAGATCATTGCCAGCGGCTCTGCAATTTCATCCCTTGCTTCCCATAACATCCTTGGATATACCCCGTCAGGCCCGGGAGACTTGTCTATCTTCAAGTTATTCAAAAACCCCAACACATCTTCCCTCCTAACGAGCAATTCCTCCCACAGTATGTGGGTATGTGTTTCAGTGTATGGGGAAGGTGTTTCAGTGTGTGGGGAAGGGTTTCACTGTGTGCAGAAAGTGTTTCAGTGTGTGCGGAAGGGGTTTCAGTGTGTAGGGAAGGTGTTTCAGTGTGTGCGGAAGGGGTTTCAGTGTGTGGGGAAGGGATTTCAGTATGTGGGGAAGGTGTTTCACTGTGTGCGGAAGGGGTTTCAGTGTGTGGGGAAGGTGTTTCAGTGTGTGGGGAAGGTGTTTCAGTGTGTGCGGAAGGGGTTTCAGTGTGTGGGGAAGGGGTTTCAGTGTGTGGGGAAGGTGTTTCAGTGTGTGCGGAAGGGGTTTCAGTGTGTGAGGAAGGGGTTTCAGTGTGTGGGGATGTGTTTCAGTGTGTGGGAAAGGGGTTTCAGTATGTGGGTATGTCTTTCAGTGTATGGGGAAGGTGTTTCAGTGTGTGGGGATGGGTTTCACTGTGTGCAGAAAGTGTTTCAGTGTGTGGTGAAGGGGTTTCAGTGTGTAGGGAAGGTGTTTCAGTATCTGCGGAAGGGGTTTCAGTGTGTGGGGAAGGGGTTTCAGTGTGTGGGGAAGGTGTTTCAGTGTGTGCGGAAGGGGTTTTATTGTGTCCAGAAGGCGTTTCAGTGTGTGGGGAAGGGGTTTCAGTATGTGGGGAAGTGGTTTCAGTGTGTGGGGTATGTGTTTCAGTTTGTTTGGAAGGGTTTCAGTGCGTGCGGAATGTGTTTCAGTGTGTGGTGAATGGGTTTCAGTGTTTCGGGAAGGATTGCAGTGTGTGTGGAAGGGGTGTCAGTGTATGGGGAAGGGTTTCAGTGTGTGGGGAATGTGTTTCAGTGAGTGCGGAAGGGGTTTCAGTGTGTGGGGAAGGTGTTTCAGTGTGTGGGGAAGGTGTTTCAGTGTGTGGGGAAGGGGCTTCAGTGTGTGGGGAAGGGTTTCAGTGTGTGGGGAAGGGGTTTCAGTGGGTCGGTAATGGTTCAGTGTGTGGGGAAGGTTTTTCAGTGTGTGCAGAATGGGTTTCAGTGTGAGGGGAAGGTGTTTCATTGTGTGGGGAAGGTGTTTCAGTGTGTGGGGAAGATGTTTCAGTGTGTGAGGAAGGGGTTTCAGTGAGTGGGGAATATGTTTCAGTCTGTGGGGAAGGTGTTTCAGTGTGCGCGGAAGGGGTTTCAGTGTGTGGGGAAGGTGTTTTGGTGTGTGGGGAAGGTCTTTCAGTGTGTGCGGAAGGGGTTTCAGTGTGTGGGGAAGGTGTTTCAGTGAGTGGTGAAGATGTTTCAGTTTGTGGGAAAGGGGTTTCAGTGTGTGGTGAAGTGTTTCAGTGTGTGGGGAAGGGGTTTCAGTGTGTGGGGAAGGGTTTCAGTGTGTGGGGAAGGTGTTTCAGTGTTTGGGGAAGGTGTTTCAGTGTGTGGGGAAGGTGTTTCAGTGTGTGGGGTAGGTGTTTCTGTGTGTGTGGAAGGGATCTCAGAGTGTGGGGAAAGGTTTCAGTGTGTGTGTAAATGGGATGTAAGTGTGTGGGGAAGGGATTTCTGTGTGTGGGGAATGTGTTTCAGTGTGTTTGGAAGTGTTTCAGTGTGAGGGCAATGTGTTTCAGTGTGTGGTGAATGGGTTTCAGTGTTTGGGGAAGGGTTTCAGTGTGTGGGGAAGGGGAGTCAGTGTGTGGGGATGGTGTTTCAGTGTGTGGGGATGTGTTGCAGTGTGTGGTGAAGGTGTTTCAGTGTGTGCGGAAGGGGTTTCGGTGTGTGGGGAATGTGTTTCAGTGTATGGTGAATGGGTTTCAGTGTTTGGGGAAGGGTTTCAGTGAGTGGTGAAGGGGGGTCAGTGTGTGGGGAAGGTGTTTCAGTGTGTGGGGATGTGTTGCAGTGTGTGGTGAAGGTGTTTCAGTGTGTGCGGAATGGGTTTCAGTGTGTGGGGAGGGTGTTTCAGTGTGTGGGGAAGCTGTTTCAGTGTATGGGGAAGGGATTTAAGTGTTTGTGGAAAGGTTTTCAGTGTGTGGGGAAAGGTTTTCAAAGTGTGGGTAAGGGTTTCAGTGTGTGGGGAAGGTGCTACATTGTGTGCGGTAGGGGTTTCAGTGTGTGGGGAAGGTGCTTCATTGTGTGGGGAAGGGGTTTCAGTGTGTGGGGATGTGTTTCAGTGTGTGGGGATGTGTTTCAGTGTGTGGGGAAAGGTTTCACTTTGTGGGGAAAGTGTTTCAGCATGTGGGGATGGGTTTCAGGGTGTGGGGATCAGTTTCAGTGTGTGGGGATGGGTTTCAGCGTGTGCAGAAGGGGTTTCAGTGTGTGGGGAAGGTGTGTCTGTGTGTGGGGATGTGTTTCAGTGTGTGGGGAAGGGATTTCAGTGTGTGGGGAGGGGTTTCAGTGTTTGGGGATGTTTTTCAGTGTGTGGCGATGGTTTTCAGCGTGTGCGGAAGGGGTTTCAGTGTGTGGAAAAGGTGTTTCAGTGTGTGGGGAAGGGGCTTCAGTGTGTGGGAAAGGGGTTTCAGTGTGTGGGGAATGTGTTTCAGTGTGTTTGGAAGGGTTTCAGTGTGTGGGGAATGTGTTTCAGTGTGTGGTGAATGGGTTTCAGTGTTTGGGGAAGGGTTTCAGTGTGTGGTGAAGGGGGGTCAGTGCGTGGGGAAGGTGTTTCAGTGTGTGGGGATGTGTTGCAGTGTGTGGGCAAGTTGTTTCAGTGTATGCGGAAGGGGTTTCAGTGTGTGGGGAAGGTGTTTCAGTGTGTGGGGAAGCTGTTTCAGTGTGCGGGGAAGGGATTTCCGTGTGTGGGGAAGGGTTTCAGTGTGTGGGGAAAGGGTTTCAAAGTGTGGGTAAGGGTTTCAGTGTGTGGGGAAGGTGCTTCAGTGTGTGCGGAAGGGGTTTCAGTGTGTGGGGAAGGTGTTTCATTGTTTGGGGAAGGTGTTTCAGTGTATGGTGAAGGTGTTTCACTGTGTGGAGAAGGGGTTTCAGTGTGTGGGGAAGCTGTTTCAGTGTATGGGGAAGGTTTTTCAGTGTGTGCGGAATGGGTTTCAGTGTGTGGGGAAGGTGTTTCATTGTGTGGGGAAGTTGTTTCAGTGTGTGGGGAAGGTGTTTCAGTGTGTGGGGGAGGGGTTTCAGTGTGTGGGGAAGCTGTTTCAGTGTGTGGGGAAGGTGTTTCAGTGCGTGGGGATGTGCTTCATTGTGTGGGGATGCGTTTCAGTGTGTGGGGAATGGTTTCAGTGTGTGGGGAAGGTGTTTCACTGTGTGGGGATGGGTTTCAGTGTGCGGGGAAGGTGTTTCAGTGTGTGGGGAAGGGTTTGCAGTGTGTGTGGAAGGTGTATCTGTGTGTGGGGATGTGTTTCAGTGTGTGGGGATGTGTTTCAGTGTGTGGGGAAGGGTTTCAGTGTGTGGGGAAAGTGTTTCAGTATGTGGGGATGGGTCTCAGGGTGTGGGGATCAGTTTCAGTGTGTGGGGATGGGTTTCAGTGTGTGCGGAAGGTGTTTTAGTGTGTGGGGAAGTTGTTTCTGTTTGTGGGGATGTGTTTCAGTGTGTGGGGAAGGGACTTCAGCGTGTGGGGAAGGGGTTTCAGTGTGTGGGGAAGGGGTTTCAGTGTGTGGGGAAGGTGTTTCAGTGTATGGGGATGTGTTGCAGTGTGTGGGGATGTGTTTCAGTGTGTGGGGAAGGGTTTCAGTGTGTGGGGAAGGTGTTTCTGTTTGTGGGGATGTGTTTCAGTGTGTGCCGAAGGGGTTTCAGTGTGTGGGGAAGGGGTTGCAGTGTGTGGGAAAGGGCTTTCAGTGTGTGGGGAAGGTGTTTCAGTGTGTGCAGAAGAGGTTTCAGAGTGTGGGTGAGGGTTTCAGTGTGTGGTTAAGGTGTTTCAGTGCGTGGGGAAGTGGTTTCAGAGTGTGGGGAAGGATTTCCGTTTGATGGGAATTGCTTTCAGTGTGTGGGGAGGGGGTTCAGTGTGTGGGGAAGGGGTTTCAGTGTTGGGGATGGTTTTCAGTGTGTGAGGAAGGGGTTTCAGTGTGTGGGGAAGGGGTTACAGTGTGTGGGGAAGGTGTTTCAGTGTATGGGGATGTGTTTCAGTGTGTGGGGATGTGTTTCAGTGTGTGGGGAAGGGTTTCAGTGTGTGGGGAAGGTGTTTCAGTATGTGGGGATGGGTTTCAGGGTGTGGGGATCAGTTTCAGTGTGTGGGGATGGGTTTCAGTTTGTGCGGAAGGGGTTTCTGTGTGTGGGGAAGGTGTTTCTGTGTGTGGGGATGTGTTTCAGTGTGTGGGGAAGGGACTTCAGTGTGTGCAGAAGGGGTTTCTGTGTGTGGAAAAGGTGTTTCAGTGTGTGGGGAAGGGGTTTCAGTGTGTAGGAAAGGGGTTTCAGTGTGTGGGGAAGGTGTTTCAGTGTGTGGGGAAGGTGTTAGAGTGCGTGGGGAAGGGGTTTCAGAGTGTGGGGAAGGAGTTTCAGTGTGTGGGGATGTGTTTCAATGTGTGAGGAGGGGGTTTCAGTGTGTGGGGAAGGGGTTGCAGTGTGTGGGGAAGGGTTTCACTGTGTGCGGAAGGGGTTTCAGTGTGTGGGGAAGGTGTTTCAGTGTGTGGGGAAGTTGTTTCAGTTTGTGCAGAAGGGGTTTCAGTGTGTGGGGAAGGGGTTTCAGTATGTGGGGAAGGTGCTTCTGTGTGTGGGGATGTGTTTCAGTGTGTGGGGAAGGGATTTCAGTGTGTGGGGAGGGGTTTCAGTGTGTGGGGATGTTTTTCAGTGTGTGGCGATGGTTTTCAGCGTGTGCGGAAGGGGTTTCAGTGTGTGGAAAATGTGTTTCAGTGTGTGGGGAAGGGGCTTCAGTGTGTGGGAAAGGGGTTTCAGTGTGTGGGGAATGTGTTTCAGTGTGATTGGAAGGGTTTCAGTGTGTGGGGAATGTGTTTCAGTGTGTGGTGAATGGGTTTCAGTGTTTGGGGAAGGGTTTCAGTGTGTGGTGAAGGGGGGTCAGTGCGTGGGTAAGGTGTTTCAGTGTGTGGGGATGTGTTGCAGTGTGTGGGCAAGTTGTTTCAGTTTGTGCGGAAGGGGTTTCAGTGTGTGGGGAAGGTGTTTCAGTGTGTGGGGAAGCTGTTTCAGTGTGCGGGGAAGGGATTTCCGTGTGTGGGGAAGGGTTTCAGTGTGTGGGGAAGGTGTTTCATTGTTTGGGGAAGGTGTTTCAGTGTATGGTGAAGGTGTTTCACTGTGTGGAGAAGGGGTTTCAGTGTGTGGGGAAGCTGTTTCAGTGTGTGGGGAAGGTTTTTCAGTGTGTGCGGAATGGGTTTCTGTGTGTGGGGAAGGTGTTTCATTGTGTGGGGAAGTTGTTTCAGTGTGTGGGGAAGGTGTTTCAGTGTGTGGGGAAGGGGTTTCAGTGTGTGGGGAAGCTGTTTCAGTGTGAGGGGAAGGGGTTTCAGTGTGTAGGAAAGGGGTTTCAGTGTGTGGGGAAGGTGTTTCAGTGTGTGGGGAAGGGGTTTCGAGAGTGGGTAAGGGTTTCAGTGTGTGGGGAAGGTGTTAGAGTGCGTGGGGAAGGGGTTTCAGAGTGTGGGGAAGGAGTTTCAGTGTGTGGGGATGTGTTTCAATGTGTGAGGAGGGGTTTCAGTGTGTGGGGAAGGGGTTGCAGTGTGTGGGGAAGGGTTTCACTGTGTGCGGAAGGGATTTCAGTGTGTGGGGAAGGTGTTTCAGTGTGTGGGGAAGTTGTTTCAGTTTGTGCAGAAGGGGTTTCAGTGTGTGGGGAAGGGGTTTCAGTATGTGGGGAAGGTGTGTCTGTGTGTGGGGATGTGTTTCAGTGTGTGGGGAAGGGATTTCAGTGTGTGGGGAGGGGTTTCAGTGTGTGGGGATGTTTTTCAGTGTGTGGCGATGGTTTTCAGCGTGTGCGGAAGGGGTTTCAGTGTGTGGAAAATGTGTTTCAGTGTGTGGGGAAGGGGCTTCAGTGTGTGGGAAAGGGGTTTCAGTGTGTGGGGAATGTGTTTCAGTGTGTTTGGAAGGGTTTCAGTGTGTGGGGAATGTGTTTCAGTGTGTGGTGAATGGGTTTCAGTGTTTGGGGAAGGGTTTCAGTGTGTGGTGAAGGGGGGTCAGTGCGTGGGTAAGGTGTTTCAGTGTGTGGGGATGTGTTGCAGTGTGTGGGCAAGTTGTTTCAGTTTGTGCGGAAGGGGTTTCAGTGTGTGGGGAAGGTGTTTCAGTGTGTGGGGAAGCTGTTTCAGTGTGCGGGGAAGGGATTTCCGTGTGTGGGGAAGGGTTTCAGTGTGTGGGGAAGGTGTTTCATTGTTTGGGGAAGGTGTTTCAGTGTATGGTGAAGGTGTTTCACTGTGTGGAGAAGGGGTTTCAGTGTGTGGGGAAGCTGTTTCAGTGTGTGGGGAAGGTTTTTCAGTGTGTGCGGAATGGGTTTCAGTGTGTGGGGAAGGTGTTTCATTGTGTGGGGAAGTTGTTTCAGTGTGTGGGGAAGGTGTTTCAGTGTGTGGGGAAGGGGTTTCAGTGTGTGGGGAAGCTGTTTCAGTGTGAGGGGAAGGTGTTTCAGTGATTGGGGAAGGTGTTTCAGTGTGTGGGGAAGGTGTTTCAGTGTGTGGGGAAGTGGAGTCAGTGTGTGGGGAAGGTGTTTCAGTGTGTGGGGATGTGTTGCAGTGTGTGGTGAAGGTGTTTCAGTGTGTGCGGAAGGGGTTTCTGTGTGTGGGGAATGTGTTTCAGTGTATTTGGAAGTGTTTCAGTGCGTGGGGTATGTATTTCAGTGTGTGGTGAATGGGTTTCAGTGTTTGGGGAAGGGTTTCAGTGAGTGGTGAAGGGGGGTCAGTGTGTGGGGAAGGTGTTTCACTGTGTGCGGAATGGGTTTCTGTGTGTGGGGAGGGTGTTTCATTGTGTGGGGAAGCTGTTTCAGTGTGTGGGGAAGGGATTTCAGTGTTTGTGGAAAGGTTTTCAGTGTGTGGGGAAAGGATTTCAAAGTGTGGGTAAGGGTTTCAGTGTGTGGGGAAGGTGCTACATTGTGTGCGGTAGGGGTTTCAGTGTGTGGGGAAGGTGCTTCATTGTGTGGGGAAGGGGTTTCAGTGTGTAGGGATGTGTTTCAGTGTGTGGGGATGTGTTTCAGTGTGTGGGGAACGGTTTCAGTTTGTGGGGAAAGTGTTTCAGTATGTGGGGATGGGTTTCAGGGTGTGGGGATCTGTTTCAGTGTGTGGGGATGGGTTTCAGCGTGTGCGGAAGGGGTTTCAGTGTGTGGGGAAGGTGTGTCTGTGTGTGGGGATGTGTTTCAGTGTGTGGGGAAGGGATTTCAGTGTGTGGGGAGGGGTTACAGTGTGTGGGGATGTTTTCCAGTGTGTGGCGATGGTTTTCAGCGTGTGCGGAAGGGGTTTCAGTGTGTGGAAAAGGTGTTTCAGTGTGTGGGGAAGGGGTTTCAGTGTGTGGGAAAGGGGTTTCAGTGTGTGGGGGATGTGTTTCAGTGTGTTTGGAAGGGTTTCAGTGTGTGGGGAATGTGTTTCAGTGTGTGGTGAATGGGTTTCAGTGTTTGGGGAAGGGTTTCAGTGTGTGGTAAAGGGGGGTCAGTGCGTGGGGAAGGTGTTTCAGTGTGTGGGGATGTTTTGCAGTGTGTGGGCAAGTTGTTTCAGTGTGTGCGGAAGGGGTTTCATTGTGTGGGGAAGGTGTTTCAGTGTGTGGGGAAGCTGTTTCAGTGTGCGGGGAAGGGATTTCCGTGTGTGGGGAAGGGTTTCAGTGTGTGGGGAAAGGGTTTCAAAGTGTGGGTAAGGGTTTCAGTGTGTGGGTAAGGTGCTTCAGTGTGTGCGGAAGGGGTTTCAGTGTGTGGGGAAGGTGTTTCATTGTTTGCGGAAGGTGTTTCAGTGTATGGTGAAGGTGTTTCACTGTGTGGAGAAGGGGTTTCAGTGTGTGGGGAAGCTGTTTCAGTGTGTGGGGAAGGTTTTTCAGTGTGTGCGGAATGGATTTCAGTGTGTGGGGAAGGTGTTTCATTGTGTGGGGAAGTTGTTTCAGTGGGTGGGGAAGGTGTTTCAGTGTGTGGGGAAGGGGTTTCAGTGTGTGGGGAAGCTGTTTCAGTGTGTGGGGAAGCTGTGTCAGTGCGTGGGGATGTGCTTCATTGTGTGGGGATGCGTTTCAGTGTGTGGGGAAGTGTTTCAGTGTGTGGGGAAGGTGTTTCAGTGTGTGGGGATGGGTTTCAGTGTGCGGGGAAGGTGTTTCAGTGTGTGGGGAAGGGTTTGCAGTGTGTGGGGAAGGTGTTTCTGTGTGTGGGGATGTGTTTCAGTGTGTGGGGATGTGTTTCAGTGTGTGGGGAAGGGTTTCAGTGTGTGGGGAAAGTGTTTCAGTATGTGGGGATGGGTCTCAGGGTGTGGGGATCAGTTACAGTGTGTGGGGATGGGTTTCAGTGTGTGCGGAAGGTGTTTTAGTGTGTGGGGAAGGTGTTTCTGTGTGTGGGGATGTGTTTTAGTGTGTGGGGAAGGGATTTCAGCGTGTGGGGAAGGGGTTTCAGTGTGTGGGGATGGGTTTCAGTGTGTGGCAATGGCTTTCAGTGTGTGCCGAAGGGGTTTCAGTGTGTGGGGAAGGTGTTTCAGTGTGTGGGGAAGGGGTTGCAGTGTGTGGGAAAGGGCTTTCAGTGTGTGGGGAAGGTGTTTCAGTGTGTGCGGAAGAGGTTTCAGAGTGTGGGTGAGGGTTTCAGTGTGTGGTGAAGGTGTTTCAGTGCGTGGGGAAGTGGTTTCAGAGTGTGGGGAAGGATTTCCATTTGGGGGGAATTGCTTTCAGTGTGTGGGGGGTGGGTTCAGTGAGTGGGGAAGGGGTTTCAGTGTTGGGGATGGTTTTCAGTGTGTGAGGAAGGGGTTTCAGTGTGTGGGAAAGGGGTTTCAGTGTGTGGGGAAGGTGTTTCAGTGTATGGGGATGTGTTTCAGTGTGTGGGGATGTGTTTCAGTGTGTGGGGAAGGGTTTCAGTATGTGGGGAAGGTGTTTCAGTATGTGGGGATGGGTTTCAGGGTGTGGGGATGTATTTCAGTGTGTGGCGATGGTTTTCAGTGTGTGCGGAAGGGGTTTCAGTGTGTGGAAAAGGTGTTTCAGTGTGTGGGGAAGGGGTTTCAGTGTGTGGGAAAGGGGTTTCAGTGTGTGGGGACGGTGTTTCAGTGTGTGGGGAAGGGGTTTCGAGAGTGGATAAGGGTTTCAGTGCGTGGGGAAGGGGTTTCAGAGTGTGGGGAAGGGTTTCCGTGTGGGGGGAAGTGTTTTCAGTGTGTTGGGAAGGGGTTTCAGTGTGTGGGGAAGGAGTTTCAGTGTGTGGGGATGTGTTTCAATGTGTGAGGAGGGGGTTTCAGTGTGTGGGGAAGGGGTTGCAGTGTGTGGGGAAGGGTTTCACTGTGTGCGGAAGGGGTTTCAGTGTGTGGGGAAGGTGTTTCAGTGTGTGGGGAAGTTGTTTCAGTTGGTGCGGAAGGGGTTTCAGTGTGTGGGGAAGGGGTTTCAGTATGTGGGGAAGGTGTTTCACTGTGTGCGGAAGGGGTTTCAGTGTGTGGGGAAGGTGTTTCAGTGTGTGGGGATGGTGTTTCAGTGTGTGCGGAAGGGGTTTCAGTGTGTGGTGAAGGGGTTTCAGTCTGTGGGGATGCGTTTCAGTGTGTGGGGAAGGGGTTTCAGTCTGTGGGGATGCGTTTCAGTGTGTGGGGAAGGGGTTTCAGTATGTGGGTATGTGTTTCAGTGTGTGGGGAATGTGTTTCAGTGTGTGGTGAATGGGTTTCAGTGTTTGGGGAAGGGTTTCAGTGTGTGGTGAAGGGGGATCAGTGCGTGGGGAAGGTGTTTCAGTGTGTGGGGATGTTTTGCAGTGTGTGGGCAAGTTGTTTCAGTGTGTGCGGAAGGGGTTTCAGTGTGTGGGGAAGGTGTTTCAGTGTGTGGGGAAGCTGTTTCAGTGTGCGGGGAAGGGATTTCCGTGTGTGGGGAAGGGTTTCAGTGTGTGGGGAAAGGGTTTCAAAGTGTGGGTAAGGGTTTCAGTGTGTGGGGAAGGTGCTTCAGTGTGTGCGGAAGGGGTTTCAGTGTGTGGGGAAGGTGTTTCATTGTTTGCGGAAGGTGTTTCAGTGTATGGTGAAGATGTTTCACTGTGTGGAGAAGGGGTTTCAGTGTGTGGGGAAGCTGTTTCAGTGTGTGGGGAAGGTTTTTCAGTGTGTGCGGAATGGATTTCAGTGTGTGGGGAAGGTGCTTCATTGTGTGGGGAAGTTGTTTCAGTGTGTGGGGAAGGTGTTTCAGTGTGTGGGGAAGGGGTTTCAGTGTGTGGGGAAGCTGTTTCAGTGTGTGGGGAAGCTGTGTCAGTGCGTGGTGATGTGCTTCATTGTGTGGAGATGCGTTTCAGTGTGTGGGGAAGGGTTTCAGTGTGTGGGGAAGGTGTTTCAGTGTGTGGGGATGGGTTTCAGTGTGCGGGGAAGGTGTTTCAGTGTGTGGGGAAGGGTTTGCAGTGTGTGGGGAAGGTGTTTCTGTGTGTGGGGATGTGTTTCAGTGTGTGGGGATGTGTTTCAGTGTGTGGGGAAGGGTTTCAGTGTGTGGGGAAAGTGTTTCAGTATGTGGGGATTGGTCTCAGGGTGTGGGGATCAGTTACAGTGTGTGGGGATGGGTTTCAGTGTGTGCGGAAGGTGTTTTAGTGTGTGGGGAAGGTGTTTCTGTGTGTGGGGATGTGTTTTAGAGTGTGGGGAAGGGATTTCAGCGTGTGGGGAAGGGGTTTCAGTGTGTGGGGATGGGTTTCAGTGTGTGGCAATGGCTTTCAGTGTGTGCCGAAGGGGTTTCAGTGTGTGGGGAATGTGTTTCAGTGTGTGGGGAAGGGGTTGCAGTGTGCGGGAAAGGGCTTTCAGTGTGTGGGGAAGGTGTTTCAGTGTGTGCGGAAGAGGTTTCAGAGTGTGGGTGAGGGTTTCAGTGTGTGGTGAAGGTGTTTCAGTGCGTGGGGAAGTGGTTTCAGAGTGTGGGGAAGGATTTCCGTTTGGGGGGAATTGCTTTCAGTGTGTGGGGGGTGGGTTCAGTGTGTGGGGAAGGGGTTTCAGTGTTGGGGATGGTTTTCAGTGTGTGAGGAAGGGGTTTCAGTGTGTGGGAAAGGGGTTTCAGTGTGTGGGGAAGGTGTTTCAGTGTATGGGGATGTGTTTCAGTGTGTGGGGATGTGTTTCAGTGTGTGGGGAAGGGTTTCAGTATGTGGGGAAGGTGTTTCAGTATGTGGGGATGGGTTTCAGGGTGTGGGGATGTACTTCAGTGTGTGGCGATGGTTTTCAGTGTGTGCGGAAGGGGTTTCAGTGTGTGGAAAAGGTGTTTCAGTGTGTGGGGAAGGGGTTTCAGTGTGTGGGAAAGGGGTTTCAGTGTGTGGGGAAGGTGTTTCAGTGTGTGGGGAAGGGGTTTCGAGAGTGGGTAAGGGTTTCAGTGTGTGGGGAAGGTGTTAGAGTGCGTGGGGAAGGGGTTTCAGAGTGTGGGGAAGGGTTTCCGTGTGGGGGGAAGTGTTTTCTGTGTGTTGGGAAGGGGTTTCAGTGTGTGGGGAAGGAGTTTCAGTGTGTGGGGATGTGTTTCAATGTGTGAGGAGGGGGTTTCAGTGTGTGGGGAAGGGGTTGCAGTGTGTGGGGAAGGGTTTCACTGTGTGCGGAAGGGGTTTCAGTGTGTGGGGAAGGTGTTTCAGTGTGTGGGGAAGTTGTTTCAGTTGGTGCGGAAGGGGTTTCAGTGTGTGGGGAAGGGGTTTCAGTATGTGGGGAAGGTGTTTCACTGTGTGTGGAAGGGGTTTCAGTGTGTGGGGAAGGTGTTTCAGTGTGTGGAAAAGGTGTTTCAGTGTGTGGGGATGCGTTTCAGTGTGTGGGGAAGGGGTTTCAGTATGTGGGTATGTGTTTCAGTGTATGGAGAAGGTGTTTCACTGTGAGAGGAAGTGTTTCAGTGTGTGGAGAAGGGGTTTCAGTGTGTAGGGAAGGTGTTTCAGTGTGTGCGGAAGGGGTTTCAGCGTGTGGGGAAGGGGTTTCAATATGTGGGGAAGGTGTTTCAGTGTGTGCGGAAGGGGTTTCAGTGTGTGGGGAAGGTGTTTCAGTGTGTGGGGAAGGTGTTTCAGTGTGTGCGGAAGGGGTTTCAGTGTGTGTGGAAGGGATTTCAGTGTGTGGGGAAGGTGTTTCAGTGTGTGGGGATGGGTTTCACTGTGTGCAGAAAGTGTTTCAGTGTGTGGTGAAGGGGTTTCAGTGTGTAGGGAAGGTATTTCAGTATCTGCGGAAGGGGTTTCAGTGTGTGGGGAAGGGGATTCAATGTGTGGGGAAGGAGTTTCAGTGTGTGCGGAAGGGGTTTCATTGTGTCCAGAAGGCGTTTCAGTGTGTGGGGAAGGGGTTTCAGTATGTGGGGAAGTGGTTTCAGTGTGTGGGGTATGTGTTTCAGTTTGTTTGGAAGGGTTTCAGTGCGTGCGGAATGTGTTTCAGTGTGTGGTGCATGGGTTTCAGTGTTTCGGGAAGGATTGCAGTGTGTGTGGAAGGGGTGTCAGTGTATGGGGAAGGGTTTCAGTGTGTGGGGAATGTGTTTCAGTGAGTGCGGAAGGGGTTTCAGTGTGTGGGGAAGGTGTTTCAGTGTGTGGGGAAGGTGTTTCAGTGTGTGGGGAAGGGGTTTCAGTGTGTGGGGAAGGGTTTCAGTGTGTGGGGAAGGGGTTTCAGTGGGTCGGTAATGGTTCAGTGTGTGGGGAAGGTTTTTCAGTGTGTGAGGAATGGGTTTCAGTGTGAGGGGAAGGTGTTTCATTGTGTGGGGAAGGTGTTTCAGTGTGTGGGGAAGATGTTTCAGTGTGTGAGGAAGGGGTTTCAGTGAGTGGGGAATATGTTTCAGTGTGTGGGGAAGGTGTTTCAGTGTGCGCGGAAGGGGTTTCAGTGTGTGGGGAAGGTGTTTCGGTGTTTGGGGAAGGTGTTTCAGTGTGTGGGGAAGGGGTTTCAGTGTGTGGGGAAGGTGTTTCAGTGAGTGGTGAAGATGTTTCAGTGTGTGGGAAAGTTGTTTCAGTGTGTGGTGAAGTGTTTCAGTGTGTGGGGAAGGGGTTTCAGTGTGTGGGGAAGGGTTTCAGTGTGTGTGTAAATGGGATGTCAGTGTGTGGGGAAGGGGTTTCTGTGTGTGGGGAATGTGTTTCAGTGTGTTTGGAAGTGTTTCAGTGTGAGGGGAATGTGTTTCAGTGTGTGGTGAATGGGTTTCAGTGTTTGGGGAAGGGTTTCAGTGTGTGGGGAAGGGGAGTCACTGTGTGGGGAAGGTGTTTCAGTGTGTGGGGATGTGTTGCAGTGTGTGGTGAAGGTGTTTCAGTGTGTGCGGAAGGGGTTTCTGTGTGTGGGGAATGGGTTTCAGTGTATTTGGAAGTGTTTCAGTGCGTGATGAATGTATTTCAGTGTGTGGTGAATGGGTTTCAGTGTTTGGGGAAGGGTTTCAGTGAGTGGTGAAGGGGGGTCAATGTGTGGGGAAGGTGTTTCAGTGTGTGGGGATGTGTTGCAGTGTGTGGTGAAGGTGTTTCAGTGTGTGCGGAATGGGTTTCAGTGTGAGGGGAATGTGTTTCAGTGTGTGGTGAATGGGTTTCAGTGTTTGGGGAAGTGTTTCAGTGTGTGGGGAAGGGGAGTCACTGTGTGGGGAAGGTGTTTCCGTGTGTGGGGATGTGTTGCAGTGTGTGGTGAAGGTGTTTCAGTGTGTGCGGAAGGGGTTTCTGTGTGTGGGGAATGTGTTTCAGTGTGTTTGGAAGTGTTTCAGTGTGAGGGGAATGTGTTTCAGTGTGTGGTGAATGGGTTTCAGTGTTTGGGGAAGGGTTTCAGTGTGTGGGGAAGGGGAGTCACTGTGTGGGGAAGGTGTTTCAGTGTGTGGGGATGTGTTGCAGTGTGTGATGAAGGTGTTTAAGTGTGTGCGGAATGGGTTTCTGTGTGTGGGGAATGTGTTTCAGTGTATTTGGAAGTGTTTCAGTGCGTGGGGAATGTATTTCAGTGTGTGGTGAATGGGTTTCAGTGTTTGGGGAAGGGTTTCAGTGAGTGGTGAAGGGGGGTCAGTGTGTGGGGAAGGGGTTTCAGTATGTGGGTATGTGTTTCAGTGTATGGGGAAGGTGTTTCAGTGTGTGGGGAAGGGTTTCACTGTGTGCAGAAAGTGTTTCAGTGTGTGGGGAAGGGGTTTCAGTGTGTAGGGAAGGTGTTTCAGTGTGTGGGGAAGGTGTTTCAGTGTGTGGGGTATGTGTTTCAGTTTGTTTGGAAGGGTTTCAGTGCGTGCGGAATGTGTTTCAGTGTGTGGTGAATGGGTTTCAGTGTTTCGGGAAGGATTGCCATGTGTGTGTGGAAGGGGTGTCAGTGTATGGGGAAGGGTTTCAGTGTGTGGGGAATGTGTTTCAGTGAGTACGGAAGGGGTTTCAGTGTGTGGGGAAGGTGTTTCAGTGTGTGGGGAAGGTGTTTCAGTGTGTGGGGAAGGGGTTTCAGTGTGTGGGGAAGGGTTTCAGTGTGTGGGGAAGGGGTTTCAGTGGGTCGGTAATGGTTCAGTGTGTGGGGAAGGTTTTTCAGTGTGTGCGGAATGGGTTTCAGTGTGAGGGGAAGGTGTTTCATTGTGTGGGGAAGGTGTTTCAGTGTGTGGGGAAGATGTTTCAGTGTGTGAGGAAGGGGTTTCAGTGTTTGGGGAAGGGTTTCAGTGAGTGGTGAAGGGGGGTCAATGTGTGGGGAAGGTGTTTCAGTGTGTGGGGATGTGTTGCAGTGTGTGGTGAAGGTGTTTCAGTGTGTGCGGAATGGGTTTCAGTGTGAGGGGAATGTGTTTCAGTGTGTGGTGAATGGGTTTCAGTGTTTGGGGAAGGGTTTCAGTGTGTGGGGAAGTGGAGTCACTGTGTGGGGAAGGTGTTTCCGTGTGTGGGGATGTGTTGCAGTGTGTGGTGAAGGTGTTTCAGTGTGTGCGGAAGGGGTTTCTGTGTGTGGGGAATGTGTTTCAGTGTGTTTGGAAGTGTTTCAGTGTGAGGGGAATGTGTTTCAGTGTGTGGTGAATGGGTTTCAGTGTTTGGGGAAGGGTTTCAGTGTGTGGGGAAGGGGAGTCACTGTGTGGGGAAGGTGTTTCAGTGTGTGGGGATGTGTTGCTGTGTGTGGTGAAGGTGTTTAAGTGTGTGCGGAATGGGTTTCTGTGTGTGGGGAATGTGTTTCAGTGTATTTGGAAGTGTTTCAGTGCGTGGGGAATGTATTTCAGTGTGTGGTGAATGGGTTTCAGTGTTTGGGGAAGGGTTTCAGTGAGTGGTGAAGGGGGGTCAGTGTGTGGGGAAGGGGTTTCAGTATGTGGGTATGTGTTTCAGTGTATGGGGAAGGTGTTTCAGTGTGTGGGGAAGGGTTTCACTGTGTGCAGAAAGTGTTTCAGTGTGTGGGGAAGGGGTTTCAGTGTGTAGGGAAGGTGTTTCAGTGTGTGCGGAAGGGGTTTCAGTGTGTGGGGAAGGGGTTTCAGTATGTGGGGAAGGTGTTTCACTGTGTGCGGAAGGGGTTTCAGTGTGTGGGGAAGGTGTTTCAGTGTGTGGGGAAGGTGTTTCAGTGTGTGCGGAAGGGGTTTCAGTGTGTGGGGAAGGGGTTTCAGTGTGTGGGGAAGGTGTTTCAGTGTGTGGGGATGGGTTTCACTGTGTGCAGAAAGTGTTTCAGTGTGTGGTGAAGGGGTTTCAGTGTGTAGGGAAGGTATTTCAGTATCAGCGAAAGGGGTTTCAGTGTGTGGGGAAGGGGTTTCAGTGTGTGGGGAAGGTGTTTCAGTGTGTTCGGAAGGGGTTTCCTTGTGTCCAGAAGGCGTTTCAGTGTGTGGGGAAGGGGTTTCAGTATGTGGGGAAGTGGTTTCAGTGTGTGGGGTATGTGTTTCAGTTTGTTTGGAAGGGTTTCAGTGCGTGCGGAATGTGTTTCAGTGTGTGGTGAATGGGTTTCAGTGTTTCGGGAAGGATTGCCGTGTGTGTGTGGAAGGGGTGTCAGTGTATGGGGAAGGGTTTCAGTGTGTGGGGAATGTGTTTCAGTGTGTGGTGAATGGGTTTCAGTGTTTGGGGAAGGGTTTCAGTGTGTGGGGAAGGGGAGTCACTGTGTGGGGAAGGTGTTTCCGTGTGTGGGGATGAGTTGCAGTGTGTGGTGAAGGTGTTTCAGTGTGTGCGGAAGGGGTTTCTGTGTGTGGGGAATGTGCTTCAGTGTGTTTGGAAGTGTTTCAGTGTGAGGGGAATGTGTTTCAGTGTGTGGTGAATGGGTTTCAGTGTTTGGGGAAGGGTTTCAGTGTGTGGGGAAGGGGAGTCACTGTGTGGGGAAGGTGTTTCAGTGAGTGGGGAAGGTGTTTCAGTGTGCGCGGAAGGGGTTTCAGTGTGTGGGGAAGGTGTTTTGGTGTGTGGGGAAGGTGTTTCAGTGTGTGGGAAAGGGGTTTCAGTGTGTGGTGAAGTGTTTCAGTGTGTGGGGAAGGGGTTTCAGTGTGTGGGGAAGGGTTTCAGTGTTTGGGGAAGGTGTTTCAGTGTGTGCGGAATGGGTTTCAGTGTGAGGGGAATGTGTTTCAGTGTGTGGTGAATGGGTTTCAGTGTTTGGGGAAGGGTTTCAGTGTGTGGGGAAGGGGAGTCACTGTGTGGGGAAGGGGTTTCTGTGTGTGGGGAATGTGTTTCAGTGTGTTTGGAAGTGTTTCAGTGTGAGGGGAATGTGTTTCAGTGTGTGGTGAATGGGTTTCAGTGTTTGGGGAAGGGTTTCAGTGTGTGGGGAAGGGGAGTCACTGTGTGGGGAAGGTGTTTCAGTGTGTGGGGATGTGTTGCAGTGTGTGGTGAAGGTGTTTAAGTGTGTGCGGAATGGGTTTCTGTGTGTGGGGAATGTGTTTCAGTGTATTTGGAAGTGTTTCAGTGCGTGGGGAATGTATTTCAGTGTGTGGTGAATGGGTTTCAGTGTTTGGGGAAGGGTTTCAGTGAGTGGTGAAGGGGGGTCAGTGTGTGGGGAAGGGGTTTCAGTATGTGGGTATGTGTTTCAGTGTATGGGGAAGGTGTTTCAGTGTGTGGGGAAGGGTTTCACTGTGTGCAGAAAGTGTTTCAGTGTGTGGGGAAGGGGTTTCAGTGTGTAGGGAAGGTGTTTCAGTGTGTGCGGAAGGGGTTTCAGTGTGTGGGATATGTGTTTCAGTTTGTTTGGAAGGGTTTCAGTGCGTGCGGAATGTGTTTCAGTGTGTGGTGAATGGGTTTCAGTGTTTCGGCAAGGATTGCCGTGTGTGTGTGGAAGGGGTGTCAGTGTATGGGGAAGGGTTTCAGTGTGTGGGGAATGTGTTTCAGTGAGTGCGGAAGGGGTTTCAGTGTGTGGGGAAGGTGTTTCAGTGTGTGGGGAAGGTGTTTCAGTGTGTGGGGAAGGGGTTTCAGTGTGTGGGGAAGGGTTTCAGTGTGTGGGGAAGGGGTTTCAGTGGGTCGGTAATGGTTCAGTGTGTGGGGAAGGTTTTTCAGTGTGTGCGGAATGGGTTTCAGTGTGAGGGGAAGGTGTTTCATTGTGTGGGGAAGGTGTTTCAGTGTGTGGGGAAGATGTTTCAGTGTGTGAGGAAGGGGTTTCAGTGTTTGGGGAAGGGTTTCAGTGAGTGGTGAAGGGGGGTCAATGTGTGGGGAAGGTGTTTCAGTGTGTGGGGATGTGTTGCAGTGTGTGGTGAAGGTGTTTCAGTGTGTGCGGAATGGGTTTCAGTGTGAGGGGAATGTGTTTCAGTGTGTGGTGAATGGGTTTCAGTGTTTGGGGAAGGGTTTCAGTGTGTGGGGAAGGGGAGTCACTGTGTGGGGAAGGTGTTTCCGTGTGTGGGGATGTGTTGCAGTGTGTGGTGAAGGTGTTTCAGTGTGTGCAGAAGGGGTTTCTGTGTGTGGGGAATGTGTTTCAGTGTGTTTGGAAGTGTTTCAGTGTGAGGGGAATGTGTTTCAGTGTGTGGTGAATGGGTTTCAGTGTTTGGGGAAGAGTTTCAGTGTGTGGGGAAGGGGAGTCACTGTGTGGGGAAGGTGTTTCAGTGTGTGGGGATGTGTTGCAGTGTGTGGTGAAGGTGTTTAAGTGTGTGCGGAATGGGTTTCTGTGTGTGGGGAATGTGTTTCAGTGTATTTGAAAGTGTTTCAGTGCGTGGGGAATGTATTTCAGTGTGTGGTGAATGGGTTTCAGTGTTTGGGGAAGGGTTTCAGTGAGTGGTGAAGGGGGGTCAGTGTGTGGGGAAGGGGTTTCAGTATGTGGGTCTGTGTTTCAGTGTATGGGGAAGGTGTTTCAGTGTGTGGGGAAGGGTTTCACTGTGTGCAGAAAGTGTTTCAGTGTGTGGGGAAGGGGTTTCAGTGTGTAGGGAAGGTGTTTCAGTGTGTGCGGAAGGGGTTTCAGTGTGTGGGGAAGGGGTTTCAGTATGTGGGGAAGGTGTTTCACTGTGTGCGGAAGGGGTTTCAGTGTGTGGGGAAGGGGTTTCAGTGTGTGGGGAAGGTGTTTCAGTGTGTGGGGAAGGGGTTTCAGTGAGGGGAGAATATGTTTCAGTGTGTGGGGAAGGTTTTTCAGTGTGTGCGGAATGGGTTTCAGTGTGAGGGGAAGGTGTTTCATTGTGTGGGGAAGGTGTTTCAGTGTGTGGGGAAGATGTTTCAGTGTGTGAGGAAGGGGTTTCAGTGAGGGGAGAATATGTTTCAGTGTGTGGGGAAGGTGTTTCAGTGTGCGCGGAAGGGGTTTCAGTGTGTGGGGAAGGTGTTTTGGTGTGTGGGGAAGGTGTTTCAGTGTGTGGGAAAGGGGTTTCAGTGTGTGGTGAAGTGTTTCAGTGTGTGGGGAAGGGGTTTCAGTGTGTGGGGAAGGGTTTCAGTGTTTGGGGAAGGTGTTTCAGTGTTTGGGGAAGGTGTTTCAGTGTGTGGGGAAGGTGTTTCAGTGTGTGGGGTAGGTGTTTCTGTGTGTGTGGAAGGGGTCTCAGAGTGTGGGGAAGTGTTTCAGTGTGTGTGTAAATGGGATGTCAGTGTGTGGGGAAGGGGTTTCTGTGTGTGGGGAATGTGTTTCAGTGTGTTTGGAAGTGTTTCAGTGTGAGGGGAATGTGTTTCAGTGTATGGTGAATGGGTTTCAGTGTTTGGGGAAGGGTTTCAGTGTGTGGGGAAGGGGAGTCACTGTGTGGGGAAGGTGTTTCAGTGTGTGGGGATGTGTTGCAGTGTGTGGTGAAGGTGTTTCAGTGTGTGCAGAAGGGGTTTCTGTGTGTGGGGAATGTGTTTCAGTGTATTTGGAAGTGTTTCAGTGCGTGGGGAATGTATTTCAGTGTGTGGAATGGGTTTCAGTCATTGGGGAAGGGTTTCAGTGAGTGGTGAAGGGGGGTCAGTGTGTGGGGAAGGTGTTTCAGTGTGTGGGGATGTGTTGCAGTGTGTGGTGAAGGTGTTTCAGTGTGTGCGGAAAGGGTTTCAGTGTGTGGGGAGGGTGTTTCAGTGTGTGGGGAAGCTGTTTCAGTGTGTGGGGAAGGGATTTCAGTGTTTGTGGAAAGGTTTTCAGTGTGTGGGGAAAGGTTTTCAAAGTGTGGCTGAGGGTTTCAGTATGTGGGGAAGGTGCTACAGTGTGTGCGGTAGGGGTTTCAGTGTGTGGGGAAGGTGTTTCATTGTGTGGGGATGTGTTTCAGTGTGTGGGGATGTGTTTCAGTGTGTGGGGAAGGGTTTCAGTTTGTGGGGAAAGTGTTTCAGTATGTGGGGATGGGTTTCAGGGTGTGGGGATCAGTTTCAGTGTGTGGGGATGGGTTTCAGCGTGTGCGGAAGGGGTTTCAGTGTGCGGAAAAGGTGTTTCAGTGTGTGGGGAAGGGGCTTCAGTGTGTGGGAAAGGGGGTTCAGTGTGTGGGAAAGGTGTTTCAGTGTGTGGGGAAGGGGTTTCAGAGAGTGGGTAAGGGTTTCAGTGTGTGGGGAAGGTGTTTCAGTGCGTGGGGAAGGTGTTTCAGAGTGTGGGGAATGGTTTCCGTGGGGGGGGGAAGTGTTTTCAGAATGTGGGGAAGGGGTTTCAGTGTGTGGGGAAGGGGTTTCAGTGTGTGGGGATGTGTTTCAGTGAGTGAGGAGGGAGTTTCAGTGTGTGGGGAAGGTCTTGCAGTGTGTGGGGAAGGGTTTCACTGTGTGCGGAAGGAGTTTCAGTGTGTGGGGAAGGTGTTTCAGTTTGTGGGGAAGTTGTTTCAGTGTGTGCGGAAGGGGTTTCAGTGTGTGGGAAAGGGGTTTCATTATGTGGGGAAGGTGTTTCAGTGTGTGCGGAAGGGGTTTCAGTGTGTGCAGAAGGGGTTTCAGTGTGTGGGGAAGGGGTTTCAGTGTGTGGGGAAGGAGTTTCAGTGTGTGCGGAAGGGGTTTCAGTGTGTGGGGAAGGGGTTTTAGTGAGTGGGGATGTGTTTCAGTGTGTGGGGAAGGGGTTTCAGTATGTGGGTATGTGTTTCAGTGTGTGGGGAAGGTGTTTCAGTGTGTGGGGAACGGTTTCACTGTGTGCAGAAAGTGTTTCAGTATCTGCGGAAGGGGTTTCAGTGTGTGGGGAAGGGGTTTCAGTGTGTGGGGAAGCTGTTTCAGTGTGTGGGGAAGGTGTTTCAGTGTCTGCGGAAGGAGTTTCAGTGTGTGGGGAAGGTGTTTCGGTGTGTGGGGAAGGGTTTCACTGTGTATAGAAAGTGTTTCAGTATCTGCGGAAGGGGTTTCAGTGTGAGGGGACGGGGTTTTAGTGTGTGGGGAAGGTGTTTCAGTGTGTGCGGAAGGCGTTTCAGTGTGTGGGGAAGGGGTTTCAGTGTGTTTGGAAGGGTTTCATTGCGTGCAGAATGTGTTTCAGTGTGTGGTGAATGGGTTTCAGTGTTTCGGGAAGGATTGTAAGTGTGTGTGGAAGGGGTGTCACTGTTTGGGGAAGGTGTTTCAGTGTGTGGGGAATGTGTTTCAGTGTGTGCGGAAGGGGTTTCAGTGTGTGGGGAAGGGTTTCAGTGTGTGGGGAAGGGGTTTCAGTGGTTGGGTAATGGTTTCAGTGTGTGGGGAAGGTCTTTCAGTGTGTGGGGAAGGTGTTTCAGTGTGTGGGGAACGGGTTTCAAAGTGTGGGTAAGGGTTTCAGTTTGTGGGGAAGGTGTTTCGTTGTGTAGGGAAGATGTTTCAGTGTGTGGGTAAGGTGTTTCACTGTGTGGAGAAGGGGTTTCAGTGTGTGGGGAAGCTGGTTCAGTGTGTTGGGAAGGTGTTTCAGTGTGTGCGGAAGGAGTTTCAGTGTGTGGGGAAGGTGTTTCGGTGTTTGGGGAAGGGTTTCACTGTGTGCAGAAAGTGTTTCAGTATCTGCAGAAGGTGTTTCAGTGTGTGGGGAAGGGGTTTCAGTGTGTGGGGAAGGTGTTTCAGTGTGTGCGGAAGGTGTTTCAGTGTGTGGGGAAGGGGTTTCAGTGTGTGGGGAAGTGGTTTCAGTGTGTGGGGTATGTGTTTCAGTGTGTTTGGAAGGGTTTCAGTGCGTGCAGAATGTGTTTCAGTGTGTGGTGAATGGGTTTCAGTGTTTCGGGAAGGATTGTAAGTGTGTGTGGAAGGGGTGTCAGTGTTTGGGGAAGCTGTTTCAGTGTGTGGGGAATGTGTTTCAGTGTGTGCGGAAGGGGCTTCAGTGTGTGGGGAAGGTGTTTCAGTGTGCGGGGAAGGTGTTTCAGTGTGTGGGGAAGGTGTTTCAGTGTGTGGGGAAGGGGTTTCAGTGAGTGAGGAAGCTGTTTCAGTGTGTATGGAAGGTGTTTCAGTGTGTGCGGACGGGGTTTCAGTGTGTGGGGAAGGGGTTTCAGTGTGTGGGGAAGGTGTTTCAGTGTGTGGTGAAGAGGTTTCAGTTTGTGGGGAAGGGGTTTCAGTGTGTGGCGAAGGGTTGCAGTGTGTGGGGAAGGGGTTTCAGTGTGTGGGGAAGGGTTTCAGTGTGTGGGGAAGGTGTTTCAGTGTTTGGGGAAGGTGTTTCATTGCGTGGGGAAGGTGTTTCAGTGTGTGGGGTACGTGTTTCTGTGTGTATGGAAGGGGTCTCAGAGTGTGGGGAAGGGCTTCAGTGTGTGTGGATTGGATTTCAGTGTGTGGAAAAGGGGTTTCTGTGTGTGGGGAATGTGTTTCAGTGTGTTTGGAAGTATTTCAGTGTGAGGGGAATGTGTTTCCGTGTGTGGTGAATGGGTTTCAGTGTTTGGGGAAGGGTTTCAGTGTGTGGGGAAGGGGGGTCAGTGTGTGGGGAAGGTGTTTCAGTGTGTGGGGATGTGTTGCAGTGTGTGGTGAAGGTGTTTCAGTGAGTGCGGAAGGGGTTTCAGTGTGTGGGGAAGGAGTTTCAGTGTGTGGGGAAGCTGTTTCAGTGTGCGGGGAAGGGTTTCAGTGTATGGGGAAGGGGTTTCAGTGGTTGGGTAATGGTTTCAGTGTGTGGGGAAGTTTTTTCAGTGTGTGCGGAATAGGTTTCAGTGTGTGGGGAAGGTGTTTCATTGTGTGGGGAAGGTGTTTCAGTGTGTGGGGAAGGTGTTTCAGTGTGTGGGGAAGGGGTTTCAGTGAGTGGGGAAGCTGTTTCAGTGTGTATGGAAGGTGTTTCAGTGTGTGCGGAAGGGGTTTCAGTGTGTGGGGAAGGTGTTTTGGTGTGTGGGGAAGGTGTTTCAGTGTGTGGGGAAGGGGTTTCTGTGTGTGGGGAAGGTGTTTCAGTGTGTGGTGAAGAGGTTTCAGTGTGTGGGGAAGGGGTTTCAGTGTGTGGCGAAGGGTTTCAGTGTGTGGGGAAGGTGTTTCAGTGTGTGGGGTAGGTGTTTCTGTGTGTGTGGAAGGGGTCTCAGAGTGTGGGGAAGGGTTTCAGTGTGTGTGTAAATGGGATGTCAGTGTGTGGGGAAGGGGTTTCTGTGTGTGGGAAATGTGTTTCAGTGTGTTTGGAAGTGTTTCAGTGTGAGGGGAATGTGTTTCAGTGTGTGGTGAATGGGTTTCAGTGTTTGGGGAAGGGTTTCAGTGTGTGGGGAAGGGGAGTCACTGTGTGGGGAAGGTGTTTCAGTGTGTGGGGATGTGTTGCAGTGTGTGGTGAAGGTGTTTCAGTGTGTGCAGAAGGGGTTTCTGTGTGTGGGGAATGTGTTTCAGTGTATTTGGAAGTGTTTCAGTGCGTGGGGAATGTATTTCAGTGTGTGGTGAATGGGTTTCAGTCATTGGGGAAGGGTTTCAGTGAGTGGTGAAGGGGGGTCAGTGTGTGGGGAAGGTGTTTCAGTGTGTGGGGATGTGTTGCAGTGTGTGGTGAAGGTGTTTCAGTGTGTGCGGAAAGGGTTTCAGTGTGTGGGGAGGGTGTTTCAGTGTGTGGGGAAGCTGTTTCAGTGTGTGGGGAAGGGATTTCAGTGTTTGTGGAAAGGTTTTCAGTGTGTGGGGAAAGGTTTTCAAAGTGTGGCTGAGGGTTTCAGTGTGTGGGGAAGGTGCTACAGTGTGTGCGGTAGGGGTTTCAGTGTGTGGGGAAGGTGTTTCATTGTGTGGGGAAGGGGTTTCAGTGTGTGGGGATGTGTTTCAGTGTGTGGGGATGTGTTTCAGTGTGTGGGGAAGGGTTTCAGTTTGTGGGGAAAGTGTTTCAGTATGTGGGGATGGGTTTCAGGGTGTGGGGATCAGTTTCAGTGTGTGGGGATGGGTTTCAGCGTGTGCGGAAGGGGTTTCAGTGTGTGGAAAAGGTGTTTCAGTGTGTGGGGAAGGGGCTTCAGTGTGTGGGAAAGGGGTTTCAGTGTGTGGGAAAGGTGTTTCAGTGTGTGGGGAAGGGGTTTCAGAGAGTGGGTAAGGGTTTCAGTGTGTGGGGAAGGTGTTTCAGTGCGTGGGGAAGGGGTTTCAGAGTGTGGGGAAGGGTTTCCGTGTGGGGGGAAGTGTTTTCAGTGTGTGGGGAAGGGGTTTCAGTGTGTGGGGAAGGGGTTTCAGAGTGTGGGGAAGTGTTTCAGTGAGTGAGGAGGGAGTTTCAGTGTGTGGGGAAGGTCTTGCAGTGTGTGGGGAAGGGTTTCACTGTGTGCGGAAGGAGTTTCAGTGTGTGGGGAAGGTGTTTCAGTTTGTGGGGAAGTTGTTTCAGTGTGTGCGGAAGGGGTTTCAGTGTGTGGGAAAGGGGTTTCAATATGTGGGGAAGGTGTTTCAGTGTGTGCGGAAGGGGTTTCAGTGTGTGGGGAAGGGGTTTCAGTGTGTGGGGAAGGGGTTTCAGTGTGTGGGGAAGGTGTTTCAGTGTGTGCAGAAGGGGTTTCAGTTGGTGGGGAAGGGGTTTTAGTGAGTGGGGATGTGTTTCAGTGTGTGGGGAAGGGGTTTCAGTATGTGGGTATGTGTTTCAGTGTGTGGGGAAGGTGTTTCAGTGTGTGGGGAACGGTTTCACTGTGTGCAGAAAGTGTTTCAGTATCTGCGGAAGGGGTTTCAGTGTGTGGGGAAGGGGTTTCAGTGTGTGGGGAAGCTGTTTCAGTGTGTGGGGAAGGTGTTTCAGTGTGTGCGGAAGGAGTTTCAGTGTGTGGGGAAGGTGTTTCGGTGTGTGGGGAAGGGTTTCACTGTGTATAGAAAGTGTTTCAGTATCTGCGGAAGGGGTTTCAGTGTGAGGGGACGGGGTTTTAGTGTGTGGGGAAGGTGTTTCAGTGTGTGCGGAACGCGTTTCAGTGTGTGGGGAAGGGGTTTCAGTGTGTTTGGAAGGGTTTCATTGCGTGCAGAATGTGTTTCAGTGTGTGGTGAATGGGTTTCAGTGTTTCGGGAAGGATTGTAAGTGTGTGTGGAAGGGGTGTCACTGTTTGGGGAAGGTGTTTCAGTGTGTGGGGAATGTGTTTCAGTGTGTGCGGAAGGGGTTTCAGTGTGTGGGGAAGGGTTTCAGTGTGTGGGGAAGGGGTTTCAGTGGTTGGGTAATGGTTTCAGTGTGTGGGGAAGGTCTTTCAGTGTGTGGGGAAGGTGTTTCAGTGTGTGGGGAACGGGTTTCAAAGTGTGGGTAAGGGTTTCAGTTTGTGGGGAAGGTGTTTTGTTGTGTGGGGAAGATGTTTCAGTGTGTGGGTAAGGTGTTTCACTGTGTGGAGAAGGGGTTTCAGTGTGTGGGGATGCTGTTTCAGTGTGTTGGGAAGGTGTTTCAGTGTGTGCGGAAGGAGTTTCAGTGTGTGGGGAAGGTGTTTCGGTGTTTGGGGAAGGGTTTCACTGTGTGCAGAAAGTGTTTCAGTATCTGCAGAAGGTGTTTCAGTGTGTGGGGAAGGGGTTTCAGTGTGTGGGGAAGGTGTTTCAGTGTGTGCGGAAGGTGTTTCAGTGTGTGGGGAAGGGGTTTCAGTGTGTGGGGAAGTGGTTTCAGTGTGTGGGGTATGTGTTCCAGTGTGTTTGGAAGGGTTTCAGTGCGTGCAGAATGTGTTTCAGTGTGTGATGAATGGGTTTCAGTGTTTCGGGAAGGATTGTAAGTGTGTGTGGAAGGGGTGTCAGTGTTTGGGGAAGCTCTTTCAGTGTGTGGGGAAGGTGAAAAAGTGTGTGCGGAAGGGGCTTCAGTGTGTGGGGAAGGTGTTTCAGTGTGCGGGGAAGGTGTTTCAGTGTGTGGGGAAGGTGTTTCAGTGTGTGGGGAAGGGGTTTCAGTGAGTGAGGAAGCTGTTTCAGTGTGTATGGAAGGTGTTTCAGTGTGTGCGGACGGGGTTTCAGTGTGTGGGGAAGGGGTTTCAGTGTGTGGGGAAGGTGTTTCAGTGTGTGGTGAAGAGGTTTCAGTTTGTGGGGAAGGGGTTTCAGTGTGTGGCGAAGGGTTTCAGTGTGTGGGGAAGGGGTTTCAGTGTGTGGGGAAGGGTTTCAGTGTGTGGGGAAGGTGTTTCAGTGTTTGGGGAAGGTGTTTCAGTGAGTGCGGAAGGGGTTTCAGTGTGTGGGGAAGGTGTTTCAGTGTGTGCGAAAGGAGTTTCAGTGTGTGGGGAAGGTGTTTCGGTGTGTGGGGAAGGGTTTCACAGTGTGCAGAAAGTGTTTCAGTATCTGCAGAAGGTGTTTCAGTGTGTGGGGAAGGGGTTTCAGTGTGTGGGGAAGGTGTTTCAGTGTGTGCGGAAGGTGTTTCAGTGTGTGGGGAAGGGGTTTCAGTGTGTGGGGAAGTGGTTTCAGTGTGTGGGGTATGTGTTTCAGTGTGTTTGGAAGGGTTTCAGTGCGTGCAGAATGTGTTTCAGTGTGTGGTGAATGGGTTTCAGTGTTTCGGGAAGGATTGTAAGTGTGTGTGGAAGGGGTGTCAGTGTTTGGGGAAGCTGTTTCAGTGTGTGGGGAATGTGTTTCAGTGTGTGCAGAAGGGGCTTCAGTGTGTGGGGAAGGTGTTTCAGTGTGCGGGGAAGGTGTTTCAGTGTGTGGGGAAGGTGTTTCAGTGTGTGGGGAAGGGGTTTCAGTGAGTGAGGAAGCTGTTTCAGTGTGTATGGAAGGTGTTTCAGTGTGAGCGGACGGGGTTTCAGTGTGTGGGGAAGGTGTTTCAGTGTGTGGGGTAGGTGTTTCTGTGTGTGTGGAAGGGGTCTCAGAGTGTGGGGAAGGGCTTCAGTCTGTGTGGATTGGATTTCTGTGTGTGGGAAAGGGGTGTCTGTGTGTGGGGAATGTGTTTCAGTGTGTTTGGATGTGTTTCAGTGTGAGGGGAATGTGTTTCAGTGTGTGGTGAATGGGTTTCAGTGTTTGGGGAAGCGTTTCAGTGTTTGGGGAAGGGTTTCAGTGTGTGGGGAAGGGGGGTCAGTGTGTGGGGAAGGTGTTTCAGTGTGTGGGGATGTGTTGCAGTGTGTGGTGAAGGTGTTTCAGTGAGTGCGGAAGGGGTTTCAGTGTGTGGGGAAGGAGTTTCAGTGTGTGGGGAAGCTGTTTCAGTGTGTGGGGAAGGGATTTCAGTTTGTGGGGAAAGGTCTTAGTGTGTGTGGAAAGGGTTTGAAAGTGTGGGTAAGGGTTTCAGTGTGTGGGGAAGGTGCTTCAGTGTGTGCGGAAGGGGTTTCAGTGTGTGGGGAAGGTGTTTGATTGTGCTGGGAAGGTGTTTCAGTGTGTGGGGAAGGTTTTTCAGTGTGTGCGGAATGGGTTTCAGTGTGTGGGGAAGGTGTTTCATTGTGTGGGGAAGATGTTTCAGTGTGTGTGGAAGACGTTTCAGTGTGTGGGGAAGGGGTTTCAGTGTGTGGGGAAGCTGTTTCAGTGTGTGGGGAAGGTGTTTCAGTGTGTGCGGAAGGGGTTTCAGTGTGTGGGGAAGGTGTTTTGATGTGTGGGGAAGGTGTTTCAGTGTGTGGGGAAGGGGTTTCTGTGTGTGGGGAAGGTGTTTCAGTGTGTGGTGAAGGAGTTTCAGTGTGTGGGGAAGGGGTATCAGTGTGTGGGGAAGGGTTTTAGTGTGTGGGGAAGGGGTTTCAGTGTGTCTGGAAGGGTTTCAGTGTGTGGGGAAGCTGTTTCAGTGTTTGGGGAAGGTGTTTCAGTGTGTGGGGAAGGTGTTTCAGTGTGTGGGGAAGGTGTTTCTGTGTGTGTGGAAGGGATCTCAGAGTGTGGGGAAGGGTTTCAGTGAGTGTGGATGAGATTTCAGTTTGTGGGGAATGGGTTTCAGTTTGAGGGCAATGTGTTTCAGTGTGTGGTGAATGGGTTTCAGTGTTTGGGGAAGGGTTTCAGTGTGTGCGGAAGGGGTTTCAGTGTGTTTGGAAGGGTTTCAGTGTGTGGGGAATGTGTTTCAGTGTGTGGTGAATGGGATTCAGTGTTTGGGGAAGGGTTTCAGTGTGTGGGGAAGGGGGGCAGTGTGTGGGGAAGGTGTTTCAGTGTGTGGGGATGTGTTGCAGTGTGTGGGGAAGGTGTTTCAGTGTGTGCGGAAGGGGTTTCGGTGTGTGAGGAAGGGGTTTCAGTGTGTGGGGAAGCTGTTTCAGTGTGTGGGGAAGGGTTTCAGTGTGTGGGGAACAGGTTTCAAAGTCTGGGTAAGGGTTTCAGTTTGTGGGGAAGGTGTTTCATTGTATGGGGAAGATGATTCAGTGTGTGGGTAAGGTGTTTCACTGCGTGGAGAAGGGGTTTCAGTGTGTGGGGAAGCTGTTTCAGTGTGTGCGGAAGGTGTTTCAGTGTGTGCGGAAGGAGTTTCAGTGTGTGGGGAAGGTATTTCGGTGTTTGGGGAAGGTGTTTCAGTGTGTGGGGAAGGGGTTTCAGTGTGTGGGGAAGTTGTTTCAGTGAGCTGTGAAGGTGTTTCAGGGTATGGGGAAGGGGTTTCAGTGTGTGGGGATGGGTTTAGGAGTGTGGGGAAGGGGTTTCAGTGTGTGGGGAAGGGTTTCAGTGTGTGAGGAAGGGCTTTCAGATTGTGGGGAAGGGTTTCCGTGTGGGGGGAAGGGGTTTCAGTGTGTGGGGATGGGTTTCAGTGTGTGCGGAAGAGGTTTCAGTGTGTGGGGAAGGGGTTTCAGTGTGTGGGGAATGTGTTTCAGTGTGTCGGGATTTGTTTCAGTGGTTGGGGATGTGTTTCAGTGTGTGGGGAAGGGTTTCAGTGTGTGGGAAAGTTGTTTTAGTATGTGGGGATGGGTCTCAGGGTGTGGGGATGTGTTTCAGTGTGTGGGGAAGGGATTTCAGTATGTGGGGAAGGGGTGTCAGTGTGTGGGGATGGGTGTCAGTGTGTGGGGATGGGTTTCCGCGTGTGCGGACGGGGTTTCAGTGTGTGGAAAAGGCGTTTCAATGTGTGGAAGGGGTTACAGTGTGTGGGAAAGGGGTTTCAGTGTTTCAGGAAGGTGTTTCAGTGTGTGGGGAAGGGGTTTCAGAGTGTGGGTAAGTGTTTCAGTGTGTGGGTGAGGGTTTCGGTTTGTGGGGAAGGTGCTTCCGTATGTGCGGAAGGGGTTTCAGTTTGTGGGGAAGGTGTTTCATTGTGTGGGGAAGGTGTTTCAGTGTGTGGGTAAGGTGTTTCACTATGTAGAGAAGGGGTTTCAGTCTGTGGGGAAGCTGTTTCCGTGTGTAGGGAAGGTGTTTCAGTGTGTGCAGAAGGAGTTTCAGTGTGTGGGGAAGGTGTTTCGGTGTTTGGGGCAGGTGTTTCAGTGTGTGGGGAAGGGGTTTCAGTGTGTGGAGAAGGTGTTTCAGTGAGCTGTGAAGGTGTTTCAGGGTATGGGGAAGGGGTTTCAGTTTGTGGGGAAGGGTTTAGGTGTGTGGGGAAGGGGTTTCAGTGTGTGGGGAAGGGTTTCAGTTTGTGAGAAAGGTGTTTCAGTGAGTGGGGAAGGGGTTTCAGTGAGTGGGGAAAGTGTTTCTGTGTGTGGGGAAGGTGTTTCAGTGTGTGGGGAAGCGGTCTCAGAGTGTGCGGAAGGGTGTCAGTGTGTGGGGATGGGATTTCAGTGTGTGGGGAAGGTGTTTCAGTGAGTGGGGAAGGTGTTTCAGTATGTGGGGATGGGGTCTCAGTGTGTGGGGACGGTGTTTCAGTGCGTGGGGATGTGCGTCAGTGTGTGGGGATGTGTTTCAGTGTGTGGGGAAGTGTTTCAGTGTGATGGGAAGGTGTTTCAGTGTGTGGGGATGGGTTTCAGTGTGTGGGGAAGGTGTTTCAGTGTGTGGGGAAGGTGTTCCAGTGTGTGGGCAATATGTTTCAGTATGTGGGGATGTGTTTCAGTGTGTGGGGAAGGGTTTCAGTGTGTGCGGAATGGGTTACAGTGTGTGGGGAAGGTGTTTCAGTGGGTGGGCAATGTGTTTCAGTATGTGGGGATGTGTTTCAGTGTGTGGGGTAGGGTTTCAGTGTGTGGGGATGGTGTTTCAGTATGTGGGGATGGGTTTCAGGGTGTGGGGATCAGTTTCAGTGTGTGGGGATAGGTTTCAGTGTGTGCGGAAGGGGCTTCAGTGTGTGGGGAAGGTGTTTCTGTGTGTGGGGATGTGTTTCAGTGTGTGGGGAAGGGATTTCATTGTGTGGGGAAGGGGTTTCAGTGTGTGGGGAAGGGGTTTCAGTGTGTGGCAATGGGTTTCAGTTTGTGCGGAAGGGGTTTCAGTGTGTGGGGAAGGTGTTTCAGTGTGTGGGGAAGGGGTTCCAGTGTGTGGGAAAGGGGTTTCAGTCTTTGGGGAAGGTGTTTCAGTGTGTGGGGAAGGGGTTTCAGAGTGTGGGTAAGTCTTTCAGTGT
The DNA here is from genome assembly GCF_036365525.1 of Heterodontus francisci. Classification (NCBI taxonomy): domain Eukaryota; kingdom Metazoa; phylum Chordata; class Chondrichthyes; order Heterodontiformes; family Heterodontidae; genus Heterodontus; species Heterodontus francisci. The sequence continues at coordinate 574,565 of NW_027140893.1, read as the reverse complement.
GTGGGGAAGGTGTTTCAGTGCGTGGGGAAGGGGTTTCAGAGTGAGGGGAAGGGTTTCCGTGTGGGGGGAAGGGGTTTCAGTGTGTGGGGATGGGTTTCAGTGTGTGAGGAAGAGGTTTCAGTGTGTGGGGAAGGTGTTTCAGTGTGTGGGGATGGGTTTCAGTGTGTGGAAAAGGCGTTACAGTGTGTGGAAAGGGTTACAGTGTGTGGAAAAGGGGTTTCAGAGTGTGGGTAAGGGTTTCAGTGTGTGGGGAAGGTGTTTCAGTGCGTGCGGAAGGGGTTTCAGAGTGTGGGGAAGGGGTTTCAGAGTGTGGGTAAGTGTTTCAGTGTGTGGGGATGGTGTTTCAGTGCGTGGGGAAGGGGTTTCAGAGTGTGGGGAAGGGTTTCCGTGTGGGGGGAAGTGTTTTAAGTGTGTGGGGAATGGGTTTCAGTGTGTGGGGATGTGTTTCAGTGTGTGAGGAATGGGTTTCAGTGTGTTGGGAAGGGGTTGCAGTGTGTGGGGAAGGGTTTCACTGTGTGCGGAAGGAGTTTCAGTGTTTGGGGAAGGGGTTTCAGTGTGTAGGGAAGGAGTTTCAATATCTGCGGAAGGGGTTTCAGTGTGTGGGGAAGGGTTTCCAGTGTCTGGGGAAGGTGCTTCAGTGTGTGCGGAAGGGGTTTCAGTGTGTACGGAAGGCGTTTCAGTGTTTGGGGAATGTGTTTCAGTGTGTTTGGAAGGGTTTCAGAGTGTGGGGAATGTGTTTCAGTGTGTGGGGAAGGTGTTTCAGTGCGTGGGGAAGGGGTTTCAGAGTGAGGGGAATGGTTTCCGTGTGGGGGGAAGGGGTTTCAGTGTGTGGGGATGTGTTTCAGTGTGTGAGGAAGAGGTTTCAGTGTGTGGGGAAGGTGTTTCAGTGTGGTGGGATGGGATTCAGTGTGTGGAAAAGGCGTTACAGTGTGTGGAAGGGGTTACAGTGTGTGGAAAAGGGGTTTCAGAGTGTGGGTAAGGGTTTCAGTGTATGGGGAAGGTGTTTCAGTGCGTGGGGAAGGGGTTTCAGAGTGTGGGAAAGGGGTTTCAGAGTGTGGGTAAGGGTTTCAGTGTGTGGGGCTGGTGTTTCAGTGCGTGGGGAAGGGGTTTCAGAGTGTGGGGAAGGGTTTCCGTGTGGGGGGATGTGTTTTAAGTGTGTGGGGAATGGGTTTCAGTGTGTGGGGATGTGTTTCAGTGTGTGAGGAATGGGTTTCAGTATGTGGGGAAGGGGTTGCAGTGTGTGGGGAAGGGTTTCACTGTGTGCGGAAGGAGTTTCAGTGTTTGGGGAAGGGGTTTCAGTGTGTATGGAAGGTGTTTCAATATCTGCGGAAGGGGTTTCAGTATGTGGGGAAGGGTTTCCAGTGTCTGGGGAAGGTGTTTCAGTGTGTGCGGAAGGGGTTTCAGTGTGTACGGAAGGCGTTTCAGTGTTTGGGGAATGTGTTTCAGTGTGTTTGGAAGGGTTTCAGAGTGTGGGGAATGTGTTTCAGTGTGTGGTGAATGGGTTTCAGTGTTTCGGAAAGGGTTTCAGTGTGTGCGGAAGGGGTGTCAGTGTCTGGGGAAGGTGTTTCAGTTTGTGGGGGTATGTGTTTCGGTGTATGCGGAAGGGGTTTCAGTGTATGGGGAAGGTGTTTCAGTGTGTGGGGAAGGGGTTTCAGTGTGTGGGGAAGTGTTTCAGTGTGTGGGGAAGGGGTTTCAGTGGGTGGGTAAGGGTTTCAGTGTGTGGGGAAGGTGTTTCTGTGTGTGCGGAATGGGTTTCAGTGTGTGGGGAAGGTGTTTCATTGTGTGGGGTAAGTGTTTCAGTGCGTGGTGAAGGTGTTTCAGTGTGTGGGGAAGGGGTTTCAGTGTGTGGGGAAGCGTTTTCTGTGTGTGGGGAAGGTGTTTCAGTGTGTGCGGAAGGGGTTTCAGTGTGTGGGGAAGTTGTTTCGGTGTGTGGGGAAGGTGTTTCAATGTGTGGGGAAGGGGTTTCAGTGTGTGGGGATGGGTGTCAGTGTGTGGCGATGGGTTTCAGCGTGTGCGGACGGGGTTTCAGTGTGGGGAAAAGGCGTTTCAATGTGTGGAAGGGGTTACAGTGTGTGGGAAAGGTGTTTCAGTGTTTCAGGAAGGTGTTTCAGTGTGTGGGGAAGGGGTTTCAGAGTGTGGGTAAGGGTTTCAGTGTGTGGGTGAGGGTTTCAGTTTGTGGGGAAGTTGCTTCCGTGTGTGCGGAAGGGGTTTCAGTTTGTGGGGAAGGTGTTTCATTGTGTGGGGAAGGTGTTTCAGTGTGTGGGTAAGGTGTTTCACTGTGTGGAGAAGGGGTTTCAGTCTGTGGGGAAGCTGTTTCAGTGTGTGGGGAAGGTGTTTCAGTGTGTGCGGAAGGAGTTTCAGTGTGTGGGGAAGGTGTTTCGGTGTTTGGGGAAGGTGTTTCAGTGTGTGGGGAAGGGGTTTCAGTGTGTGGGGAAGGTGTTTCAGTGAGCTGTAAAGGTGTTTCAGGGTATGGGGAAGGGGTTTCAGTGTGTGGGGAAGAGTTTAGGTGTGTGGGGAAGGGGTTTCAGTGTGTGGGGAAGGGTTTCAGTGTGTGAGGAAGGTGTTTCAGTGTGTGGGCAATGTGTTTCAGTATGTGGGGATGTGTTTCAGTGTGTGGGGAAGGGTTTCAGTGTGTGCGGAAGGGGTTTCAGTGTGTGGGGAAGGTGTTTCAGTGTGTGGGCAATGTGTTTCAGTATGTGGGGATGTGTTTCAGTGTGTGGGGAAGGGTTTCAGTGGTTGGGGATGGTGTTTCAGTATGTGGGGATGGGTTTCAGGGTGTGGGGATCAGTTTCAGTGTGTGGGGATGGGGTCAGTGTGTGCGGAAGGGGCTTCAGTGTGTGGGGATGGGTTTCAGTGTGTGAGGAAGAGGTTTCAGTGTGTGGGGAAGGGGTTTAAGTGTGTACGGAAGGCGTTTCAGTGTTTGGGGATTTGTTTCAATGTGTGTGGAAGGGGTTACAGTGTGTGGAAAAGCGGTTTCAGAGTGTGGGTAAGGGTTTAAGTGTGTGGGGAAGGTGTTTCAGTGCGTGGGGAAGGGGTTTCAGAGTGTGGGGAAGGGGTTTCAGAGTGTGGGTAAGGGTTTCAGTGTGTGGGGATGGTGTTTCAGTGCGTGGGGAAGGGGTTTCAGAGTGTGGGGAAGGGTTTCCATGTGGGTGGAAGTGTTTTAAGTGTGTGGGGAATGGGTTTCAGTGTGTGGGGATGTGTGTCAGTGTGTGAGGAATGGGTTTCAGTGTGTGGGGAAGGGGTTGCAGTGTGTGGGGAAGGGTTTCACTGTGTGCGGAAGGAGTTTCAGTGTTTGGGGAAGGGGTTTCAGTGTGTAGGGAAGGAGTTTCAATATCTGCGGAAGGGGTTTCAGTGTGTGGGGAAGGGTTTCCAGTGTCTGGGGAAGGTGTTTCAGTGTGTGCGGAAGGGGTTTCAGTGTGTGCGGAAGGCGTTTCAGTGTGTGGGCAATGTGTTTCAGTGTGTTTGGAAGGGTTTCAGTGTGTGGGGAATGTGTTTCAGTGTGTGGTGAATGGGTTTCAGTGTTTGGGGAAGGGTTTCAGTGTGTGGGGAAGGGTGGTCAGTGTGTGGGGAAGGTGTTTCAGTGTGTGGGGATGTGTTGCAGTGTGTGGGGAAGGTGTTTCAGTGTGTGTGGAAGGGGTTTCGGTGTGTGCGGAAGGGGTTTCAGTGTGTGGGGAAGCTGTTTCAGTGTGTGGGGAGGGGATTTCAGTGTGTGGGGAAGGGTTTCAGTGTGTGGGGAACGGGTTTCAAAGTGTGGGTAAGGGTTTCATTTTGTGGGGAAGGTGTTTCATTGTGTGTGGAAGGTGTTTCAGTGTGTGGGCAATGTGTTTCAGTATGTGGGGATGTGTTTCAGTGTGTGGGGAAGGGTTTCAGTGTGTGCGGAAGGAGTTTCAGTGTTTGGGGAAGGGGTTTCAGTGTGTAGGGAAGGTGTTTCAATATCTGCGGAAGGGGTTTCAGTGTGTGGGGAAGGGTTTCCAGTGTCTGGGGAAGGTGTTTCAGTGTGTGCGGAAGGGGTTTCAGTGTGTACGGAAGGCGTTTCAGTGTTTGGGGAATGTGTTTCAGTGTGTTTGGAAGGGTTTCAGAGTGTGGGGAATGTGTTTCAGTGTGTGGGGAAGGTGTTTCAGTGCGTGGGGAAGGGGTTTCAGAGTGAGGGGAAGGGTTTCCGTGTGGGGGGAAGGGGTTTCAGTGTGTGGGGATGGGTTTCAGTGTGTGAGGAAGAGGTTTCAGTGTGTGGGGAAGGTGTTTCAGTGTGGTGGGATGGGTTTCAGTGTGTGGAAAAGGCGTTACAGTGTGTGGAAGGGGTTACAGTGTGTGGAAAAGGGGTTTCAGAGTGTGGGTAAGGGTTTCAGTGTGTGGGGAAGGTGTTTCAGTGCGTGGGGAAGGGGTTTCAGAGTGTGGGAAAGGGGTTTCAGAGTGTGGGTAAGGGTTTCAGTGTGTGGGGATGGTGTTTCAGTGCGTGGGGAAGGGGTTTCAGAGTGTGGGGAAGGGTTTCCGTGTGGGGGGATGTGTTTTAAGTGTGTGGGGAATGGGTTTCAGTGTGTGGGGATGTGTTTCAGTGTGTGAGGAATGGGTTTCAGTATGTGGGGAAGGGGTTGCAGTGTGTGGGGAAGGGTTTCACTGTGTGCGGAAGGAGTTTCAGTGTTTGGGGAAGGGGTTTCAGTGTGTATGGAAGGTGTTTCAATATCTGCGGAAGGGGTTTCAGTATGTGGGGAAGGGTTTCCAGTGTCTGGGGAAGGTGTTTCAGTGTGTGCGGAAGGGGTTTCAGTGTGTACGGAAGGCGTTTCAGTGTTTGGGGAATGTGTTTCAGTGTGTTTGGAAGGGTTTCAGAGTGTGGGGAATGTGTTTCAGTGTGTGGTGAATGGGTTTCAGTGTTTCGGAAAGGGTTTCAGTGTGTGCGGAAGGGGTGTCAGTGTCTGGGGAAGGTGTTTCAGTTTGTGGGGGTATGTGTTTCGGTGTATGCGGAAGGGGTTTCAGTGTATGGGGAAGGTGTTTCAGTGTGTGGGGAAGGGGTTTCAGTGTGTGGGGAAGTGTTTCAGTGTGTGGGGAAGGGGTTTCAGTGGGTGGGTAAGGGTTTCAGTGTGTGGGGAAGGTGTTTCTGTGTGTGCGGAATGGGTTTCAGTGTGTGGGGAAGGTGTTTCATTGTGTGGGGTAAGTGTTTCAGTGCGTGGGGAAGGTGTTTCAGTGTGTGGGGAAGGGGTTTCAGTGTGTGGGGAAGCGTTTTCTGTGTGTGGGGAAGGTGTTTCAGTGTGTGCGGAAGGGGTTTCAGTGTGTGGGGAAGTTGTTTCGGTGTGTGGGGAAGGTGTTTCAATGTGTGGGGAAGGGGTTTCAGTGTGTGGGGATGGGTGTCAGTGTGTGGCGATGGGTTTCAGCGTGTGCGGACGGGGTTTCAGTGTGTGGAAAAGGCGTTTCAATGTGTGGAAGGGGTTACAGTGTGTGGGAAAGGTGTTTCAGTGTTTCAGGAAGGTGTTTCAGTGTGTGGGGAAGGGGTTTCAGAGTGTGGGTAAGGGTTTCAGTGTGTGGGTGAGGGTTTCAGTTTGTGGGGAAGTTGCTTCCGTGTGTGCGGAAGGGGTTTCAGTTTGTGGGGAAGGTGTTTCAATGTGTGGGGAAGGTGTTTCAGTGTGTGGGTAAGGTGTTTCACTGTGTGGAGAAGGGGTTTCAGTCTGTGGGGAAGCTGTTTCAATGTGTGGGGAAGGTGTTTCAGTGTGTGCGGAAGGAGTTTCAGTGTTTGGGGAAGGTGTTTCGGTGTTTGGGGAAGGTGTTTCAGTGTGTGGGGAAGGGGTTTCAGTGTGTGGGGAAGGTGTTTCAGTGAGCTGTAAAGGTGTTTCAGGGTATGGGGAAGGGGTTTCAGTGTGTGGGGAAGAGTTTAGGTGTGTGGGGAAGGGGTTTCAGTGTGTGGGGAAGGGTTTCAGTGTGTGAGGAAGGTGTTTCAGTGTGTGGGGAAGGGGTTTCAGTGAGTGGGGAAAGTGTTTCTGTGTGTTGGGAAGGTGTTTCAGTGTGTGGGGAAGCGGTCTCAGAGTGTCCGGAAGGGTGTCAGTGTGTGGGGATGGGATTTCAGTGTGTGGGGAAGGTGTTTTAGTGAGTGGTGAAGGTGTTTCAGTATGTGGGGATGGGGTCTCAGTGTGTGGGGACGGTGTTTCAGTGCGTGGGGATGTGCGTCAGTATGTGGGGATGTGTTTCAGTGTGTGGGGAAGTGTTTCAGTGTGATGGGAAGGTGTTTCAGTGTGTGGGGATGGGTTTCAGTGTGTGGGGAATGTGTTTCAGTGTGTGGGGAAGGTGTTTCAGTGTGTGGGCAATGTGTTTCAGTATGTGGGGATGTGTTTCAGTGTGTGGGGAAGGGTTTCAGTGTGTGCAGAAGGGGTTTCAGTGTGTGGGGAAGGTGTTTCAGTGTGTGGGCAATGTGTTTCAGTATGTGGGAATGTGTTTCAGTGTGTGGGGAAGGGTTTCAGTGGTTGGGGATGGTGTTTCAGTATGTGGGGATGGGTTTCAGGGTGTGGGGATCAGTTTCAGTGTGTGGGGATGGGGTTCAGTGTGTGCGGAAGGGGCTTCAGTGTGTGGGGATGGGTTTCAGTGTGTGAGGAAGAGGTTTCAGAGTGTGGGGAAGGGGTTTCAGTGTGTACGGAAGGCGTTTCAGTGTTTGGGGATTTGTTTCAATGTGTGTGGAAGGGGTTACAGTGTGTGGAAAAGCGGTTTCAGAGTGTGGGTAAGGGTTTAAGTGTGTGGGGAAGGTGTTTCAGTGCGTGGGGAAGGGGTTTCAGAGTGTGGGGAAGGGGTTTCAGAGTGTGGGTAAGGGTTTCAGTGTGTGGGGATTGTGTTTCAGTGCGTGGGGAAGGGGTTTCAGAGTGTGGGGAAGGGTTTCCGTGTGGGGGGAAGTGTTTTAAGTGTGTGGGGAATGGGTTTCAGTGTGTGGGGATGTGTGTCAGTGTGTGAGGAATGGGTTTCAGTGTGTGGGGAAGGGGTTGCAGTGTGTGGGGAAGGGTTTCACTGTGTGCGGAAGGAGTTTCAGTGTTTGGGGAAGGGGTTTCAGTGTGTAGGGAAGGTGTTTCAATATCAGTGGAAGGGGTTTCAGTGTGTGGGGAAGGGTTTCCAGTGTCTGGGGAAGGTGTTTCAGTGTGTGCAGAAGGGGTTTCAGTGTGTGCGGAAGGCGTTTCAGTGTGTGGGCAATGTGTTTCAGTGTGTTTGGAAGGGTTTCAGTGTGTGGGGAATGTGTTTCAGTGTGTGGTGAATGGGTTTCAGTGTTTGGGGAAGGGTTTCAGTGTGTGGGGAAGGCTGGTCAGTGTGTGGGGAAGGTGTTTCAGTGTGTGGGGATGTGTTGCAGTGTGTGGGGAAGGTGTTTCAGTGTGTGTGGAAGGGGATTCGGTGTGTGCGGAAGGGGTGTCAGTGTGTGGGGAAGCTGTTTCAGTGTGTGGGGAGGGGATTTCAGTGTGTGGGGAAGGGTTTCAGTGTGTGGGGAACGGGTTTCAAAGTGTGGGTAAGGGTTTCATTTTGTGGGGAAGGTGTTTCATTGTGTGTGGAAGGTGTTTCAGTGTGTGGGTAAGGTGTTTCACTGTGTGGAGAAGGGGTTTCAGTGTGTGGGGAAGCTGTTTCAGTGTGTGCGGAAGGTGTTTCAGTGTGTGCGGAAGGAGTTTCAGTGTGTGGGGAAGGTGTTTTGGTGTTTGGGGAAGGTGTTTCAGTGTGTGGGGAAGGGGTTTCAGTGTGTGGGGAAGGTTTTTATGTGAGCTGTGAAGGTGTTTCAGGGTATGGGGAAGGGGTTTCAGTATGTGGGGAAGGGTTTAGGTGTGTGGGGATGGGGTTTCAGTGTGTGCGTAAGGGTTTCAGTGTGTGAGGAAGGTGTTTCAGTGTGTGGGGAAGGGGTTTCAGTGAGTGGGGAAAGTGTTTCAGTGTGTGGGGAAGGTGTTTCAGTGTGTGGGGAAGGTGTTTCAGTGTGTGGGGAAGCGGTCTCAGAGTGTGGGGAAGGGTGTCAGTGTGTGGGGATGGGATTTCAATGTGTGGGGAAGGTGTTTCAGTGTGTGGGGAAGGGGTTTCAGTGTGTGGGGAAGGTGTTTCAGTGTGTGGTGAAGATGTTTCAGTGTGTGGGGAAGGGGTTTCAGTGTGTGGTGAAGTGTTTCAGTGTGTGGGGAAGGGGTTTCAGTGTGTGGGGAAGGGTTTCAGTGTGTGGGGAAGTTGTTTCAATGTTTGGGGAAGGTGTTTCAGTGTGTGGGGAAGGTGTTTCAGTGTGTGGGGTAGGTGTTTCTGTGTGTGTGGAAGGGTTTCAGTGTGCGTGGATGGGATTTCAGTGTGTGGGGAAGGGGTTTCTGTGTGTGGGGAATGTGTTTCAGTGTGTTTGGAAGTGTTTCAGTGGGAGGGGAATGTGTTTCAGTGTGTGGTGAATGGGTTTCAGTGTTTGGGGAAGGGTTTCAGTGTGTGAGGACGGGGGGTCAGTGTGTGGGGAAGGTGTTTCAGTGTGTGGGGATGTGTTGCAGTGTGTGGTGAAGGTGTTTAAGTGTGTGCGGCAGGGGTTTCAGTGTGTGGGAAGGTGTTTCAGTGTGTGGGGAAGCTGTTTCAGTGTGTGGGGAAGGGATTTCAGTGTGTGGGGAAAGGTTTCAGTGTGTGTGGAAAGGGTTTCAAAGTGTGGGTAAGGGTTTCAGTGAGTGGGGATGGTGCTTCAGTGTGTGCGGAAGGCGTTTCAGTGTGTGGGGAAGGTGTTTGATTGTGCGGGGAAGGTGTTTCAGTGTATGGGGAAGGTTTTTCAGTGTGTGTGGAATGGGTTTCAGTGTGTGGGGAAGGTGTTTCATTGTGCGGGGAAGACGTTTCAGTGTGTGAGGAAGGTGTTTCAGTGTGTGCGGAAGGGGTTTCAGTGTGTGGGGAAGGTGTTTTGGTGTGTGGGGAAGGTGTTTCAGCGTGTGGGGAAGGTGTTTCAGTGTGTGGGGAAGTTGTTTCAGTGTGTGGTGAAGGAGTTGCAGTGTGTGGGGAAGGGGTATCAGTGTGTGGGGAAGGGTTTTAGTGTGTGGGGAAGTTGTTTCAGTGTTTGTTGGAAGGTGTTTCAGTGTCTGGGAAAGGTGTTTCAGTGTGTGGGGAAGGTGTTTCTGTGTGTGTGGAAGGGGTCTCAGAGTGTGGGGAAGGGATTCAGTGTGTGTGGATGAGATTTCAGTGTGTGGGGAAGGTGTTTCTGTGTGTGTGGAAGGGGTCTCAGAGTGTGGGGAAGGGTTTCAGGGTGTGTGGATGAGATTTCAGTGTGTGGGGAAGGTGTTTCAGTGTGTGGGCAATGTGTTTCAGTGTGTTTGGAAGGGTTCAGTGTGTGGGGAATGTGTTTCAGTGTGTGGTGAATGGGTTTCAGTGTTTGGGGAAGGGTTTCAGTGTGTTCGGAAGGGTGGTCAGTGTGTGGGGAAGGTGTTTCAGTTTGTGGGGATGTGTTGCAGTGTCTGGGGAAGGTGTTTCAGTGTGTGCGGAAGGGGTTTCGGTGTGTGCGGAAGGGGTTTCAGTGTGTGGGGAAGCTGTTTCAGTGTGTGGGGAGGGGATTTCAGTGTGTGGGGAAGGGTTTCAGTGTGTGGGGAACGGGTTTCAAAGAGTGGGTAAGGGTTTCATTTTGTGGGGAAGGTGTTTCATTGTGTGTGGAAGGTGTTTCAGTGTGTGGGTAAGGTGTTTCACTGTGTGGAGAAGGGGTTTCAGTGTGTGGGGAAGCTGTTTCAGTGTGTGCTGAAGGTGTTTCAGTGTGTGCGGAAGGAGTTTCAGTGTGTGGGGAAGGTGTTTCGGTGTTTGGGGAAGGTGTTTCAGTGTGTGGGGAAGGGGTTTCAGTGTGTGGGGAAGGTGTTTCAGTGAGCTGTGAAGGTGTTTCAGGGTATGGGGAAGTGGTTTCAGTATCTGGGGAAGGGTTTCGGTGTGTGGGGAAGGGGTTTCAGTGTGTGCGGAAGGGATTCAGTGTGTGAGGAAGGTGTTTCAGTGTGTGGGGAAGGGGTTTCAGTGAGTGGGGAAAGTGTTTCAGTGTGTGGGGAAGGTGTTTCAGTGTGTGGGGAAGCTGTTTCAGTGTGTGGGGAAGGTGTTTCAGTTTGTGCGGAAGGAGTTTCAGTGTGTGGGGAAGGTGTTTCGGTGTTTGGGGAAGGTGTTTCAGTGAGCTGTAAAGGTGTTTCAGGGTATGGGCAAGGGGTTTCAGTGTGTGGGGAAGAGTTTAGGTGTGTGGGGAAGGGGTTTCAGTGTGTGGGGAAGGGTTTCAGTGTGTGAGGAAGGTGTTTCAGTGTGTGGGGAAGGGGTTTCAGTGAGTGGGGAAAGTGTTTCTGTGTGTTGGGAACGTGTTTCAGTGTGTGGGGAAGCGGTCTCAGAGTGTCCGGAAGGGTGTCAGTGTGTGGGGATGGGATTTCAGTGTGTGGGGAAGGTGTTTTAGTGAGTGGTGAAGGTGTTTCAGTATGTGGGGATGGCGTCTCAGTGTGTGGGGACGGTGTTTCAGTGCGTGGAGATGTGCGTCAGTATGTGGGGATGTGTTTCAGTGTGTGGGGAAGTGTTTCAGTGTGATGGGAAGGTGTTTCAGTGTGTGTGGATGGGTTTCAGTGTGTGGGGAATGTGTTTCAGTGTGTGGGGAAGGTGTTTCAGTGTGTGGGCAATGTGTTTCAGTATGTGGGGATGTGTTTCAGTGTGTGGGGAAGGGTTTCAGTGTGTGCGGAAGGGGTTTCAGTGTGTGGGGAAGGTGTTTCAGTGTGTGGGCAATGTGTTTCAGTATGTGGGAATGTGTTTCCGTGTGTGGGGAAGGGTTTCAGTGGTTGGGGATGGTGTTTCAGTATGTGGGGATGGGTTTCAGGGTGTGGGGATCAGTTTCAGTGTGTGGGGATGGGGTTCAGTGTGTGCGGAAGGGGCTTCAGTGTGTGGGGATGGGTTTCAGTGTGTGAGGAAGAGGTTTCAGTGTGTGGGGAAGGGGTTTCAGTGTGTACGGAAGGCGTTTCAGTGTTTGGGGATTTGTTTCAATGTGTGTGGAAGGGGTTACAGTGTGTGGAAAAGCGGTTTCAGAGTGTGGGTAAGGGTTTAAGTGTGTGGGGAAGGTGTTTCAGTGCGTGGGGAAGGGGTTTCAGAGTGTGGGGAAGGGGTTTCAGAGTGTGGGTAAGGGTTTCAGTGTGTGGGGATGGTGTTTCAGTGCGTGGGGAAGGGGTTTCAGAGTGTGGGGAAGGGTTTCCGTGTGGGGGGAAGTGTTTTAAGTGTGTGGGGAAGGGTTTCACTGTGTGCGGAAGGGGTTTCAGTGTGTGGGGAATGGGTTTCAGCGTGTGGGGAAGGTGTTTCAGTGTGTGTGGAAGGTGTTTCAGTGTGTGGGGAAGCGGTTTCAGTGTGTGGGGAAGGTAATTCAGTGTTTGCGGAAGGGGTTTCTGTCTGTGCGGAAGGTGTTTCAGTGTGCGGGGAAGGTGTTTCAGTGTGTGGGAGAGGGGTTTCATTATGTGGGGAATGGGTTTCAGTGAGTGGGGAAGGGTTTCACTGTGTGCGGAAGGGGTTTCAGTGTGTGGGGAATGGGTTTCAGCGTGTGGGGAAGGTGTTTCAGTGTGTGTGGAAGGGTTTTAGTGTGTGGGGATGGGGTTTCAGTGTGTGCGGAAGGGGTTTCAGTGTGTGGGGAAGGTGTTTCAGTGTGTGGGGTAGGGGTCTCAGTATGTGGGGAAGGGGTTTCAGTTTGTGGGGAAGGGTTTCAGTGTGTGGGGAAGGTGTTTCAGTGTGTGGGGAAGGGGTTTCAGTGTGTGGGGAAGGGTTTCACTGTGTGCGGAAGGGGTTTCAGTGTGTGCGGAAGAGGTTTCAGTGTGTGGAGACGGTGTTTCATTGTGTGCGGAACGGGTTTCAGTTTGTGGGGAAGGGGATTCAGTGTGTGGGGAAGGTGTTTCATTGTGTGGAGAAGGTGTTTCAGTGTGTGCGGAAGGGTATTCAGTGTGAGGGGAAGGGGTTTCAGTGTGTGGGGAGGGGGTTTTAGTGTATGGGGAAGGGGTTTCAGTGTGTGGGGAAGTGTTTCAGTGTGTGGGGAAGGATTACAGTGTATGGGGACGGGATTTCAGTGAGTGGGGAAGGGGTTTCAGAGTGTGGGGAAGGGTTTCAGTGTGGGGGAAGGGGTTTCAGTGTGCGGGGAAGGGGATACAGTGCGTGGGGAAGGCGTTTTATTGTGTGGGGATGTGTTTCAATGTGTGGGGAAGGGGTTTCAGAGTGTGGGGAAGGGGTTTCTGAGTGTGGGGAAGGGGTTTCAGTGGGTGGGGATGTGTTTCAGTGTGTGGGGATGGGGTTTCAGTGTGTGGGGATGTGTTGCAGTGTGTGGGGAAGGAGTTTCAGTGTGTGGGGATGTGTTTCAGTGTTTGGGGAAGGGGTGTCAGGGTGTGGGGAAGGGTTTCACTGAGTGCGGAAGGGGTTTCAGTGTGTGGGCAATGGGTTTCAGTGTGTGGGGAAGGTGTTTCAGTGTTTGTGGAAGGGGTTTCAGTGTGTGGAGAAGGGGTTTCAGTGTGTGGGGAAGGGCTTTCAGTTGGTGGGGAAGGTGTTTCAGTGTGTGCGGAAGGGGTTTCAGTTTGTGCAGAAGGTGTTTCAGTGTGTGGGGAAGGGGTTTCAGTGTGTGGGGAAGGTGTTTCATTGTGTGCGGAAGCGGTTTCAGTTTGTGGGGAAGGGGATTTAGTGTGTAGGGAAGGTGTTTCATTGTGTGGGGAAGGAGTTTCATTGTGCTCGGAAGGGTATTCAGTGTGAGGGGAAGGGTTTTCAGTGTGTGGGGAGGGGGTTTCACTGTGTGGGGAAGGGTTGAACTGTGTGCGGAAGGCGTTGCAGTGTGTGGGAAGGTGTTTCAGTGTGTGGGGAAGGGGTTTCAGTGTGTGGGGAAGGGTTTCAGTGTGTGATGAAGCATTTCAGTGTGTGGGGAAGGGGTTTCAGTGTGTGGGGAAGGGGTATCAGTGTATTGCGAAGGTGTTTCAGTGTGTGGGGAAGTGTTTCAGTGTGTGGGGAAGTGTTTCAATGTGTGCGGAAGGAGTTTCAGTGTGTGGGGAAGGGTTTCAGTGTGTGGGGAAGGTGTTTCAGTGTGTGGGGAAGGGGTTTCTGTGTGTGGATAAGGTTTTCGCTGAGTGCGGAAGGGGTTTCAGTGTTTGGGGAAGGGGTTTCAGTATGAGGGGAAGGTGTTTCGGTGCGTGGGGATGTGTGTCACTGTGTGTGGAAGGGGTTTCAGTGTGTGGGGAAGGGGTTTCAGTGTGTGGGGAAGGTGTTTCAGTGTGTGCGGAAGGGGTTTCAGTGTGTGGGGAAGGGGTTTCAGTGTGTGGGGAAGGTGTTTCAGTGTGTGCCGAAGGGGTTTCAGTGTGTGGGGAAGGGGTTTCAGTGTGTGGGAAAGGTGTTTCAGTGTTTGCGGAAGGGGTTTCAGTTGGTGCGGAAGGTGTTTCAGTGCGTGGGGAAGGGGTTTCAATGTGTGGGAAAGGTGTTTCATTGTGTGCGGAAGGGGTTTCGTTTGGTGCGGAAGGTGTTTCAGTGTGTGGGGTAGGGGTTTCAGTATGTGGGGAAGGGGTTTCAGCGTGTGGGGAAGGTGTTTCAGTGGGTGTGGAAGGGGATTCAGTGTGTGGGGAAGGGGTTTCAGTGTGTGGGGAAGATGTTTCAGTGTTTGCGGAAGGGGTTTCAGTATGAGGGGAAGGTGTTTCGGTGCGTGGGGATGTGTGTCACTGTGTGTGGAAGGGGTTTCAGTGTGTGGGGAAGGGGTTTCAGTGTGTGGGGAAGGTGTTTCAGTGTGTGCGGAAGGGGTTTCAGTGTGTGGGGAAGGGGTTTCAGTATGTGGGGAAGGGGTTTCAGCGTGTGGGGAAGGTGTTTCAGTGGGTGTGGAAGGGGATTCAGTGTGTGGGGAAGGGGTTTCAGTGTGTGGGGAAGATGTTTCAGTGTTTGGGGAAGGGGTTTCAGTATGAGGGGAAGGTGTTTCGGTGCGTGGGGATGTGTGTCACTGTGTGTGGAAGGGGTTTCAGTGTGTGGGGTAGGGGTTTCAGTATGTGGGGAAGGGGTTTCAGCGTGTGGGGAAGGTGTTTCAGTGGGTGTGGAAGGGGATTCAGTGTGTGGGGAAGGGGTTTCAGTGTGTGGGGAAGATGTTTCAGTGTTTGGGGAAGGGGTTTCAGTATGAGGGGAAGGTGTTTCGGTGCGTGGGGATGTGTGTCACTGTGTGTGGAAGGGGTTTCAGTGTGTGGGGAAGGGGTTTCAGTGTGTGGGGAAGGTGTTTCAGTGTGTGCGGAAGGGGTTTCAGTGTGTGGGGAAGGGGTTTCAGTGTGTGGGGAAGGTGTTTCAGTGTGTGCCGAAGGGGTTTCAGTGTGTGGGGAAGGGGTTTCAGTGTGTGGGAAAGGTGTTTCAGTGTTTGCGGAAGGGGTTTCAGTTGGTGCGGAAGGTGTTTCAGTGCGTGGGGAAGGGGTTTCAATGTGTGGGAAAGGTGTTTCATTGTGTGCGGAAGGGGTTTCGTTTGGTGCGGAAGGTGTTTCAGTGTGTGGGGTAGGGGTTTCAGTATGTGGGGAAGGGGTTTCAGCGTGTGGGGAAGGTGTTTCAGTGGGTGTGGAAGGGGATTCAGTGTGTGGGGAAGGGGTTTCAGTGTGTGGGGAAGATGTTTCAGTGTTTGCGGAAGGGGTTTCAGTGTGTGCGGAAGGTGTTTCAGTGTGTGGGGAAGGGGTTTCAGTGTGTGGGGAAGGTGTTTCATTGTGTGCGGAATGGGTTTCAGTTTGTGGTGAAGGGGATTCAGTGTGTGGGGAAGGTGTTTCATTGTGTGGGGAAGGTGTTTCATTGTGTGCGGAAGGGTATTCAGTGTGAGGGGAAGGGGTTTCAGTGTGTGGGGAGGGGGTTTCAGTTTGTGGGGAAAGGTTTAACTGTGTGCGGAAGGGGTTTCAGTGTGTGGGGGATGTGTTTCAGTGTGTGGGGAAGGGGTTTCAGTGTGTGGGGAAGGGTTTCAGTGTGTGGGGAAGGGGTTTCATTGTGTGGGGAAGGGTTTCAGTGTGTCGGGAAGGGGTTTCAGTGTGTGGGGAAGGGGTTTTAGTGCATGGGGATGGGGTTTCAGTGTGTGGGGAAGTGTTTCAGTGTGTGGGGAAGGATTACTGTGTCTGGGGACGGGGATTCAGTGTGTGGGGAAGGGTTTCAGTGTGTGGTGAAGGGTTTCATTGTGTGGGGAAGGGGTTTCAGTGTGTGGGAAAGGGGTTTCAGTGTGTGGGGAAGGGTTTCAGTGTGACGGGAAGGGGTTTCAGTGTGTGGGGAAGGGGTTTTAGTGTATGGGGAAGGGGTTTCAGTATGTGGGGAAGGGGATACAGTGCGTGGGGAAGGCGTTTCCGTGTGTGGGGATGTGTTTCAGTGTGTGGGGAAGGGGTTTCAGTGTGTGGGGAAGGGGTTTCAGTGTGTGGGGAAGGTGTTTGATTTTGTGCGGAAGGGGTTTCAGTTTGTGGGGAAGGGGATTTAGTGTGTAGGGAAGGTGTTTCATTGTGTGGGGAAGGAGTTTCATTGTGCTCGGAAGGGTATTCAGTGTGAGGGGAAGGGTTTTCAGTGTGTGGGGAGGGGATTTCACTGTGTGGGGAAGGGTTGAACTGTGTGCGGAAGGCGTTGCAGTGTGTGGGGAAGGTGTTTCAGTGTGTGGGGAAGGGGTTTCAGTGTGTGGGGAAGGGGTATCAGTGTATTGCGAAGGTGTTTCAGTGTGTGGGGAAGTGTTTCAGTGTGTGGGGAAGTGTTTGAATGTGTGCGGAAGGAGTTTAAGTGTGTGGGGAAGGGTTTCAGTGTGTGGGGAATGTGTTTCAGTGTGTGGGGAAAGGGGTTTCTGTGTGTGGATAAGGTTTTCGCTGAGTGCGGAAGGGGTTTCAGTGTTTGGGGAAGGGGTTTCAGTATGAGGGGAAGGTGTTTCAGTGCGTGGGGATGTGTGTCACTGTGTGTGGAAGGGGTTTCAATGTGTGGGGAAGGGGTTTCAGTGTGTGGGGAAGGTGTTTCAGTGTGTGCGGAAGGGGTTTCAGTGTGTGGGGAAGGGGTTTCAGTGTGTGGGGAAGGTGTTTCAGTGTGTGCGGAAGGGGACACGTGTGTGGGGAAGGGGTTTCAGTGTGTGGGAAAGGTGTTTCAGTGCGTGGGGAAGGGGTTTCAGTTGGTGCGGAAGGTGTTTCAGTGTGTGGGGAAGGGGTTTCAATGTGTGGGAAAGGTGTTTCATTGTGTGCGGAAGGGGTTTCATTTGGTGCGGAAGGTGTTTCAGTGTCTGGGGTAGGGGTTTCAGTATGTGGGGAAGGGGTTTCAGCGTGTGGGGAAGGTGTTTCAGTGGGTGTGGAAGGGGATTCAGTGTGTGGGGAAGGGGTTTCAGTGTGTGGGGAAGGTGTTTCAGTGTTTGCGGAAGGGGTTTCAGTGTGTGCGGAAGGTGTTTCAGTGTGTGGGGAAGGGGTTTCAGTGTGTGGGGAAGGTGTTTCATTGTGTGCGGAATGGGTTTCAGTTTGTGGTGAAGGGGATTCAGTGTGTGGGGAAGGTGTTTCATTGTGTGGGGAAGGTGTTTCATTGTGTGCGGAAGGGTATTCAGTGTGAGGGGAAGGGGTTTCAGTGTGTAGGGAGGGGGTTTCAGTTTGTGGGGAAAGGTTTAACAGTGTGCGGAAGGGGTTTCAGTGTGTGGGGGAGGTGTTTCAGTATGTGTGGAAGGGGTTTCAGTGTGTGGGGAAGGGTTTCGGTGTTTGGGGAAGGGGTTTCATTGTGTGGGGAAGGGTTTCAGTGTGTGGGGAAAGGGCTTCAGTGTGTGGGGAAGGGGTTTTTGTGCATGGGGATGGGGTTTCAGTGTGTGGGGAAGTGTTTCAGTCTGTGGGGAAGGATTACTGTGCCTGGGGACGGGGATTCAGTGTGTGGGGAAGGGTTTCAGTGTGTGGTGAAGGGTTTCATTGTGTGGGGAAGGGGTTTCAGTTTGTGGGGAAGGGGATTTAGTGTGTAGGGAAGGTGTTTCATTGTGTGGGGAAGCAGTTTCATTGTGCTCGGAAGGGTATTCAGTGTGAGGGGAAGGGTTTTCAGTGTGTGGGGAGGGGATTTCACTGTGTGGGGAAGGGTTGAACTGTGTGCGGAAGGCGTTGCAGTGTGTGGGGAAGGTGTTTCAGTGTGTGGGGAAGGGGTTCCAGTGTGTGGGGAAGGGTTTCAGTGTGTGATGAAGCATTTCAGTGTGTGGGGAAGGGGTTTCAGTGTTTGGGGAAGGGGTATCAGTGTATTGCGAAGGTGTTTCAGTGTGTGGGGAAGTGTTTCAGTGTGTGGGGAAGTGTTTCAATGTGTGCGGAAGGAGTTTCAGTGTGTGGGGAAGGGTTTCAGTGTGAGGGGAAGGTGTTTCAGTGTGTGGGGAAGGGGTTTCTGTGTGTGGATAAGGTTTTCGCTGAGTGCGGAAGGGGTTTCAGTGTTTGGGGAAGGGGTTTCAGTATGAGGGGAAGGTGTTTCAGTGCGTGGGGATGTGTGTCACTGTGTGTGGAAGGGGTTTCAGTGTGTGGGGAAGGGGTTTCAGTGTGTGGGGAAGGTGTTTCAGTGTGTGCGGAAGGTGTTTCAGTGTGTGGGGAAGGGGTTTAATTTGGTGCGGAAGGTGTTTCAGTGTGTGGGGTAGGGGTTTCAGTATGTGGGGAAGGGGTTTCAGCGTGTGGGGAAGGTGTTTCAGTGGGTGTGGAAGGGGATTCAGTGTGTGGGGAAGGGTTTCAGTGTGTGGGGAAGGTGTTTCAGTGTTTGCGGAAGGGGTTTCAGTGTGTGCGGAAGGTGTTTCAGTGTGTGGGGAAGGGGTTTCAGTGTGTGGGGAAGGTGTTTCATTGTGTGCGGAATGGGTTTCAGTTTGTGGTGAAGGGGATTCAGTGTGTGGGGAAGGTGTTTCATTGTGTGGGGAAGGTGTTTCATTGTGTGCAGAAGGGTATTCAGTGTGAGGGGAAGGGGTTTCAGTGTGTAGGGAGGGGGTTTCAGTTTGTGGGGAAGGGTTTAACTGTGTGCGGAAGGGGTTTCAGTGTGTGGGGGAGGTGTTTCAGTATGTGTGGAGGGGGTTTCAGTGTGTGGGGAAGGGTTTCAGTGTCTGGGGAAGGGGTTTTCGTGCATGGGGATGGGGTTTCAGTGTGTGGGGAAGTGTTTCAGTGTGTGGGGAAGGATTACTGTGTCTGGGGACGGGGATTCAGTGTGTGGGGAAGGGTTTCAGTGTGTGGTAAAGGGTTTCATTGTGTGGGGAAGGGGTTTCAGTGTGTGGGAAAGGGATTTCAGTGTGTGGGGAAGGGTTTCAGTGTGTCGGGAAGGGGTTTCAGTGTGTGGGAAAGGGGTTTCAGTGTGTGGGGAAGGGTTTCAGTGTGACGGGAAGGGGTTTCAGTGTGTGGGGAAGGGGTTTTAGTGTATGGGGAAGGGGTTTCAGTATGTGGGGAAGGGGATACAGTGTGTGGGGAGGGGGTTTCAGTTTGTGGGGAAATGTTTAACTGTGTGCGGAAGGGGTTTCAGTGTGTGGGGGATGTGTTTTAGTGTGTGGGGAAGGGGTTTCAGTGTGTGGGGAAGGGTTTCAGTGTGTGGGGAAGGGGTTTCATTGTGTGGGGAAGGGTTTCAGTGTGTCGGGAAGGGGTTTCAGTGTGTGGGGAAGGGGTTTTAGTGCATGGGGATGGGGTTTCAGTGTGTGGGGAAGTGCTTCAGTGTGTGGGGAAGGATTACTGTGTCTGGGGACGGGGATTCAGTGTGTGGGGAAGGTTTTCAGTGTGTGGTGAAGGGTTTCATTGTGTGGGGAAGGGGTTTCAGTGTGTGGGAAAGGGGTTTCAGTGTGTGGGGAAGGGTTTCAGTGTGACGGGAAGGGGTTTCAGTGTGTGGGGAAGGGGTTTTAGTGTATGGGGAAGGGGTTTCAGTATGTGGGGAAGGGGATACAGTGCGTGGGGAAGGCGTTTCCGTGTGTGGGGATGTGTTTCAGTGTGTGGGGAAGGGGTTTCAGTGTGTGGGGAAGGGGTTTCAGTGTGTGGGGAAGGTGTTTGATTTTGTGCGGAAGGGGTTTCAGTTTGTGGGGAAGGGGATTTAGTGTGTAGGGAAGGTGTTTCATTGTGTGGGGAAGGAGTTTCATTGTGCTCGGAAGGGTATTCAGTGTGAGGGGAAGGGTTTTCAGTGTGTGGGGAGGGGATTTCACTGTGTGGGGAAGGGTTGAACTGTGTGCGGAAGGCGTTGCAGTGTGTGGGGAAGGTGTTTCAGTGTGTGGGGAAGGGGTTTCAGTGTGTGGGGAAGGGGTATCAGTGTATTGCGAAGGTGTTTCAGTGTGTGGGGAAGTGTTTCAGTGTGTGGGGAAGTGTTTGAATGTGTGCAGAAGGAGTTTAAGTGTGTGGGGAAGGGTTTCAGTGTGTGGGGAAGGTGTTTCAGTGTGTGGGGAAAGGGGTTTCTGTGTGTGGATAAGGTTTTCGCTGAGTGCGGAAGGGGTTTCAGTGTTTGGGGAAGGGGTTTCAGTATGAGGGGAAGGTGTTTCAGTGCGTGGGGATGTGTGTCACTGTGTGTGGAAGGGGTTTCAATGTGTGGGGAAGGGGTTTCAGTGTGTGGGGAAGGTGTTTCAGTGTGTGCGGAAGGGGTTTCAGTGTGTGGGGAAGGGGTTTCAGTGTGTGGGGAAGGTGTTTCAGTGTGTGCGGAAGGGGACACGTGTGTGGGGAAGGGGTTTCAGTGTGTGGGAAAGGTGTTTCAGTGCGTGGGGAAGGGGTTTCAGTTGGTGCGGAAGGTGTTTCAGTGTGTGGGGAAGGGGTTTCAATGTGTGGGAAAGGTGTTTCATTGTGTGCGGAAGGGGTTTCATTTGGTGCGGAAGGTGTTTCAGTGTCTGGGGTAGGGGTTTCAGTATGTGGGGAAGGGGTTTCAGCGTGTGGGGAAGGTGTTTCAGTGGGTGTGGAAGGGGATTCAGTGTGTGGGGAAGGGGTTTCAGTGTGTGGGGAAGGTGTTTCAGTGTTTGCGGAAGGGGTTTCAGTGTGTGCGGAAGGTGTTTCAGTGTGTGGGGAAGGGGTTTCAGTGTGTGGGGAAGGTGTTTCATTGTGTGCGGAATGGGTTTCAGTTTGTGGTGAAGGGGATTCAGTGTGTGGGGAAGGTGTTTCATTGTGTGGGGAAGGTGTTTCATTGTGTGCGGAAGGGTATTCAGTGTGAGGGGAAGGGGTTTCAGTGTGTAGGGAGGGGGTTTCAGTTTGTGGGGAAAGGTTTAACAGTGTGCGGAAGGGGTTTCAGTGTGTGGGGGAGGTGTTTCAGTATGTGTGGAAGGGGTTTCAGTGTGTGGGGAAGGGTTTCGGTGTTTGGGGAAGGGGTTTCATTGTGTGGGGAAGGGTTTCAGTGTGTGGGGAAAGGGCTTCAGTGTGTGGGGAAGGGGTTTTTGTGCATGGGGATGGGGTTTCAGTGTGTGGGGAAGTGTTTCAGTCTGTGGGGAAGGATTACTGTGCCTGGGGACGGGGATTCAGTGTGTGGGGAAGGGTTTCAGTGTGTGGTGAAGGGTTTCATTGTGTGGGGAAGGGGTTTCAGTTTGTGGGGAAGGGGATTTAGTGTGTAGGGAAGGTGTTTCATTGTGTGGGGAAGCAGTTTCATTGTGCTCGGAAGGGTATTCAGTGTGAGGGGAAGGATTTTCAGTGTGTGGGGAGGGGATTTCACTGTGTGGGGAAGGGTTGAACTGTGTGCGGAAGGCGTTGCAGTGTGTGGGGAAGGTGTTTCAGTGTGTGGGGAAGGGGTTCCAGTGTGTGGGGAAGGGTTTCAGTGTGTGATGAAGCATTTCAGTGTGTGGGGAAGGGGTTTCAGTGTTTGGGGAAGGGGTATCAGTGTATTGCGAAGGTGTTTCAGTGTGTGGGGAAGTGTTTCAGTGTGTGGGGAAGTGTTTCAATGTGTGCGGAAGGAGTTTCAGTGTGTGGGGAAGGGTTTCAGTGTGAGGGGAAGGTGTTTCAGTGTGTGGGGAAGGGGTTTCTGTGTGTGGATAAGGTTTTCGCTGAGTGCGGAAGGGGTTTCAGTGTTTGGGGAAGGGGTTTCAGTATGAGGGGAAGGTGTTTCAGTGCGTGGGGATGTGTGTCACTGTGTGTGGAAGGGGTTTCAGTGTGTGGGGAAGGGGTTTCAGTGTGTGGGGAAGGTGTTTCAGTGTGTGCGGAAGGTGTTTCAGTGTGTGGGGAAGGGGTTTAATTTGGTGCGGAAGGTGTTTCAGTGTGTGGGGTAGGGGTTTCAGTATGTGGGGAAGGGGTTTCAGCGTGTGGGGAAGGTGTTTCAGTGGGTGTGGAAGGGGATTCAGTGTGTGGGGAAGGGGTTTCAGTGTGTGGGGAAGGTGTTTCAGTGTTTGCGGAAGGGGTTTCAGTGTGTGCGGAAGGTGTTTCAGTGTGTGGGGAAGGGGTTTCAGTGTGTGGGGAAGGTGTTTCATTGTGTGCGGAATGGGTTTCAGTTTGTGGTGAAGGGGATTCAGTGTGTGGGGAAGGTGTTTCATTGTGTGGGGAAGGTGTTTCATTGTGTGCAGAAGGGTATTCAGTGTGAGGGGAAGGGGTTTCAGTGTGTAGGGAGGGGGTTTCAGTTTGTGGGGAAGGGTTTAACTGTGTGCGGAAGGGGTTTCAGTGTGTGGGGGAGGTGTTTCAGTATGTGTGGAAGGGGTTTCAGTGTGTGGGGAAGGGTTTCAGTGTCTGGGGAAGGGGTTTTCGTGCATGGGGATGGGGTTTCAGTGTGTGGGGAAGTGTTTCAGTGTGTGGGGAAGGATTACTGTGTCTGGGGACGGGGATTCAGTGTGTGGGGAAGGGTTTCAGTGTGTGGTAAAGGGTTTCATTGTGTGGGGAAGGGGTTTCAGTGTGTGGGAAAGGGATTTCAGTGTGTGGGGAAGGGTTTCAGTGTGTCGGGAAGGGGTTTCAGTGTGTGGGGAAGGGGTTTTAGTGTATGGGGAAGGGGTTTCAGTGTGTGGGGAAGGGGATACAGTGCGTGGGGAAGGCGTTTCCGTGTGTGGGGATGTGTTTCAGTGTGTGGGGAAGGGGTTTCAGTGTGTGGGGAAGGGGTTTCAGTGTTTGGGGAAGGTTTTCACTGTGTGCGGAAGGGGTTTCAGTGTGTGGGGAAGTGGTTTCAGTGTGTGGGGAAGGTGTTTCAGTGGGTGCGGAATGGTTTTCAGTGTGTGGGGAAGGTGTATCAGAGTGTGGGGATGTGTTTCAGTGTGTGGGGAAGCGGTTTTAGTGTGTGTGAAGGGTTTCACTGTGTGCGGAAGGGATTTCAGTCTGTGGGGAAGGGGTTTCAGTATCTGGGGAAGGGGTTTCAGTGGTTGGGGATGTGTTTCAGTGTCTGGGGAATGGGTTTCAGTGTGTGGGGATGTGTTTCAGTGTGTGGGAAAAGGGTTTCAGTGTGTGGGGATATGTTTCAGTGTTTGGGGAAGGGGTGTCAGGGTGTGGGGTAGGGTTTCACTGAGTGCGGAAGGGGCTTCAGTGTGTGGGGAATGGGTTTCAGTGTGTGTGGAAGGGGTTTCAGTGTGTGGGGAAGGGGTTTCAGTTTTTGGGGAAGGGCTTTCAGTTTGTGGGGAAGGTGTTTCAGTGTGTGCGGAAGGGGTTTCACTTTGTGGGGAAGGGGATTCAGTGTGTGGGGAAGGTGTTTCAGTTTGTGTGGAAGGGGTTTCACTTTGTGGGGAAGGGGATTCAGTGTGTGGGGAAGGTGTTTCAGTTTGTGTGGAAGGGGTTTCAGTGTGTGGGGAAGGAGTTTCAGTGTGTGGGGAAGGGGTTTCAGTGTGTGGGGATGGGGTTTCAGTTTGTGCGGAATGTGTTTCAGTGTGTGGAAAGGGGTTTCAAAGTGTAGGGAAGGTGCTTCATTGTGTGCGGAAGGGGTTTCAGTGTGTGGGGAAGCGGATTCTGTGTGTGGGGAAGATGTTTCATTGTGTGCGGAAGGGTATTCAGTGTGTGGGGAAGGGGTTTCAGTGTGTGGGGAAGGGTTTCAGTGTGTGGGGAACGGGTTTCAGTGTGAGGGGAAGGGGTTTCAGTTTGGGGGAAGGGGTTTCAGTGTGTGGGTAAGTGTTTCAGGGTGTGGGGAAGGGTTACAGTGTGTGCGGAAGGGGTTTCAGTGTGTGGGGAACGGTTTCAGTGTGTGAGGAAGGTGTTTCAGTGTGTGGGGAATGGGTTTCAGTGTGTGGGGAAGGGTTTCACAGAGTGCGGAAGGGGTTTCAGTGTTTGGGGAAGGGGTTTCAGTATGTGGGGAAGGTGTTTCAGTGTGTGGGGATGTGTTTCAGTGTGTGGGGATGGCGTTTCAGTGTGTGGGGATGTGTTTCAATGTTTGGGGAATTGGTTTCAGTGTGCGGGGATGTGTTTCAGTGTGTGGGGAAGGTGTTTCAGTGTGTGGGGAAGAGTTTCAATGTGTGTGGAAGGGGTTTCAGTGCGTGGGGAAGGGGTTTCAGTGTGTGGGGAAGGTGTTTCAGTGTGTGTGGAAGGGGTTTCAGTGTGTTGGGAAGGGGTTTCAGTGTGTGGGGAAGGGTTTTCAGGGTGTGGGGAAGGTGTTTTAGTGTGTGCGGAAGGGGTTTCAGTTGGTGCGGAAGGTGTTACAGTGTGTGGGGAAGGGGTTTCAATGTGTGGGAAAGGAGTTTCCTTGTGTGCAGGAGGGGTTCCAGTGTGTGGGGAAGGGGATTCTGTGTGTGGGGAAGGTGTTTCACTGTGTGGGGAAGGTGTTTTATTGTGCGCGGAAGGGTATTCAGTGTGTGGGGAAGGTGTTTCAGTGTGTGGGCAGGGTGTTTCAGTGTGTGGGGAAGGGTTTAACTGTGTGGGGATGTGTTTCAGTGTGTGGGGAAGGGGTTTCAGTGTGTGGGGAAGGGGTTTCAGTGTTTGGGGAAGGTTTTCACTGTGTGCGGAAGGGGTTTCAGTGTGTGGGGAAGTGGTTTCAGTGTGTGGGGAAGGTGTTTCAGTGGGTGCGGAATGGTTTTCAGTGTGTGGGGAAGGTGTATCAGAGTGTGGGGATGTGTTTCAGTGTGTGGGGAAGCGGTTTTAGTGTGTGTGAAGGGTTTCACTGTGTGCGGAAGGGATTTCAGTCTGTGGGGAAGGGGTTTCAGTATCTGGGGAAGGGGTTTCAGTGGTTGGGGATGTGTTTCAGTGTCTGGGGAATGGGTTTCAGTGTGTGGGGATGTGTTTCAGTGTGTGGGAAAAGGGTTTCAGTGTGTGGGGATATGTTTCAGTGTTTGGGGAAGGGGTGTCAGGGTGTGGGGTAGGGTTTCACTGAGTGCGGAAGGGGCTTCAGTGTGTGGGGAATGGGTTTCAGTGTGTGTGGAAGGGGTTTCAGTGTGTGGGGAAGGGGTTTCAGTTTTTGGGGAAGGGCTTTCAGTTTGTGGGGAAGGTGTTTCAGTGTGTGCGGAAGGGGTTTCACTTTGTGGGGAAGGGGATTCAGTGTGTGGGGAAGGTGTTTCAGTTTGTGTGGAAGGGGTTTCACTTTGTGGGGAAGGGGATTCAGTGTGTGGGGAAGGTGTTTCAGTTTGTGTGGAAGGGGTTTCAGTGTGTGGGGAAGGAGTTTCAGTGTGTGGGGAAGGGGTTTCAGTGTGTGGGGATGGGGTTTCAGTTTGTGCGGAATGTGTTTCAGTGTGTGGAAAGGGGTTTCAAAGTGTAGGGAAGGTGCTTCATTGTGTGCGGAAGGGGTTTCAGTGTGTGGGGAAGCGGATTCTGTGTGTGGGGAAGATGTTTCATTGTGTGCGGAAGGGTATTCAGTGTGTGGGGAAGGGGTTTCAGTGTGTGGGGAAGGGTTTCAGTGTGTGGGGAACGGGTTTCAGTGTGAGGGGAAGGGGTTTCAGTTTGGGGGAAGGGGTTTCAGTGTGTGGGTAAGTGTTTCAGGGTGTGGGGAAGGGTTACAGTGTGTGCGGAAGGGGTTTCAGTGTGTGGGGAACGGTTTCAGTGTGTGAGGAAGGTGTTTCAGTGTGTGGGGAATGGGTTTCAGTGTGTGGGGAAGGGTTTCACAGAGTGCGGAAGGGGTTTCAGTGTTTGGGGAAGGGGTTTCAGTATGTGGGGAAGGTGTTTCAGTGTGTGGGGATGTGTTTCAGTGTGTGGGGATGGCGTTTCAGTGTGTGGGGATGTGTTTCAATGTTTGGGGAATTGGTTTCAGTGTGCGGGGATGTGTTTCAGTGTGTGGGGAAGGTGTTTCAGTGTGTGGGGAAGAGTTTCAATGTGTGTGGAAGGGGTTTCAGTGCGTGGGGAAGGGGTTTCAGTGTGTGGGGAAGGTGTTTCAGTGTGTGTGGAAGGGGTTTCAGTGTGTTGGGAAGGGGTTTCAGTGTGTGGGGAAGGGTTTTCAGGGTGTGGGGAAGGTGTTTTAGTGTGTGCGGAAGGGGTTTCAGTTGGTGCGGAAGGTGTTACAGTGTGTGGGGAAGGGGTTTCAATGTGTGGGAAAGGAGTTTCCTTGTGTGCAGGAGGGGTTCCAGTGTGTGGGGAAGGGGATTCTGTGTGTGGGGAAGGTGTTTCACTGTGTGGGGAAGGTGTTTTATTGTGCGCGGAAGGGTATTCAGTGTGTGGGGAAGGTGTTTCAGTGTGTGGGCAGGGTGTTTCAGTGTGTGGGGAAGGGTTTAACTGTGTGCGGAAGGGGTTTCAGTGTGTGGGGAAGGTGTTTCAGAGTGTGGGGTAGGGGTTTCAGTATGTGGGGAAGGGGTTTCAGTGTGTGGGGAAGGGTTTCAGTGTGTTGGGAAGGGTTTCAGTGTGTGGGGAAGGTGTTTCTGTGTGTGAGGAAGGGGTTTCATTGTGTGGGGAAGGGTCTCACTGTGTGCGGAAGGGGTTTCAGTGTGTGGGGAATGGTTTTCAGCGTGTGGGGAAGGTGTTTCACTGTGTGTGGAAGGGGTTTCAGTGTGTGGGGAAGTGGTTTCAGTGTGTGGGGAAGGTGTTTCAGTGTTTGCGGAAGGGGTTTCTGTGTGTGCGGAAGGTGTTTCAGTGTGTGGGGAAGGTGTTTCAGTGTGTGGGACAGGGGTTTCAGTATGTGGGGAAGGGGTTTCAGTGCATGGGGAAGGGTTTCACTGTGTGCGGAAGGGGTTTCAGTGTGTGGGGAATGGGTTTCAGCGTGTGGGGAAGGTCTTTCACTGTGTGTGGAAGGGGTTTCAGTGTGTGGGGAAGGGGTTTCAGTGTGTGAAGAAGGTGTTTCCTTGTGTGCGGAACGGGTTTCAGTTTGTGGGGAAGGGGATTCAGTGTGTGGGGAAGGTATTTCATTGTGTGGGGAAGGAGTTTCATTGTGTGCGGAAGGGTATTCAGTGTGTGGGGAAGGGGTTTCAGTGTGTGGGCATGGGGTTTCAGTGTGTGGGGAAGGGTTTAACTGTGTGCGGAAGGGGTTTCAGTTTGTGGGGAATGTGTTTCAGTGCGTGGGGAAGGGGTTTCAGTATGTGGGGAAGGGGTTTCAGTATGTGGGGAAGGGTTTCAGTGTGTGGAGGAGGGTTTCATTGTGTGGGGAATGGGTTGCAGTGTGTGGGGAAGGGTATCAGTGTGTGGGGAAGGGGTTTCAGTGTGTGGGGCAGGGGTTTTAGTGTATGGGGAAGGGGTATCAGTGTGTGGGGAACTGTTTCAGTGTGTGTGGAAGGATGACAGTGTCTGGGGACGGGATTTCAGTGTGTGGGGAAGGGGTTCAGGAGTGTGGGGAAGGGCTTCAGTATGGGGAAGGGGATACATTGCGTGGGGAAGGCGTTTCCGTGTGTGGGGATGTGTTTCAGTGTGTGGGGAAGTGGTTTCAGTGTGTGAGGAAGGGGTTTCAGTTTGTGGGGAAGGGTTTCACTGTGTGCGGAAGGGGTTTCAGTGTCTGGGGAAGGGGTTTCAGTGTGCGGGGAAGGTTTTTCAGTGTGTGGGGAAGGGGTTTCAGTATGTGGGGAAGGTGTATCAGTGTGTGGGGATGTGTTTCAGTGTGTGGGGAAGCGATTTTTGTGGGTGTGAAGGGTTTCACTGTGTGCGGAAGGGTTTTCAGTGAGTGGGAAGGGGTTTCAGTGTGTGGGGAAGGGGTTTCAGTGTGTGGGGATGTCTTTTATTGTGTGGGGAAGTGGTTTCAGTGTGTGGGGATGTGTTGCAGTGTGTGGGGAAGGGTTTCAGTGTGTGGGGATGTGTTTCAATGTTTGGGGAAGGGGTGTCAGCGTGTGGGGAAGTGTTTCACTGAGTGCGGAAGGGGCTTCAGTGTGTGGGGAATGGGTTTCAGTGTGTGGGGAAGGTTTTTCAGTGTTTGTGGAAGGGGTTTCAGTGTGTGCGGAAGGAGTTTCAGTGTGTGGGGAAGGGCTTTCAGTTTGTGGGGAAGGTGTTTCAGTGTGGGCGGTAGGGGTTTCAGTTTGTGCAGAAGGTGTTTCAGTGTGTGGGGAATGGGTTTCAGTTTGTGGGCGGAGGTGTTTCATTGTGTGCGGAAGGGGTTTCAGTTTGTGGGGAAGGGGATTCAGTGTCTGGGGAAGATGTTTCATTGTGTGGGGAAGGTGCTTCATTGTGCTCGGAAGGGTATTCAGTGTGAGGGGAAGGGTTTTCAGTGTGTGGGGAGGGGGTTTCAGTGTGTGGGGAAGGTGTTTCAGTGTGTGCGGTAGGGGTTTCAGTTTGTGCAGAAGGTGTTTCAGTGTGTGGGGAATGGGTTTCAGTGTGTGGGGGGAGGTGTTTCATTGTGTGCGGAAGGGGTTTCAGTTTGTGGGGAAGGGGATTCAGTGTCTGGGGAAGATGTTTCATTGTGTGGGGAAGGTGCTTCATTGTGCTCGGAAGGGTATTCAGTGTGAGGGGAAGGGTTTTCAGTGTGTGGGGAGTGGGTTTCAGTGTGTGGGGAAGAGTTTCAATGTGTGTGGAAGGGGTTTCAGTGCGTGGGGAAGGGGTTTCAGTGTGTGGGGAAGGTGTTTCAGTGTGTGTGGAAGGGGTTTCAGTGTGTTGGGAAGGGGTTTCAGTGTGTGGGGAAGGGTTTTCAGGGTGTGGGGAAGTTGTTTTAGTGTGTGCGGAAGGGGTTTCAGTTGGTGCGGAAGGTGTTACAGTGTGTGGGGAAGGGGTTTTAATGTGTGGGAAAGGAGTTTCCTTGTGTGCAGGAGGGGTTCCAGTGTGTGGGGAAGGGGATTCTGTGTGTGGGGAAGGTGTTTCATTGTGTGGGGAAGGTGTTTTATTGTGCGCGGAAGAGTATTCAGTGTGTGGGGAAGGTGTTTCAGTGTGTGGGCAGGGTGTTTCAGTGTGTGGGGAAGGGTTTAACTGTGTGCGGAAGGGGTTTCAGTGTGTGGGGAAGGTGTTTCAGAGTGTGGGGTAGGGGTTTCAGTATGTGGGGAAGGGGTTTCAGTGTGTGGGGAAGGGTTTCAGTGTGTGGGGAACGGGTTTCAGTGTGAGGGGAAGGGGTTTCAGTTTGGGGGAAGGGGTTTCAGTGTGTGGGTAAGTGTTTCAGGGTGTGGGGAAGGGTTACAGTGTGTGCGGAAGGGGTTTCAGTGTGTGGGGAACGGTTTCAGTGTGTGAGGAAGGTGTTTCAGTGTGTGGGGAATGGGTTTCAGTGTGTGGGGAAGGGTTTCACAGAGTGCGGAAGGGGTTTCAGTGTTTGGGGAAGGGGTTTCAGTATGTGGGGAAGGTGTTTCAGTGTGTGGGGATGTGTTTCAGTGTGTGGGGATGGCGTTTCAGTGTGTGGGGATGTGTTTCAATGTTTGGGGAATTGGTTTCAGTGTGCGGGGATGTGTTTCAGTGTGTGGGGAAGGTGTTTCAGTGTGTGGGGAAGAGTTTCAATGTGTGTGGAAGGGGTTTCAGTGCGTGGGGAAGGGGTTTCAGTGTGTGGGGAAGGTGTTTCAGTGTGTGTGGAAGGGGTTTCAGTGTGTTGGGAAGGGGTTTCAGTGTGTGGGGAAGGGTTTTCAGGGTGTGGGGAAGGTGTTTTAGTGTGTGCGGAAGGGGTTTCAGTTGGTGCGGAAGGTGTTACAGTGTGTGGGGAAGGGGTTTCAATGTGTGGGAAAGGAGTTTCCTTGTGTGCAGGAGGGGTTCCAGTGTGTGGGGAAGGGGATTCTGTGTGTGGGGAAGGTGTTTCACTGTGTGGGGAAGGTGTTTTATTGTGCGCGGAAGGGTATTCAGTGTGTGGGGAAGGTGTTTCAGTGTGTGGGCAGGGTGTTTCAGTGTGTGGGGAAGGGTTTAACTGTGTGCGGAAGGGGTTTCAGTGTGTGGGGAAGGTGTTTCAGAGTGTGGGGTAGGGGTTTCAGTATGTGGGGAAGGGGTTTCAGTGTGTGGGGAAGGGTTTCAGTGTGTTGGGAAGGGTTTCAGTGTGTGGGGAAGGTGTTTCTGTGTGTGAGGAAGGGGTTTCATTGTGTGGGGAAGGGTCTCACTGTGTGCGGAAGGGGTTTCAGTGTGTGGGGAATGGTTTTCAGCGTGTGGGGAAGGTGTTTCAGTGTGTGTGGAAGGGGTTTCAGTGTGTGGGGAAGTGGTTTCAGTGTGTGGGGAAGGTGTTTCAGTGTTTGCGGAAGGGGTTTCTGTGTGTGCGGAAGGTGTTTCAGTGTGTGGGGAAGGTGTTTCAGTGTGTGGGACAGGGGTTTCAGTATGTGGGGAAGGGGTTTCAGTGCATGGGGAAGGGTTTCACTGTGTGCGGAAGGGGTTTCAGTGTGTGGGGAATGGGTTTCAGCGTGTGGGGAAGGTGTTTCACTGTGTGTGGAAGGGGTTTCAGTGTGTGGGGAAGGGGTTTCAGTGTGTGAAGAAGGTGTTTCCTTGTGTGCGGAACGGGTTTCAGTTTGTGGGGAAGGGGATTCAGTGTGTGGGGAAGGTATTTCATTGTGTGGGGAAGGAGTTTCATTGTGTGCGGAAGGGTATTCAGTGTGTGGGGAAGGGGTTTCAGTGTGTGGGCATGGGGTTTCAGTGTGTGGGGAAGGGTTTAACTGTGTGCGGAAGGGGTTTCAGTTTGTGGGGAATGTGTTTCAGTGCGTGGGGAAGGGGTTTCAGTATGTGGGGAAGGGGTTTCAGTATGTGGGGAAGGGTTTCAGTGTGTGGAGGAGGGTTTCATTGTGTGGGGAATGGGTTGCAGTGTGTGGGGAAGGGTATCAGTGTGTGGGGAAGGGGTTTCAGTGTGTGGGGCAGGGGTTTTAGTGTATGGGGAAGGGGTATCAGTGTGTGGGGAACTGTTTCAGTGTGTGTGGAAGGATGACAGTGTCTGGGGACGGGATTTCAGTGTGTGGGGAAGGGGTTCAGGAGTGTGGGGAAGGGCTTCAGTATGGGGAAGGGGATACATTGCGTGGGGAAGGCGTTTCCGTGTGTGGGGATGTGTTTCAGTGTGTGGGGAAGTGGTTTCAGTGTGTGAGGAAGGGGTTTCAGTTTGTGGGGAAGGGTTTCACTGTGTGCGGAAGGGGTTTCAGTGTCTGGGGAAGGGGTTTCAGTGTGCGGGGAAGGTTTTTCAGTGTGTGGGGAAGGGGTTTCAGTATGTGGGGAAGGTGTATCAGTGTGTGGGGATGTGTTTCAGTGTGTGGGGAAGCGATTTTTGTGGGTGTGAAGGGTTTCACTGTGAGCGGAAGGGTTTTTCAGTGAGTGGGAAGGGGTTTCAGTGTGTGGGGAAGGGGTTTCAGTGTGTGGGGATGTCTTTTATTGTGTGGGGAAGTGGTTTCAGTGTGTGGGGATGTGTTGCAGTGTGTGGGGAAGGGTTTCAGTGTGTGGGGATGTGTTTCAATGTTTGGGGAAGGGGTGTCAGCGTGTGGGGAAGTGTTTCACTGAGTGCGGAAGGGGCTTCAGTGTGTGGGGAATGGGTTTCAGTGTGTGGGGAAGGTTTTTCAGTGTTTGTGGAAGGGGTTTCAGTGTGTGCGGAAGGAGTTTCAGTGTGTGGGGAAGGGCTTTCAGTTTGTGGGGAAGGTGTTTCAGTGTGGGCGGTAGGGGTTTCAGTTTGTGCAGAAGGTGTTTCAGTGTGTGGGGAATGGGTTTCAGTTTGTGGGCGGAGGTGTTTCATTGTGTGCGGAAGGGGTTTCAGTTTGTGGGGAAGGGGATTCAGTGTCTGGGGAAGATGTTTCATTGTGTGGGGAAGGTGCTTCATTGTGCTCGGAAGGGTATTCAGTGTGAGGGGAAGGGTTTTCAGTGTGTGGGGAGGGGGTTTCAGTGTGTGGGGAAGGTGTTTCAGTGTGTGCGGTAGGGGTTTCAGTTTGTGCAGAAGGTGTTTCAGTGTGTGGGGAATGGGTTTCAGTGTGTGGGGGGAGGTGTTTCATTGTGTGCGGAAGGGGTTTCAGTTTGTGGGGAAGGGGATTCAGTGTCTGGGGAAGATGTTTCATTGTGTGGGGAAGGTGCTTCATTGTGCTCGGAAGGGTATTCAGTGTGAGGGGAAGGGTTTTCAGTGTGTGGGGAGTGGGTTTCAGTGTGTGGGGAAGAGTTTCAATGTGTGTGGAAGGGGTTTCAGTGCGTGGGGAAGGGGTTTCAGTGTGTGGGGAAGGTGTTTCAGTGTGTGTGGAAGGGGTTTCAGTGTGTTGGGAAGGGGTTTCAGTATGTGGGGAAGGGTTTTCAGGGTGTGGGGAAGTTGTTTTAGTGTGTGCGGAAGGGGTTTCAGTTGGTGCGGAAGGTGTTACAGTGTGTGGGGAAGGGGTTTCAATGTGTGGGAAAGGAGTTTCCTTGTGTGCAGGAGGGGTTCCAGTGTGTGGGGAAGGGGATTCTGTGTGTGGGGAAGGTGTTTCATTGTGTGGGGAAGGTGTTTTATTGTGCGCGGAAGAGTATTCAGTGTGTGGGGAAGGTGTTTCAGTGTGTGGGCAGGGTGTTTCAGTGTGTGGGGAAGGGTTTAACTGTGTGCGGAAGGGGTTTCAGTGTGTGGGGAAGGTGTTTCAGAGTGTGGGGTAGGGGTTTCAGTATGTGGGGAAGGGGTTTCAGTGTGTGGGGAAGGGTTTCAGTGTGTTGGGAAGGGTTTCAGTGTGTGGGGAAGGTGTTTCAGTGTGTGAGGAAGGGGTTTCATTGTGTGGGGAAGGGTCTCACTGTGTGCGGAAGGGGTTTCAGTGTGCGGGCAATGGTTTTCAGCGTGTGGGGAAGGTGTTTCACTGTGTGTGGAAGGGGTTTCAGTGTGTGGGGAAGTGGTTTCAGTGTGTGGGGAAGGTGTTTCAGTGTTTGCGGAAGGGGTTTCTGTGTGTGCGGAAGGTGTTTCAGTGTGTGCGGAAGGTGTTTCAGTGTGTGGGACAGGGGTTTCAGTATGTGGGGAAGGGGTTTCAGTGCATGGGGAAGGGTTTCACGGTGTGCGGAAGGGGTTTCAGTGTGTGGGGAAGGGGTTTCAGTGTGTGGGGAAGGTGTTTCAGTGTGTATGGAAGGGGTTTCAGTGTTTGGGGAAGGGGTGTCAGCGTGTGGGGAAGTGTTTCACTGAGTGCGGAAGGGGCTTCAGTGTGTGGGGAATGGGTTTCAGTGTGTGGGGAAGGTTTTTCAGTGTTTGTGGAACGGGTTACAGTGTGTGCGGAAGGAGTTTCAGTGTGTGGGGAAGGGCTTTCAGTTTGTGGGGAAGGTGTTTCAGTGTGGGCGGTAGGGGTTTCAGTTTGTGCAGAAGGTGTTTCAGTGTGTGGGGAATGGGTTTCAGTGTGTGGGGGGAGGTGTTTCATTGTGTGCGGAAGGGGTTTCAGTTTGTGGGCAAGGGGATTCAGTGTCTGGGGGAAGATGTTTCATTGTGTGGGGAAGGTGCTTCATTGTGCTCGGAAGGGTATTCAGTGTGAGGGGAAGGGTTTTCAGTGTGTGGGGAGGGGGGTTTCACTGTGTGGGGAAGGGTTTAACTGTGTGCAGAAGGGGTTTCAGTGTGTGGGGAATGAGTTTCAGTGTTTGGGGAAGGGGTTTCACTGTGTGGGGAAGGGTTTCAGTGTGTGGGGAAGGGGTTTCAGTGAGTGTGG
The DNA here is from genome assembly GCF_036365525.1 of Heterodontus francisci. Lineage (NCBI taxonomy): Eukaryota > Metazoa > Chordata > Chondrichthyes > Heterodontiformes > Heterodontidae > Heterodontus > Heterodontus francisci. The sequence goes on along the minus strand of NW_027140893.1, from coordinate 541,999 downwards.
AAGGGGTTTCAGTGTGTGGGGAAGTGTTTCAGTGTGTGCGGAAGGGGTTTCAGTGTGCGGGGAAGGGTTTCAGTGAGTGGGGAAGGTGTTTCAGTGTGTGGGGAAGGGGTTTCTGTGTGTGGGGAAGGGTTTCACTGAGTGCGGAAGGGTTTTCAGTGTTCGGGGAAGGGGTTTCAGTATGTGGGGAAGGTGTTTCAGTGTGTGGGGATGTGTTTCAGTGTGTGGGGAAGGCGTTTCAATGTGTGGGGATGTGTTTCACTGTGTGGGGAAGGGGTTTCAGTGTGTGGGGTAGTGTTTCACTGTGAGCGGAAGGGGTTTCAGTGTGTGGGGAAGGGGTTTCAGTGTTTGGGGAAGGGGTTTCACTGTGTGGGGAAGGGTTTCAGTGTGTGGGGAAGGGGTTTCAGTGAGTGTGGAAGGGGTTTCAGTGTGTGGGGAAGGGGTTTCAGTGTGTGGGGAAGGTGCTTCAGTGTGTGCGGAAGGGGTTTCAATGTGTGGGAAAGGTGTTTCATTGTGTGTGGAAGGGGTTTCAGTGTGTGTGGAAGGGGATTCTGTGGGTGGGGAAGGTGTTTCATTGTGTGGGGAAGGTGTTTCATTGTGTGCGGAAGGGTATTCAGTGTGTGGGGAAGGGGTTTCAGTGTGTGGGGAGGGGGTTTCAGTGTTTGGGGAAGGGTTTAACTGTGTGCGGAAGGGGTTTCAGTGTGTGGGGTAGGTGTTTCAGTGTGTGGGGAAGGGGTTTCAGTATGTGTGGAAGGGGTTTCAGTGTGTGGGGAAGGGTTTCAGTGTGTGGGGAAGGGTTTCAGTGTGTGGGGAAGGTGTTTCAGTGTGTGGGGAAGTGGTTTTAGTGTGTGGGGAAGGTTTTCACTGTGTGCGGAAGGGGTTTCAGTTTGTGGGGAATGGGTTTCAGCATGTGGGGAAGGTGTTTCAGTGTTTGTGGAAGGGATTTCAGAGTGTGGGGAAGGGGTTTCAGTGTGTGGGGAAGGTGTTTTGGTGTTTGCGGAAGGGGATTCACTGTGTGCGGAAGGTGTTTCAGTGTGTGGGGAAGGGGTTTCAGTGTGTGGGGAAGGTGTTTCATTGTGTGCGGAAGGGGTTTCAGTTTGTGGGGATGGGGATTCAGTGTGTGGGGAAGGTGCTTCATTGTGTGGGGAAGGTGTTTCATTGTGTGCGGATGGGTATTCAGTGTGAGGGGAAGGGGTTTCAGTGTGTGGGGAGGGGTTTCAGTGTGTGGGGAAGGGTTTAACTGTGTGCGGAAGGGGTTTCAGTGTGTGGGGAATGGGTTTCAGTATGTGAGGAAGGGGTTTCAGTGTGTGGGGAGGGCTTTCATGTGTGGTGAAGGGTTTCATAGTGCGGGGTAGGGGTTGCAGTGTGTGGGGAATGGGTTTCAGCATGTGGGGAAGGTGTTTCAGCGTGTGTGGAAGGGATTTCAGAATGTGGGGAAGGGGTTTCAGTTTGTGGGGAAGGTGTTTCGGTGTTTGCGGAAGGGGATTCAGTGTGTGCGGAAGGTGTTTCAGTGTGTGGGGAAGGGGTTTCAGTGTGTGGGGATGTCTTTTATTGTGTGGGGAAGTGGTTTCAGTGTGTGGGGATGTGTTGCAGTGTGTGGGGAAGGGTTTCAGTGTGTGGGGATGTGTTTCAATGTTTGGGGAAGGGGTGTCAGCGTGTGGGGAAGTGTTTCACTGAGTGCGGAAGGGGCTTCAGTGTGTGGGGAATGGGTTTCAGTGTGTGGGGAAGGTTTTTCAGTGTTTGTGGAAGGGGTTTCAGTGTGTGCGGAAGGAGTTTCAGTGTGTGGGGAAGGGCTTTCAGTTTGTGGGGAAGGTGTTTCAGTGTGGGCGGTAGGGGTTTCAGTTTGTGCAGAAGGTGTTTCAGTGTGTGGGGAATGGGTTTCAGTTTTTGGGCGGAGGTGTTTCATTGTGTGCGGAAGGGGTTTCAGTTTGTGGGGAAGGGGATTCAGTGTCTGGGGAAGATGTTTCATTGTGTGGGGAAGGTGCTTCATTGTGCTCGGAAGGGTATTCAGTGTGAGGGGAAGGGTTTTCAGTGTGTGGGGAGGGGGTTTCAGTGTGTGGGGAAGGTGTTTCAGTGTGTGCGGTAGGGGTTTCAGTTTGTGCAGAAGGTGTTTCAGTGTGTGGGGAATGGGTTTCAGTGTGTGGGGGGAGGTGTTTCATTGTGTGCGGAAGGGGTTTCAGTTTGTGGGGAAGGGGATTCAGTGTCTGGGGAAGATGTTTCATTGTGTGGGGAAGGTGCTTCATTGTGCTCGGAAGGGTATTCAGTGTGAGGGGAAGGGTTTTCAGTGTGTGGGGAGTGGGTTTCAGTGTGTGGGGAAGAGTTTCAATGTGTGTGGAAGGGGTTTCAGTGCGTGGGGAAGGGGTTTCAGTGTGTGGGGAAGGTGTTTCAGTGTGTGTGGAAGGGGTTTCAGTGTGTTGGGAAGGGGTTTCAGTGTGTGGGGAAGGGTTTTCAGGGTGTGGGGAAGTTGTTTTAGTGTGTGCGGAAGGGGTTTCAGTTGGTGCGGAAGGTGTTACAGTGTGTGGGGAAGGGGTTTCAATGTGTGGGAAAGGAGTTTCCTTGTGTGCAGGAGGGGTTCCAGTGTGTGGGGAAGGGGATTCTGTGTGTGGGGAAGGTGTTTCATTGTGTGGGGAAGGTGTTTTATTGTGCGCGGAAGAGTATTCAGTGTGTGGGGAAGGTGTTTCAGTGTGTGGGCAGGGTGTTTCAGTGTGTGGGGAAGGGTTTAACTGTGTGCGGAAGGGGTTTCAGTGTGTGGGGAAGGTGTTTCAGAGTGTGGGGTAGGGGTTTCAGTATGTGGGGAAGGGGTTTCAGTGTGTGGGGAAGGGTTTCAGTGTGTTGGGAAGGGTTTCAGTGTGTGGGGAAGGTGTTTCAGTGTGTGAGGAAGGGGTTTCATTGTGTGGGGAAGGGTCTCACTGTGTGCGGAAGGGGTTTCAGTGTGCGGGCAATGGTTTTCAGCGTGTGGGGAAGGTGTTTCACTGTGTGTGGAAGGGGTTTCAGTGTGTGGGGAAGTGGTTTCAGTGTGTGGGGAAGGTGTTTCAGTGTTTGCGGAAGGGGTTTCTGTGTGTGCGGAAGGTGTTTCAGTGTGTGCGGAAGGTGTTTCAGTGTGTGGGACAGGGGTTTCAGTATGTGGGGAAGGGGTTTCAGTGCATGGGGAAGGGTTTCACGGTGTGCGGAAGGGGTTTCAGTGTGTGGGGAAGGGGTTTCAGTGTGTGGGGAAGGTGTTTCAGTGTGTATGGAAGGGGTTTCAGTGTTTGGGGAAGGGGTGTCAGCGTGTGGGGAAGTGTTTCACTGAGTGCGGAAGGGGCTTCAGTGTGTGGGGAATGGGTTTCAGTGTGTGGGGAAGGTTTTTCAGTGTTTGTGGAACGGGTTACAGTGTGTGCGGAAGGAGTTTCAGTGTGTGGGGAAGGGCTTTCAGTTTGTGGGGAAGGTGTTTCAGTGTGGGCGGTAGGGGTTTCAGTTTGTGCAGAAGGTGTTTCAGTGTGTGGGGAATGGGTTTCAGTGTGAGGGGGGAGGTGTTTCATTGTGTGCGGAAGGGGTTTCAGTTTGTGGGCAAGGGGATTCAGTGTCTGGGGGAAGATGTTTCATTGTGTGGGGAAGGTGCTTCATTGTGCTCGGAAGGGTATTCAGTGTGAGGGGAAGGGTTTTCAGTGTGTGGGGAGGGGGGTTTCACTGTGTGGGGAAGGGTTTAACTGTGTGCAGAAGGGGTTTCAGTGTGTGGGGAATGTGTTTCAGTGTTTGGGGAAGGGGTTTCACTGTGTGGGGAAGGGTTTCAGTGTGTGGGGAAGGGGTTTCAGTGAGTGTGGAAGGGGTTTCAGTGTGTGGGGAAGTGTTTCAGTGTGTGCGGAAGGGGTTTCAGTGTGCGGGGAAGGGTTTCAGTGAGTGGGGAAGGTGTTTCAGTGTGTGGGGAAGGGGTTTCTGTGTGTGGGGAAGGGTTTCACTGAGTGCGGAAGGGTTTTCAGTGTTCGGGGAAGGGGTTTCAGTATGTGGGGAAGGTGTTTCAGTGTGTGGGGATGTGTTTCAGTGTGTGGGGAAGGCGTTTCAATGTGTGGGGATGTGTTTCACTGTGTGGGGAAGGGGTTTCAGTGTGTGGGGTAGTGTTTCACGGTGAGCGGAAGGGGTTTCAGTGTGTGGGGAAGGGGTTTCAGTGTTTGGGGAAGGGGTTTCACTGTGTGGGGAAGGGTTTCAGTGTGTGGGGAAGGGGTTTCAGTGAGTGTGGAAGGGGTTTCAGTGTGTGGGGAAGGGGTTTCAGTGTGTGGGGAAGGTGCTTCAGTGTGTGCGGAAGGGGTTTCAATGTGTGGGAAAGGTGTTTCATTGTGTGTGGAAGGGGATTCTGTGGGTGGGGAAGGTGTTTCATTGTGTGGGGAAGGTGTTTCATTGTGTGCGGAAGGGTATTCAGTGTGTGGGGAAGGGGTTTCAGTGTGTGGGGAGGGGGTTTCAGTGTTTGGGGAAGGGTTTAACTGTGTGCGGAAGGGGTTTCAGTGTGTGGGGTAGGTGTTTCAGTGTGTGGGGAAGGGGTTTCAGTATGTGTGGAAGGGGTTTCAGTGTGTGGGGAAGGGTTTCAGTGTGTGGGGAAGGGTTTCAGTGTGTGGGGAAGGTGTTTCAGTGTGTGGGGAAGTGGTTTTAGTGTGTGGGGAAGGTTTTCACTGTGTGCGGAAGGGGTTTCAGTGTGTGGGGAATGGGTTTCAGCATGTGGGGAAGGTGTTTCAGTGTTTGTGGAAGGGATTTCAGAGTGTGGGGAAGGGGTTTCAGTGTGTGGGGAAGGTGTTTCGGTGTTTGCGGAAGGGGATTCACTGTGTGCGGAAGGTGTTTCAGTGTGTGGGGAAGGGGTTTCAGTGTGTGGGGAAGGTGTTTCATTGTGTGCGGAAGGGGTTTCAGTTTGTGGGGATGGGGATTCAGTGTGTGGGGAAGGTGCTTCATTGTGTGGGGAAGGTGTTTCATTGTGTGCGGATGGGTATTCAGTGTGAGGGGAAGGGGTTTCAGTGTGTGGGGAGGGGTTTCAGTGTGTGGGGAAGGGTTTAACTGTGTGCGGAAGGGGTTTCAGTGTGTGGGGAATGGGTTTCAGTATGTGAGGAAGGGGTTTCAGTGTGTGGGGAGGGCTTTCATGTGTGGTGAAGGGTTTCATAGTGCGGGGTAGGGGTTGCAGTGTGTGGGGAATGGGTTTCAGCATGTGGGGAAGGTGTTTCAGCGTGTGTGGAAGGGATTTCAGAATGTGGGGAAGGGGTTTCAGTTTGTGGGGAAGGTGTTTCGGTGTTTGCGGAAGGGGATTCAGTGTGTGCGGAAGGTGTTTCAGTGTGTGGGGAAGGGGTTTCAGTGTGTGGGGAAGGTGTTTCATTGTGTGCGGAAGGGGTTTCAGTTTGTGGGGAAGGGTATTCAGTGTGTGGGGAAGGTGCTTCATTGTGTGGGGAAGGTGTTTCATTGTGTGCGGATGGGTATTCAGTGTGAGGGGAAGGGGTTTCAGTGTGTGGGGAGTGGGTTTCAGTGTGTGGGGAAGGGTTTAATGGTGTGCGGAAGGGGTTTCAGTGTATGGGGAAGGGGTTTCAGTATGTGAGGAAGGGGTTTCAGTGTGTGGGGATGTGTTTCAGTGTGTGCGGAAGCGGTTTTTGTGGGTGTGAAGGGCTTCACTGTGTGCGGAAGGGTTTTCAGTGAGTGGGGAAGAGGTTTCAGTGTGTGGGGAAGGGGTTTCAGTTGGTGGGGATGTTTCAGTGTGTGGGGAAGTGGTTTCAGTGTGTGGGGATGTGTTTCAGTGTGTGGGGAAAGGGTTTCAGTGTGTGGGGATGTGTTTCAGTGTTTGGGGAAGGGGTGTCAGCGTGTGGGGAAGTGTTTCAATGAGTGTGGAAGGGGCTTCAGTGTGTGGGGAATGGGTTTCAGTGTGTGGGGAAGGTGTTTCAGTGTTTGTGGAAGGGGTTTCAGTATGTGCGGAAGGAGTTTCAGTGTGTGGGGATGGGCTTTCTGTTTGTGTGGAAGGTGTTTCAGTGTGTGCGGTAGGGGTTTCAGTTTGTGCAGAAGGTGTTTCAGTGTGTGGGGAATGGGTTTCAGTGTGTGGGGAAGGTGTTTCATTGTGTGCGGAAGGGGTTTCAGTTTGTGGCGAAGGGGATTCAGTGTCTGGGGAAGATGTTTCATTGTATGGGGAAGGTGTTTCATTGTGCTCGGAAGGGTATTCAGTGTGAGGGGAAGGGTTTTCAGTGTGTGGGGAGGGGGTTTCACTGTGTGGGGAAGGGTTTAACTGTGTGCAGAAGGGGTTTCAGTGTGTGGGGAATGTATTTCAGTGTGTGGGGAAGGGGTTACAGTGTGTGGGGAAGGGTTTCAGTGTGTGATGAAGGTTTTCAGTGTGTGGAGAAGGGGTTTCACTGTGTGGGGAAGGGTTTCAGTGTGTGGGGAAGGGGTTTCAGTGTGTGTGGAAGGGGTTTCAGTGTGTGGGGATGTGTTTCAGTGTGTGCGGAAGGGGTTTCAGTGTGTGGGGAAGGGTTTCAGTGAGTGGGGAAGGTGTTTCAGTGTGTGGGGAAGGGGTTTCTGTGTGTGGGGAAGTGTTTCACTGAGTGCGGAAGGGGTTTCAGTGTTTGGGGAAGGGGTTTCAGTATGTGGGGAAGGTGTTTCAGTGTGTGGGGATGTGTTTCAGTGTGTGGGGAAGGCGTTTCAGTGTGTGGGGAAGGGTTTCACTGTGTGCGGAAGGGGTTTCAGTGTGTGGGGAAGGGGTTTCAGTGTGTGGGGAAGGTGTTTCAGTGTGTATGGAAGGGGTTTCAGTGTGTGGGGAAGGGGTTTCAGTGTGTGGGGAAGGTGTTTCAGTGTGTGCGGAAGGGGTTTCAATGTGTGGGAAAGGTGTTTCATTGTGTGTGGAAGGGGTTTCAGTGTGTGTGGAAGGCGATACTGTGGGTGGGGAAGGTGTTTCATTGTGTGGGGAAGGTGTTTCATTGTGTGTGGAAGGGTATTCAGTGTGTGGGGAAGGATTTTCAGTGTGTGGGGAGGGGGTTTCAGTGTTTGGGGAAGGGTTTATCTGCGAGCGGAAGGGGTTTCAGTGTGTGGGGTAGGTGTTTCAGTGTGTGGGGAAGGGGTTTCAGTATGTGTGGAAGGGGTTTCAGTGTGTGGGGAAGGGGTTCAGTGTGTGGGGAAGGTTTTTCAGTGTTTGTGGAAGGGGTTTCAGTGTGTGCGGAAGGAGTTTCAGTGTGTGGGGAAGGGCTTTCAGTTTGTGGGGAAGGTGTTTCAGTGTGGGCGGTAGGGGTTTCAGTTTGTGCAGAAGGTGTTTCAGTGTGTGGGGAATGGGTTTCAGTTTGTGGGGGGAGGTGTTTCAGTGTGTGCGGAAGGTGTTTCAGTGTGTGGGGAAGGGGTTTAATTTGGTGCGGAAGGTGTTTCAGTGTGTGGGGTAGGGGTTTCAGTATGTGGGGAAGGGGTTTCAGCGTGTGGGGAAGGTGTTTCAGTGAGTGTGGAAGGGGATTCAGTGTGTGGGGAAGGGGTTTCAGTGTGTGGGGAAGGTGTTTCCGTGTTTGCGGAAGGGGTTTCAGTGTGTGCGGAAGGTGTTTCAGTGTGTGGGGAAGGGGTTTCAGTGTGTGGGGAAGGTGTTTCATTGTGTGCGGAATGGGTTTCAGTTTGTGGTGAAGGGGATTCAGTGTGTGGGGAAGGTGTTTCATTGTGTGGGGAAGGTGTTTCATTGTGTGCAGAAGGGTATTCAGTGTGAGGGGAAGGGGTTTCAGTGTGTAGGGAGGGGGTTTCAGTTTGTGGGGAAGGGTTTAACTGTGTGCGGAAGGGGTTTCAGTGTGTGGGGGAGGTGTTTCAGTATGTGTGGAAGGGGTTTCAGTGTGTGGGGAAGGGTTTCAGTGTTTGGGGAAGGGGTTTTCGTGCATGTGGATGGGGTTTCAGTGTGTGGGGAAGTGTTTCAGTGTGTGGGGAAGGATTACTGTGTCTGGGGACGGGGATTCAGTGTGTGGGGAAGGGTTTCAGTGTGTGGTAAAGGGTTTCATTGTGTGGGGAAGGGGTTTCAGTGTGTGGGAAAGGGATTTCAGTGTGTGGGGAAGGGTTTCAGTGTGTCGGGAAGGGGTTTCAGTGTGTGGGGAAGGGGTTTTAGTGTATGGGGAAGGGGTTTCAGTGTGTGGGGAAGGGGATACAGTGCGTGGGGAAGGCGTTTCCGTGTGTGGGGATGTGTTTCAGTGTGTGGGGAAGGGGTTTCAGTGTGTGGGGAAGGGGTTTCAGTGTTTGGGGAAGGTTTTCACTGTGTGCGGAAGGGGTTTCAGTGTGTGGGGAAGTGGTTTCAGTGTGTGGGGAAGGTGTTTCAGTGGGTGCGGAATGGTTTTCAGTGTGTGGGGAAGGTGTATCAGAGTGTGGGGATGTGTTTCAGTGTGTGGGGAAGCGGTTTTAGTGTGTGTGAAGGGTTTCACTGTGTGCGGAAGGGATTTCAGTCTGTGGGGAAGGGGTTTCAGTGTCTGGGGAAGGGGTTTCAGTGGTTGGGGATGTGTTTCAGTGTCTGGGGAATGGGTTTCAGTGTGTGGGGATGTGTTTCAGTGTGTGGGAAAAGGGTTTCAGTGTGTGGGGATATGTTTCAGTGTTTGGGGAAGGGGTGTCAGGGTGTGGGGTAGGGTTTCACTGAGTGCGGAAGGGGCTTCAGTGTGTGGGGAATGGGTTTCAGTGTGTGTGGAAGGGGTTTCAGTGTGTGGGGAAGGGGTTTCAGTTTTTGGGGAAGGGCTTTCAGTTTGTGGGGAAGGTGTTTCAGTGTGTGCGGAAGGGGTTTCTGTTTGTGCAGAAGGTGTTTCAGTCAGTGGGGAATGGGTTTCAGCGTGTGGGGAAGTTGTTTCATTGTGTGCGGAAGGGGTTTCACTTTGTGGGGAAGGGGATTCAGTGTGTGGGGAAGGTGTTTCAGTTTGTGTGGAAGGGGTTTCAGTGTGTGGGGAAGGAGTTTCAGTGTGTGGGGAAGGGGTTTCAGTGTGTGGGGATGGGGTTTCAGTTTGTGCGGAATGTGTTTCAGTGTGTGGAAAGGGGTTTCAAAGTGTAGGGAAGGTGCTTCATTGTGTGCGGAAGGGGTTTCAGTGTGTGGGGAAGGGGATTCTGTGTGTGGGGAAGATGTTTCATTGTGTGCGGAAGGGTATTCAGTGTGTGGGGAAGGGGTTTCAGTGTGTGGGGAAGGGTTTCAGTGTGTGGGGAACGGGTTTCAGTGTGAGGGGAAGGGGTTTCAGTTTGGGGGAAGGGGTTTCAGTGTGTGGGAAAGTGTTTCAGGGTGTGGGGAAGGGTTACAGTGTGTGCGGAAGGGGTTTCAGTGTGTGGGGAACGGTTTCAGTGTGTGAGGAAGGTGTTTCAGTGTGTGGGGAATGGGTTTCAGTGTGTGGGGAAGGGTTTCACAGAGTGCGGAAGGGGTTTCAGTGTTTGGGGAAGGGGTTTCAGTATGTGGGGAAGGTGTTTCAGTGTGTGGGGATGTGTTTCAGTGTGTGGGGATGGCGTTTCAGTGTGTGGGGATGTGTTTCAATGTTTGGGGAATTGGTTTCAGTGTGCGGGAATGTGTTTCAGTGTGTGGGGAAGGTGTTTCAGTGTGTGGGGAAGAGTTTCAATGTGTGTGGAAGGGGTTTCAGTGCGTGGGGAAGGGGTTTCAGTGTGTGGGGAAGGTGTTTCAGTGTGTGTGGAAGGGGTTTCAGTGTGTTGGGAAGGGGTTTCAGTGTGTGGGGAAGGGTTTTCAGGGTGTGGGGAAGGTGTTTTAGTGTGTGCGGAAGGGGTTTCAGTTGGTGCGGAAGGTGTTACAGTGTGTGGGGAAGGGGTTTCAATGTGTGGGAAAGGAGTTTCCTTGTGTGCAGGAGGGGTTCCAGTGTGTGGGGAAGGGGATTCTGTGTGTGGGGAAGGTGTTTCACTGTGTGGGGAAGGTGTTTTATTGTGCGCGGAAGGGTATTCAGTGTGTGGGGAAGGTGTTTCAGTGTGTGGGCAGGGTGTTTCAGTGTGTGGGGAAGGGTTTAACTGTGTGCGGAAGGGGTTTCAGTGTGTGGGGAAGGTGTTTCAGAGTGTGGGGTAGGGGTTTCAGTATGTGGGGAAGGGGTTTCAGTGTGTGGGGAAGGGTTTCAGTGTGTTGGGAAGGGTTTCAGTGTGTGGGGAAGGTGTTTCTGTGTGTGAGGAAGGGGTTTCATTGTGTGGGGAAGGGTCTCACTGTGTGCGGAAGGGGTTTCAGTGTGTGGGGAATGGTTTTCAGCGTGTGGGGAAGGTGTTTCAGTGTGTGTGGAAGGGGTTTCAGTGTGTGGGGAAGTGGTTTCAGTGTGTGGGGAAGGTGTTTCAGTGTTTGCGGAAGGGGTTTCTGTGTGTGCGGAAGGTGTTTCAGTGTGTGGGGAAGGTGTTTTAGTGTGTGGGACAGGGGTTTCAGTATGTGGGGAAGGGGTTTCAGTGCATGGGGAAGGGTTTCACTGTGTGCGGAAGGGGTTTCAGTGTGTGGGGAATGGGTTTCAGCGTGTGGGGAAGGTGTTTCACTGTGTGTGGAAGGGGTTTCAGTGTGTGGGGAAGGGGTTTCAGTGTGTGAAGAAGGTGTTTCCTTGTGTGCGGAACGGGTTTCAGTTTGTGGGGAAGGGGATTCAGTGTGTGGGGAAGGTATTTCATTGTGTGGGGAAGGAGTTTCATTGTGTGCGGAAGGGTATTCAGTGTGTGGGGAAGGGGTTTCAGTGTGTGGGCATGGGGTTTCAGTGTGTGGGGAAGGGTTTAACTGTGTGCGGAAGGGGTTTCAGTTTGTGGGGAATGTGTTTCAGTGCGTGGGGAAGGGGTTTCAGTATGTGGGGAAGGGGTTTCAGTATGTGGGGAAGGGTTTCAGTGTGTGGAGGAGGGTTTCATTGTGTGGGGAATGGGTTGCAGTGTGTGGGGAAGGGTATCAGTGTGTGGGGAAGGGGTTTCAGTGTGTGGGGCAGGGGTTTTAGTGTATGGGAAGGGGTATCAGTGTGTGGGGAACTGTTTCAGTGTGTGTGGAAGGATGACAGTGTCTGGGGACGGGATTTCAGTGTGCGGGGAAGGGGTTCAGGAGTGTGGGGAAGGGCTTCAGTATGGGGAAGGGGATACATTGCGTGGGGAAGGCGTTTCCGTGTGTGGGGATGTGTTTCAGTGTGTGGGGAAGTGGTTTCAGTGTGTGAGGAAGGGGTTTCAGTTTGTGGGGAAGGGTTTCACTGTGTGCGGAAGGGGTTTCAGTGTCTGGGGAAGGGGTTTCAGTGTGCGGGGAAGGTTTTTCAGTGTGTGGGGAAGGGGTTTCAGTATGTGGGGAAGGTGTATCAGTGTGTGGGGATGTGTTTCAGTGTGTGGGGAAGCGATTTTTGTGGGTGTGAAGGGTTTCACTGTGTGCGGAAGGGTTTTCAGTGAGTGGGAAGGGGTTTCAGTGTGTGGGGAAGGGGTTTCAGTGTGTGGGGATGTCTTTTATTGTGTGGGGAAGTGGTTTCAGTGTGTGGGGATGTGTTGCAGTGTGTGGGGAAGGGTTTCAGTGTGTGGGGATGTGTTTCAATGTTTGGGGAAGGGGTGTCAGCGTGTGGGGAAGTGTTTCACTGAGTGCGGAAGGGGCTTCAGTGTGTGGGGAATGGGTTTCAGTGTGTGGGGAAGGTTTTTCAGTGTTTGTGGAAGGGGTTTCAGTGTGTGCGGAAGGAGTTTCAGTGTGTGGGGAAGGGCTTTCAGTTTGTGGGGAAGGTGTTTCAGTGTGGGCGGTAGGGGTTTCAGTTTGTGCAGAAGGTGTTTCAGTGTGTGGGGAATGGGTTTCAGTTTGTGGGGGGAGGTGTTTCATTGTGTGCGGAAGGGGTTTCAGTTTGTGGGGAAGGGGATTCAGTGTCTGGGGAAGATGTTTCATTGTGTGGGGAAGGTGCTTCCTTGTGCTCGGAAGGGTATTCAGTGTGAGGGGAAGGGTTTTCAGTGTGTGGGGAGGGGGTTTCAGTGTGTGGGGAAGGTGTTTCAGTGTGTGCGGTAGGTGTTTCAGTTTTTGCAGAAGGTGTTTCAGTGTGTGGGGAATGGGTTTCAGTGTGTGGGGGGAGGTGTTTCATTGTCTGCGGAAGGGGTTTCAGTTTGTGGGGAAGGGGATTCAGTGTCTGGGGAAGATGTTTCATTGTGTGGGGAAGGTGCTTCATTGTGCTCGGAAAGGTATTCAGTGTGAGGGGAAGGGTTTTCAGTGTGTGGGGAGTGGGTTTCAGTGTGTGGGGAAGAGTTTCAATGTGTGTGGAAGGGGTTTCAGTGCGTGGGGAAGGGGTTTCAGTGTGTGGGGAAGGTATTTCAGTGTGTGTGGAAGGGGTTTCAGTGTGTTGGGAAGGGGTTTCAGTGTGTGGGGAAGGGTTTTCAGGGTGTGGGGAAGTTGTTTTAGTGTGTGCGGAAGGGGTTTCAGTTGGTGCGGAAGGTGTTACAGTGTGTGGGGAAGGGGTTTCAATGTGTGGGAAAGGAGTTTCCTTGTGTGCAGGAGGGGTTCCAGTGTGTGGGGAAGGGGATTCTGTGTGTGGGGAAGGTGTTTCATTGTGTGGGGAAGGTGTTTTATTGTGCGCGGAAGAGTATTCAGTGTGTGGGGAAGGTGTTTCAGTGTGTGGGCAGGGTGTTTCAGTGTGTGGGGAAGGGTTTAACTGTGTGCGGAAGGGGTTTCAGTGTGTGGGGAAGGTGTTTCAGAGTGTGGGGTAGGGGTTTCAGTATGTGGGGAAGGGGTTTCAGTGTGTGGGGAAGGGTTTCAGTGTGTTGGGAAGGGTTTCTGTGTGTGGGGAAGGTGTTTCAGTGTGTGAGGAAGGGGTTTCATTGTGTGGGGAAGGGTCTCACTGTGTGCGGAAGGGGTTTCAGTGTGCGGGCAATGGTTTTCAGCGTGTGGGGAAGGTGTTTCACTGTGTGTGGAAGGGGTTTCAGTGTGTGGGGAAGTGGTTTCAGTGTGTGGGGAAGGTGTTTCAGTGTTTGCGGAAGGGGTTTCTGTGTGTGCGCAAGGTGTTTCAGTGTGTGCGGAAGGTGTTTCAGTGTGTGGGACAGGGCTTTCAGTATGTGGGGAAGGGGTTTCAGTGCATGGGGAAGGGTTTCACGGTGTGCGGAAGGGGTTTCAGTGTGTGGGGAAGGGGTTTCAGTGTGTGGGGAAGGTGTTTCAGTGTGTATGGAAGGGGTTTCAGTGTTTGGGGAAGGGGTGTCAGCGTGTGGGGAAGTGTTTCACTGAGTGCGGAAGGGGCTTCAGTGTGTGGGGAATGGGTTTCAGTGTGTGGGGAAGGTTTTTCAGTGTTTGTGGAACGGGTTACAGTGTGTGCGGAAGGAGTTTCAGTGTGTGGGGAAGGGCTTTCAGTTTGTGGGGAAGGTGTTTCAGTGTGGGCGGTAGGGGTTTCAGTTTGTGCCGAAGGTGTTTCAGTGTGTGGGGAATGGGTTTCAGTGTGTGTGGGGAGGTGTTTCATTGTGTGCGGAAGGGGTTTCAGTTTGTGGGCAAGGGGATTCAGTGTCTGGGGGAAGATGTTTCATTGTGTGGGGAAGGTGCTTCATTGTGCTCGGAAGGGTATTCAGTGTGAGGGGAAGGGTTTTCAGTGTGTGGGGAGGGGGGTTTCACTGTGTGGGGAAGGGTTTAACTGTGTGCAGAAGGGGTTTCAGTGTGTGGGGAATGTGTTTCAGTGTTTGGGGAAGGGGTTTCACTGTGTGGGGAAGGGTTTCAGTGTGTGGGGAAGGGGTTTCAGTGAGTGTGGAAGGGGTTTCAGTGTGTGGGGAAGTGTTTCAGTGTGTGCGGAAGGGGTTTCAGTGTGCGGGGAAGGGTTTCAGTGAGTGGGGAAGGTGTTTCAGTGTGTGGGGAAGGGGTTTCTGTGTGTGGGGAAGGGTTTCACTGAGTGCGGAAGGGTTTTCAGTGTTCGGGGAAGGGGTTTCAGTATGTGGGGAAGGTGTTTCAGTGTGTGGGGATGTGTTTCAGTGTGTGGGGAAGGCGTTTCAATGTGTGGGGATGTGTTTCACTGTGTGGGGAAGGGGTTTCAGTGTGTGGGGTAGTGTTTCACTGTGAGCGGAAGGGGTTTCAGTGTGTGGGGAAGGGGTTTCAGTGTGTGGGGAAAGTGTTTCAGTGTGTATGGAAGGGGTTTCAGTGTGTGGGGAAGGGGTTTCAGTGTGTGGGGAAGGTGCTTCAGTGTGTGCGGAAGGGGTTTCAATGTGTGGGAAAGGTGTTTCATTGTGTGTGGAAGGGGTTTCAGTGTGTGTGGAAGGGGATTCTGTGGGTGGGGAAGGTGTTTCATTGTGTGGGGAAGGTGTTTCATTGTGTGCGGAAGGGTATTCAGTGTGTGGGGAAGGGGTTTCAGTGTGTGGGGAGGGGGTTTCAGTGTTTGGGGAAGGGTTTAACTGTGTGCGGAAGGGGTTTCAGTGTGTGGGGTAGGTGTTTCAGTGTGTGGGGAAGGGGTTTCAGTATGTGTGGAAGGGGTTTCAGTGTGTGGGGAAGGGTTTCAGTGTGTGGGGAAGGGTTTCAGTGTGTGGGGAAGGTGTTTCAGTGTGTGGGGAAGTGGTTTTAGTGTGTGGGGAAGGTTTTCACTGTGTGCGGAAGGGGTTTCAGTGTGTGGGGAATGGGTTTCAGCATGTGGGGAAGGTGTTTCAGTGTTTGTGGAAGGGATTTCAGAGTGTGGGGAAGGGGTTTCAGTGTGTGGGGAAGGTGTTTCGGTGTTTGCGGAAGGGGATTCACTGTGTGCGGAAGGTGTTTCAGTGTGTGGGGAAGGGGTTTCAGTGTGTGGGGAAGGTGTTTCATTGTGTGCGGAAGGGGTTTCAGTTTGTGGGGATGGGGATTCAGTGTGTGGGGAAGGTGCTTCATTGTGTGGGGAAGGTGTTTCATTGTGTGCGGATGGGTATTCAGTGTGAGGGGAAGGGGTTTCAGTGTGTGGGGAGGGGTTTCAGTGTGTGGGGAAGGGTTTAACTGTGTGCGGAAGTGGTTTCAGTGTGTGGGGAATGGGTTTCAGTATGTGAGGAAGGGGTTTCAGTGTGTGGGGAGGGCTTTCATGTGTGGTGAAGGGTTTCATAGTGCGGGGTAGGGGTTGCAGTGTGTGGGGAATGGGTTTCAGCATGTGGGGAAGGTGTATCAGCGTGTGTGGAAGGGATTTCAGAATGTGGGGAAGGGGTTTCAGTTTGTGGGGAAGGTGTTTCGGTGTTTGCGGAAGGGGATTCAGTGTGTGCGGAAGGTGTTTCAGTGTGTGGGGAAGGGGTTTCAGTGTGTGGGGAAGGTGTTTCATTGTGTGCGGAAGGGGTTTCAGTTTGTGGGGAAGGGGTTCAGTGTGTGGGGAAGGTGCTTCATTGTGTGGGGAAGGTGTTTCATTGTGTGCGGATGGGTATTCAGTGTGAGGGGAAGGGGTTTCAGTGTGTGGGGAGTGGGTTTCAGTGTGTGGGGAAGGGTTTAATGGTGTGCGGAAGGGGTTTCAGTGTATGGGGAAGGGGTTTCAGTATGTGAGGAAGGGGTTTCAGTGTGTGGGGATGTGTTTCAGTGTGTGCGGAAGCGGTTTTTGTGGGTGTGAAGGGCTTCACTGTGTGCGGAAGGGTTTTCAGTGAGTGGGGAAGAGGTTTCAGTGTGTGGGGAAGGGGTTTCAGTTGGTGGGGATGTTTCAGTGTGTGGGGAAGTGGTTTCAGTGTGTGGGGATGTGTTTCAGTGTGTGGGGAAAGGGTTTCAGTGTGTGGGGATGTGTTTCAGTGTTTGGGGAAGGGGTGTCAGCGTGTGGGGAAGTGTTTCAATGAGTGTGGAAGGGGCTTCAGTGTGTGGGGAATGGGTTTCAGTGTGTGGGGAAGGTGTTTCAGTGTTTGTGGAAGGGGTTTCAGTATGTGCGGAAGGAGTTTCAGTGTGTGGGGATGGGCTTTCTGTTTGTGTGGAAGGTGTTTCAGTGTGTGCGGTAGGGGTTTCAGTTTGTGCAGAAGGTGTTTCAGTGTGTGGGGAATGGGTTTCAGTGTGTGGGGAAGGTGTTTCATTGTGTGCGGAAGGGCTTTCAGTTTGTGGCGAAGGGGATTCAGTGTCTGGGGAAGATGTTTCATTGTATGGGGAAGGTGTTTCATTGTGCTTGGAAGGGTATTCAGTGTGAGGGGAAGGGTTTTCAGTGTGTGGGGAGGGGGTTTCACTGTGTGGGGAAGGGTTTAACTGTGTGCAGAAGGGGTTTCAGTGTGTGGGGAATGTATTTCAGTGTGTGGGGAAGGGGTTACAGTGTGTGGGGAAGGGTTTCAGTGTGATGAAGGTTTTCAGTGTGTGGAGAAGGGGTTTCACTGTGTGGGGAAGGGTTTCAGTGTGTGGGGAAGGGGTTTCAGTGTGTGTGGAAGGGGTTTCAGTGTGTGGGGATGTGTTTCAGTGTGTGCGGAAGGGGTTTCAGTGTGTGGGGAAGGGTTTCAGTGAGTGGGGAAGGTGTTTCAGTGTGTGGGGAAGGGGTTTCTGTGTGTGGGGAAGTGTTTCACTGAGTGCGGAAGGGGTTTCAGTGTTTGGGGAAGGGGTTTCAGTATGTGGGGAAGGTGTTTCAGTGTGTGGGGAAGGGTTTCACTGTGTGCGGAAGGGGTTTCAGTGTGTGGGGAAGGGGTTTCAGTGTGTGGGGAAGGTGTTTCAGTGTGTATGGAAGGGGTTTCAGTGTGTGGGGAAGGGGTTTCAGTGTGTGGGGAAGGTGTTTCAGTGTGTGCGGAAGGGGTTTCAATGTGTGGGAAAGGTGTTTCATTGTGTGTGGAAGGGGTTTCAGTGTGTGTGGAAGGCGATACTGTGGGTGGGGAAGGTGTTTCATTGTGTGGGGAAAGGTTTCACTGTGTGCGGAAGGGGTTTCAGTGTGTGGGGAAGGGGTTTCAGTGTGTGGGGAAGGTGTTTCAGTGTGTATGGAAGGGGTTTCAGTGTGTGGGGAAGGGGTTTCAGTGTGTGGGGAAGGTGTTTCAGTGTGTGCGGAAGGGGTTTCAATGTGTGGGAAAGGTGTTTCATTGTGTGTGGAAGGGGTTTCAGTGTGTGTGGAAGGCGATACTGTGGGTGGGGAAGGTGTTTCATTGTGTGGGGAAGGTGTTTCATTGTGTGTGGAAGGGTATTCAGTGTGTGGGGAAGGATTTTCAGTGTGTGGGGAGGGGGTTTCAGTGTTTGGGGAAGGGTTTATCTGCGAGCGGAAGGGGTTTCAGTGTGTGGGGTAGGTGTTTCAGTGTGTGGGGAAGGGGTTTCAGTATGTGGGGAAGGGGTTTCAGTGTGTGGGGAAGGGGTTCAGTGTGTGGGGAAGGGTTTCAGTGTGTGGGGAAGGTGTTTCAGTGTGTAGGGAAGTGGTTTCAGTGTGTGGGGAAGGGTTTCACTGAGTGCGGAAGGGGTTTCAGTGTGTGGGGAATGGGTTTCAGCATGTGGGGAAGGTGTTTCAGTGTGTGTGGAAGGGATTTCAGTGTATGGGGAAGGGGTTTCAGTGTGTGGGGAAGGTGTTTCATTGTGTGCGGATGGGGTTTCAGTTTGTCGGGAAGGGTTTCAGTGTGTGATGAAGGTTTTCAGAGTGTGGGGAAGGGGTTTCACTGTGTGGGGAAGGGTTTCAGTGTGTGGGGAAGGGGTTTCAGTGTGTGGGGAAGGGGTTTCAGTGTGTGGGGAAGTGTTTCAGTGTGTGCGGAAGGGGTTTCAGTGTGTGGGGAAGGGTTTCAGTGAGTGGGGAAGGTGTTTCAGTGTGTGGGGAAGGGGTTTCTGTGTGTGGGGAAGTGTTTCACTGAGTGCGGAAGGGGTTTCAGTGTTTGGGGAAGGGGTTTCAGTATGTGGGGAAGGTGTTTCAGTGTGTGGGGATGTGTTTCAGTGTGTGGGGAAGGCGTTTCAGTGTGTGGGGATGTGTTTCAGTGTGTGGGGAAGGTGTTTCAGTGTGTGGGGAAGGGTTGCACTGTGTGCGGAAAGGGTTTCAGTGTGTGGGGAAGGTGTTTCAGTGTGTATGGAAGGGGTTTCAGTGTGTGGGGAAGGGGTTTCAGTGTGTGGGGAAGGTGTTTCAGTGTGTGCGGAAGGGGTTTCAATGTGTGGGAAAGGTGTTTCATTGTGTGTGGAAGGGGTTTCAGTGTGTGTGGAAGGCGATTCTGTGGGTGGGGAAGGTGTTTCATTGTGTGGGGAAGGTGTTTCATTGTGTGCGGAAGGGTATTCAGTGTGTGGGGAAGGTTTTTCAGTGTGTGGGGAGGGGGTTTCAGTGTTTGGGGAAGGGTTTATCTGTGAGCGGAAGGGGTTTCAGTGTGTGGGGTAGGTGTTTCAGTGTGTGGGGAAGGGGTTTCAGTATGTGGGGAAGGGGTTTCAGTGTGTGGGGAATGGGTTCAGTGTGTGGGGAAGGGTTTCAGTGTGTGGGGAAGGTGTTTCAGTGTGTGGGGAAGTGGTTTCAGTGTGTGGGGAAGGGTTTCACAGTGTGGGGAAGGGGTTTCAGTGTCTGGGGAATGGGTTTCAGCATGTGGGGAAGGTGTTTCAGTGTGTGTGGAAGGGATTTCAGTGTGTGGGGAAGGGGTTTCAGTGTGTGGGGAAGGTGCTTCGGTGTTTGCGGAAGGGGATTCAGTGTGTGCGGAAGGTGTTTCAGTGTGTGGGGAAGGGGTTTCAGTGTGTGGGGAAGGTGTTTCATTGTGTGCGGATGTGGTTTCAGTTTGTGGGGAAGGGGATTCAGTGTGTGGGGAAGGTGCTTCATTGTGTGGGGAAGGTGTTTCATTGTGTGCGGAAGGGTATTCAGTGTGAGGGGAAGGGGTTTCAGTGTGTGGGGAGGGGGTTTCACTGTGTGGGGAAGGATTTAACGGTGTGCGGAAGGGGTTTCAGTGTGTGGGGAAGGGGTTTCAGTATGTGGGGAAGGGGTTTCAGTGTGTGGGGAAGGGTTTCATGTGTGGTGAAGGGATTCATAGTGCGGGGTAGGGGTTTCAGTGTGTGGGGAAGGGGTTTCAGTGTGTTGGGAAGGGGTTTCAGTGTGTGGGGAAGGATTGCAGTGTCTGGGGATGGGGTTTCAGTGTGTGGGGAAGGAGTTTCAGTGTGTGGGGAAGTGTTTCAGTGTGTGCGGAAGTGGTTTCAGTGTGTTGGGAAGGGTTTCAGTATGTGGGGGTGGTGTTTCAGTGTGTGGGGAAGGGGTTTCAATGTGTGGGGAAGGGTTTCACTGAGTGCGGAAGGGGTTTCAATGATTGGGGAAGGGGTTTCAGTGTGTGGGGAAGGAGTTTCAGTGTGTGCGGATGTGTTTCAGTGTGTGGGGAAGGCGTTTCAGTGTGTGGGGATGTGTTTCAGTGTGTGGGGAAGGGGTTTCAATGTGTGGGGATGTGTTTCAGTGTGTGGGGAAGGGGTTTCAGTGTGTGGGGAAGAGTTTCACTGTGCGCGGAAGGGGTTTCAGTGTGTGGGGACGGGGTTTCAGTGTGTGGGGAAGGTGTTTCAGTTTGTGTGGAAGGTGTTTCATTGTGTGGGGAAGGAGTTTCAATGTGTGGGAAAGGGGTTTCAGTGTGTGGGGAAGGTGTTTCAGTGTTTGCATAAGGGGTTTCTGTGTGTGTGGAAGGTGTTTCATTGTGTGGGGAAGGTTTTTCAGTGTGTGGGAGAGGGGTTTCAGTATGTGGGGAGGGGTTTCAGTGTGTGGGGAAGGGTTTCACTGTGTGCGGAAGGGGTGTCAGTGTGTGGGGAATGGGTTTCAGCGTGTGGGGAAGGTGTTTCAGTGTGTGTGGAAGGGGTTTCAGTGTGTGGGGAAGGGTTTCAGTGTGTGATGAAGGTTTTCAGTGAGTGGGGAAGGGGTTTCACTGTGTGGGGAAGGGTTTCAGTGTGTGATGAAGGTTTTCAGTGTGTGGGGAAGGGGTTTCAGTGTGTGGGGAAGGGGTTCAGTGTGTGATGAAGGTATTCAGTGTGTGGGGAGGGGGTTTCACTGTGCGGGGAAGGGTTTAACTGTGTGCAGAAGGGGTTTCAGTGTGTGGGGAATGTATTTCAGTGTGTGGGGAAGGGGTTTCAGTGTGTGGGGAAGGGTTTCAGTGTGTGATGAAGATTTTCAGTGTGTGGGGAAGTGTTTCACTGTGTGGGGAAGTGTTTCAGTGTGTGGGGAAGGGGTTTCAGTGTGTGGGGAAGGGGTTTCAGTGTGTGGGGAAGTGTTTCAGTGTGTGCGGAAGGGGTTTCAGTGTGTGGGGAAGGGTTTCAGTGAGTGGGGAAGTTGTTTCAGTGTGTGGGGAAGGGGTTTATGTGTGTGGGGAAGTGTTTCACTGAGTGCGGAAGGGGTTTCAGTGTTTGGGGAAGGGGTTTCTGTATGTGGGGAAGGTGTTTCAGTGTGTGGGGATGTCTTTCAGTGTGTGGGGAAGGCGTTTCAGTGTGTGGAGATGTGTTTCACTGTGTGGGGAAGGTGTTTCAGTGTGTGGGGAAGCGTTTCACTGTGTGCGGAAGGGGTTTCAGTGTGTGGGGAAGGTGTTTCAGTGTGTATGGAAGGGGTTTCAGTGTGTGGGGAAGGGGTTTCAGTGTGTGGGGAAGGTGTGTCAGTGTGTGCGGAAGGGGTTTCAATGTGTGGGAAAGGTGTTTCATTGTGTGTGGAAGGAGTTTCAGTGTGTGTGGAAGGCGATTCTGTGGGTGGGGAAGGTGTTTCATTGTCTGGGGAAGGTGTTTCATTGTGTGCGGAAGGGTATTCAGTGTGTGGGGAAGGTTTTTCAGTGTGTGGGGAGGGGGTTTCAGTGTTTGGGGTAGGTGTTTCAGTGTGTGGGGAAGGGGTTTCAGTATGTGGGGAAGGGGTTTCAGTGTGTGGGGAAGGGTTTCAGTGTGTGGGGAAGGGTTTCAGTGTGTGGGGAAGGTGTTTCAGTGTGTGGGGAAGTGGTTTCTGTGTGTGGGGAAGGGGTTTCATTGAGTGCGGAAGGGGTTTCAGTGTGTGGGGTAGGTGTTTCAGTGTGTGGGGTAGGTGTTTCAGTATGTGGGGAAGGGGTTTCAGTGTGTGGGGAAGGGTTTCAGTGTGTGGGGAAGGGTTTCAGTGTGTGGGGAAGGTGTTTCAGTGTGTGGGGAAGTGGTTTCTGTGTGTGGGGAAGGGGTTTCATTGAGTGCGGAAGGGGTTTCAGTGTGAGGGGAATGGGTTTCAGCATGTGGGGATGGTGTTTCAGTGTGTGTGGAAAGGATTTCAGTGTGTGGGGAAGGGGTTTCAGTGTGTGGGGAAGGTGTTTCTGTGTTTGCGGAAGGGGTTTCAGTGTTTGCGGAGCGTGTTTCAGTGTGTGGGGAAGGGGTTTCAGTGTGTGGGGAAGGTGTTTCATTGTGTGCGGAAGGGTATTCAGTGTGATGGGAAGGGGTTTCAGTGTGTGGGGAGGGGGTTTCTGTGTGTGGGGAAGGGTTTAACGGTGTGCGGAAGGGGTTTCAGTGTGTGGGGAAGGGTTTCATGTGTGGTGAAGGGTTTCATAGTGCGGGGTAGGGGTTTCAGTGTGTGGGGATGGGGTTTCAGTGTGTTGGGAAGGGGTTTCAGTGTGTGGGGAAGGATTGCAGTGTCTGGGGATGGGGTTTCAGTGTGTGGGGAAGGGGTTTCAGTGTGTGGGGAAGTGTTTCAGTGCGTGCGGAGGTGGTTTCAGTGTGTTGGGAAGGGTTTCAGTATGTGGGGATGGTGTTTCAGTGTGTGGGGAAGGGGTTTCAGTGTGTGGGGATGTGTTTCAGTGTGTGGGGAAGGGGTTTCAGTATGTGGGGAAGAGGTTCACTGTGCGCGGAAGGGGTTTCAATGTTTGGGGAAGGGGTTTCAGTGTGTGGGGAAGGGTTTCATGTGTGGTGAAGGGATTCATAGTGCGGGGTAGGGGTTTCAGTGTGTGGGGAAGGGGTTTCAGTCTGTGGGGAAGGGGTTTCAGTGTGTGGGGAAGGGTTTCATGTGTGGTGAAGGGATTCATAGTGCGGGGTAGGGGTTTCAGTGTGTGGGGAAGGGGTTTCAGTGTGTTGGGAAGGGGTTTCAGTGTGTGGGGAAGGATTGCAGTGTCTGGGGATGGGGTTTCAGTGTGTGGGGAAGGAGTTTCAGTGTGTGGGGAAGTGTTTCAGTGTGTGCGGAAGTGGTTTCAGTGTGTTGGGAAGGGTTTCAGTATGTGGGGGTGGTGTTTCAGTGTGTGGGGAAGGGGTTTCAATGTGTGGGGAAGGGTTTCACTGAGTGCGGAAGGGGTTTCAATGATTGGGGAAGGGGTTTCAGTGTGTGGGGAAGGAGTTTCAGTGTGTGCGGATGTGTTTCAGTGTGTGGGGAAGGCGTTTCAGTGTGTGGGGATGTGTTTCAGTGTGTGGGGAAGGGGTTTCAATGTGTGGGGATGTGTTTCAGTGTGTGGGGAAGGGGTTTCAGTGTGTGGGGAAGAGTTTCACTGTGCGCGGAAGGGGTTTCAGTGTGTGGGGACGGGGTTTCAGTGTGTGGGGAAGGTGTTTCAGTTTGTGTGGAAGGTGTTTCATTGTGTGGGGAAGGAGTTTCAATGTGTGGGAAAGGGGTTTCAGTGTGTGGGGAAGGTGTTTCAGTGTTTGCATAAGGGGTTTCTGTGTGTGTGGAAGGTGTTTCATTGTGTGGGGAAGGTTTTTCAGTGTGTGGGAGAGGGGTTTCAGTATGTGGGGAGGGGTTTCAGTGTGTGGGGAAGGGTTTCACTGTGTGCGGAAGGGGTGTCAGTGTGTGGGGAATGGGTTTCAGCGTGTGGGGAAGGTGTTTCAGTGTGTGTGGAAGGGGTTTCAGTGTGTGGGGAAGGGTTTCAGTGTGTGATGAAGGTTTTCAGTGAGTGGGGAAGGGGTTTCACTGTGTGGGGAAGGGTTTCAGTGTGTGATGAAGGTTTTCAGTGTGTGGGGAAGGGGTTTCAGTGTGTGGGGAAGGGTTTCAGTGTGTGATGAAGGTATTCAGTGTGTGGGGAGGGGGTTTCACTGTGCGGGGAAGGGTTTAACTGTGTGCAGAAGGGGTTTCAGTGTGTGGGGAATGTATTTCAGTGTGTGGGGAAGGGGTTTCAGTGTGTGGGGAAGGGTTTCAGTGTGTGATGAAGATTTTCAGTGTGTGGGGAAGGGGTTTCACTGTGTGGGGAAGTGTTTCAGTGTGTGGGGAAGGGGTTTCAGTGTGTGGGGAAGGGGTTTCAGTGTGTGGGGAAGTGTTTCAGTGTGTGCGGAAGGGGTTTCAGTGTGTGGGGAAGGGTTTCAGTGAGTGGGGAAGTTGTTTCAGTGTGTGGGGAAGGGGTTTATGTGTGTGGGGAAGTGTTTCACTGAGTGCGGAAGGGGTTTCAGTGTTTGGGGAAGGGGTTTCTGTATGTGGGGAAGGTGTTTCAGTGTGTGGGGATGTCTTTCAGTGTGTGGGGAAGGCGTTTCAGTGTGTGGAGATGTGTTTCACTGTGTGGGGAAGGTGTTTCAGTGTGTGGGGAAGCGTTTCACTGTGTGCGGAAGGGGTTTCAGTGTGTGGGGAAGGTGTTTCAGTGTGTATGGAAGGGGTTTCAGTGTGTGGGGAAGGGGTTTCAGTGTGTGGGGAAGGTGTGTCAGTGTGTGCGGAAGGGGTTTCAATGTGTGGGAAAGGTGTTTCATTGTGTGTGGAAGGAGTTTCAGTGTGTGTGGAAGGCGATTCTGTGGGTGGGGAAGGTGTTTCATTGTGTGGGGAAGGTGTTTCATTGTGTGCGGAAGGGTATTCAGTGTGTGGGGAAGGTTTTTCAGTGTGTGGGGAGGGGGTTTCAGTGTTTGGGGTAGGTGTTTCAGTGTGTGGGGAAGGGGTTTCAGTATGTGGGGAAGGGGTTTCAGTGTGTGGGGAAGGGTTTCAGTGTGTGGGGAAGGGTTTCAGTGTGTGGGGAAGGTGTTTCAGTGTGTGGGGAAGTGGTTTCTGTGTGTGGGGAAGGGGTTTCATTGAGTGCGGAAGGGGTTTCAGTGTGTGGGGTAGGTGTTTCAGTGTGTGGGGAAGTGGTTTCAGTATGTGGGGAAGGGGTTTCAGTGTGTGGGGAAGGGTTTCAGTGTGTGGGGAAGGGTTTCAGTGTGTGGGGAAGGTGTTTCAGTGTGTGGGGAAGTGGTTTCTGTGTGTGGGGAAGGGGTTTCATTGAGTGCGGAAGGGGTTTCAGTGTGTGGGGAATGGGTTTCAGCATGTGGGGATGGTGTTTCAGTGTGTGTGGAAAGGATTTCAGTGTGTGGGGAAGGGGTTTCAGTGTGTGGGGAAGGTGTTTCTGTGTTTGCGGAAGGGGTTTCAGTGTGTGCGGAGCGTGTTTCAGTGTGTGCGGAAGGGGTTTCAGTGTGTGGGGAAGGTGTTTCATTGTGTGCGGAAGGGTATTCAGTGTGAGGGGAAGGGGTTTCAGTGTGTGGGGAGGGGGTTTCTGTGTGTGGGGAAGGGTTTAACGGTGTGCGGAAGGGGTTTCAGTGTGTGGGGAAGGGTTTCATGTGTGGTGAAGGGTTTCATAGTGCGGGGTAGGGGTTTCAGTGTGTGGGGATGGGGTTTCAGTGTGTTGGGAAGGGGTTTCAGTGTGTGGGGAAGGATTGCAGTGTCTGGGGATGGGGTTTCAGTGTGTGGGGAAGGGGTTTCAGTGTGTGGGGAAGTGTTTCAGTGCGTGCGGAGGTGGTTTCAGTGTGTTGGGAAGGGTTTCAGTATGTGGGGATGGTGTTTCAGTGTGTGGGGAAGGGGTTTCAGTGTGTGGGGATGTGTTTCAGTGTGTGGGGAAGGGGTTTCAGTATGTGGGGAAGAGGTTCACTGTGCGCGGAAGGGGTTTCAATGTTTGGGGAAGGGGTTTCAGTGTGTGGGGAAGGAGTTTCAGTGTGTGCGGATGTGTTTCAGTGTGTGGGGAAGGCGTTTCAGTGTGTGGGGATGTGTTTCAGTGAGTGGGGAAGGGGTTTCAGTGTGTGGGGATGTGTTTCAGTGTGTGGGGAAGGGGTTTCAGTATGTGGGGAAGAGGTTCACTGTGCGCGGAAGGGGTTTCAGTGTGTGGGGACGGGGTTTCAGTGTGTGGGGAAGGTGTTTCAGTTTGTGTGGAAGGGGTTTCAGTGTGTGGGGAAGGAGTTTCAATGTGTGGGAAAGGGGTTTCAGTGTGTGGGGCAGGTGTTTCAGTGTTTGCATAAGGGGTTTCTGTGTGTGTGGAAGGTGTTTCATTGTGTGGGGAAGGTTTTTCAGTGTGTGGGAGAGGGGTTTCAGTACGTGGGGAGGGGTTTCAGTGTGTGGGGAAGGGTTTCACTGTGTGCGGAAGGGGTTTCAGTGTGTGGGGAATGGGTTTCAGCGTGTGGGGAAGGTGTTTCAGTGTGTGTGGAAGGGGTTTCAGTGTGTGGGGAAGGGGTTTCAGTGTGTGCGGAAGGTGTTACAGTGTTTGCGGAAGGGGTTTCAGGGTTTGCGGAAGGGGTTTCAGTGTGTGGAGTAGGTGTTTCATTGTGTGCGGAAGGGGTTTCAGTTTGTGGGTAAGGGGATTCAGTGTGTGGGGAAGGTGTTTCGTTGTGTGGGGAAGGTGTTTCATTGTGTGCGGAAGGTTATTCAGTGTGAGGGGAAGGGGTTTCAGTGTGTGGGGAGGGGGTTTCAGTGTGTGGGGAAGGGTTTAACGGTGTGCGGAAGGGGTTTCAGTGTGTGGGGAAGGGGTTTCAGTATGTGGGGAAGGGGTTTCAGTGTGTGGGGAAGGAGTTTCAGTGTGTGGGGAAGTGTTTCAGTGTGTGCGGAAGTGGTTTCAGTGTGTTGGGAAGGGTTTCAGTATGTGGGGATGGTGTTTCAGTGTGTGGGGAAGGGGTTTCAATGTGTGGGGAAGGGTGTCACTGAGTGCGGAAGGGGTTTCAATGTTTGGGGAAGGGGTTTCAGTGTGTGGGGAAGGAGTTTCAGTGTGTGCGGATGTGTTTCAGTGTGTGGGGAAGGCGTTTCAGTGTGTGGGGATGTGTTTCAGTGTGTGGGGAAGGGGTTTCAGTGTGTGGGGATGCGTTTCAGTGTGTGGGGAAGGGGTTTCAGTGTGTGTGGAAGAGTTTCACTGTGCGCGGAAGGGGTTTCAGTGTGTGGGGACGGGGTTTCAGTGTGTGGGGAAGGTGTTTCAGTTTGTGTGGAAGGGGTTTCATTGTGTGGGGAAGGAGTTTCAATGTGTGGGAAAGGGGTTTCAGTGTGTGGGGAAGGTGTTTCAGTGTTTGCATAAGGGGTTTCTGTGTGTGTGGAAGGTGTTTCATTGTGTGGGGAAGGTTTTTCAGTGTGTGGGAGAGGGGTTTCAGTATGTGGGGAGGGGTTTCAGTGTGTGGGGAAGGGTTTCACTGTGTGCGGAAGGGGTGTCAGTGTGTGGGGAATGGGTTTCAGCGTGTGGGGAAGGTGTTTCAGTGTGTCTGGAAGGGGTTTCAGTGTGTGGGGAAGGGTTTCAGTGTGTGATGAAGGTTTTCAGTGAGTGGGGAAGGGGTTTCACTGTATGGGGAAGGGTTTCAGTGTGTGATGAAGGTTTTCAGTGTGTGGGGAAGGGGTTTCAGTGTGTGGGGAAGGGTTTCAGTGTGTGATGAAGGTTTTCAGTGTGTGGGGAGGGGGTTTCACTGTGCGGGGAAGGGTTTAACTGTGTGCAGAAGGGGTTTCAGTGTGTGGGGAATGTATTTCAGTGTGTGGGGAAGGGGTTTCAGTGTCTGGGGAAGGGTTTCAGTGTGTGATGAAGGTTTTCAGTGTGTGGGGAAGGGGTTTCAATGTGTGGGGAAGTGTTTCAGTGTGTGGGGAAGGGGTTTCAGTGTGTGGGGAAGGGGTTTCAGTGTGTGGGGAAGTGTTTCAGTGTGTGCGGAAGGGGTTTCAGTGTGTGGGGAAGGGTTTCTGTGAGTGGGGAAGGTGTTTCAGTGTGTGGGGAAGGGGTTTCTGTGTGTGGGGAAGTGTTTCACTGAGTGCGGAATGGGTTTCAGTGTTTGGGGAAGGGGTTTCAGTATGTGGGGAAGGTGTTTCAGTGTGTGGGGATGTGTTTCAGTGTGTGGGGAAGGCGTTTCAGTGTGTGGAGATGTGTTTCACTGTGTGGGGAAGGTGTTTCAGTGTGTGGGGAAGCGTTTCACTGTGTGCGGAAGGGGTTTCAGTGTGTGGGGAAGGTGTTTCAGTGTGTATGGAAGGGGCTTCAGTGTGTGGGGAAGGGGTTTCAGTGAGTGGGGAAGGTGTGTCAGTGTGTGCGGAAGGGGTTTCAATGTGTGGGAAAGGTGTTTCATTGTGTGTGGAAGGAGTTTCAGTGTGTGTGGAAGGAAGGCGATTCTGTGGGTGGGGAAGGTGTTTCATTGTGTGGGGAAGGTGTTTCATTGTGTGCGGAAGGGTATTCAGTGTGTGGGGAAGGTTTTTCAGTGTGTGGGGAGGGGGTTTCAGTGTTTGGGGAAGGGTTTAACTGTGAGCGGAAGGGGTTTCAGTGTGTGGGGTAGGTGTTTCAGTGTGTGGGGAAGGGGTTTCAGTATGTGGGGAAGGTGTTTCTGTGTGTGGGGAAGTGGTTTCTGTGTGTGGGGAAGGGTTTCACTGAGTGCGGAAGGGGTTTCAGTGTGTGGGGAATGGGTTTCAGCATGTGGGGAAGGTGTTTCAGTGTGTGTGGAAAGGATTTCAGTGTGTGGGGAAGGGGTTTCAGTGTGTGGGGAAGGTGTTTCGGTGTTTGCGGAAGGGGTTTCAGTGTGTGCGGAAGGTGTTTCAGTGTGTGGGGAAGGGGTTTCAGTGTGTGGGGAAGGTGTTGCATTGTGTGCGGATGGGGTTTCAGTTTGTGGGGAAGGGGATTCAGTTTGTGGGGAAGGTGCTTCATTGTGTGGGGAAGGTGTTTCATTGTGTGCGGAAGGGTATTCAGTGTGAGGGGAAGGGGTTTCAGTGTGTGGGGAGGGGGTTTCTGTGTGTGGGGAAGGGTTTAACGGTGTGCGGAAGGGGTTTCAGTGTGTGGGGAAAGGGTTTCAGTATGTGGGGAAGGGGTTTCAGTGTGTGGGGAAGGGTTTCATGTGTGGTGAAGGGTTTCATAGTGCGGGGTAGGGGTTTCAGTGTGTGGGGATGGGGTTACAGTGTGTTGGGAAGGGGTTTCAGTGTGTGGGGAAGGATTGCAGTGTCTGGGGATGGGGTTTCAGTGTGTGGGGAAGGGGTTTCAGTGTGTGGGGAAGTGTTTCAGTGTGTGCGGAGGTGGTTTCAGTGTGTTGGGAAGGGTTTCAGTATGTGGGGATGGTGTTTCAGTGTGTGGGGAAGGGGTTTCAGTGTGTGGGGAAGGGTTTCACTGAGTGCGGAAGGGGTTTCAATGTTTGGGGAAGGGGTTTCAGTGAGTGGGGAAGGAGTTTCAGTGTGTGCGGATGTGTTTCAGTGTGTGGGGAAGGCGTTTCAGTGTGTGGGGATGTGTTTCAGTGAGTGGGGAAGGGGTTTCAGTGTGTGGGGATGTGTTTCAGTGTGTGTGGAAGGGGTGTTACAGTGTTTGCGGAAGGGGTTTCAGGGTGTGCGGAAGGGGTTTCAGTGTGTGGAGTAGGTGTTTCATTGTGTGCAGAAGGGGTTTCAGTTTGTGGGTAAGGGGATTCAGTGTGTGGGGAAGGTGTTTTGTTGTGTGGGGAAGGTGTTTCATTGTGTGCGGAAGGTTATTCAGTGTGAGGGGAAGGGGTTTCAGTGTGTGGGGAGGAGGTTTCAGTGTGTGGGGAAGGGTTTAACTGTGTGCGGAAGGGGTTTCAGTGTGTGGGGAGGGTGTTTCAGTGTGTGGGGAAGGGGTTTCAGTATGTCGGGAAGGGGTTTCAGTGTGTGGGGATGGGTTTCAGTGTGTGGTGAAGGGATTCATTGTGTGGGGAAGGGGTTTCAGTGTGTGGGGAAGGGGTTTCAGTGTGTGGGGAAGGGTTTCAGTGTGTGGGGAAGGGGTTTCAGTGTGTGGGGAAGGGGTTTTAGTGTATGGGGAAGGGGTATCAGTGTGTGGGGAACTGTTTCAGTGTGTGGGAAAGGATTACAGTGTGTGGCGAAGGGTTTCACTGAGTGCGGTGAAGGGTTTCATTGTGTGGGGAAGGGGTTTCAGTGTGTGGGGATGGTGTTTCAGTGTGTGGGGAAGGGGTTTCAGTTTGTGGGGAAGGGTTTCACTGAGTGCGGAAGGGGTTTCAATGTTTGGGGAAGGGGTTTCAGTGCGTGGGGATGAGGTTTCAGAGTCTGGGGAAGGCGTTTCAGTGTGTGGGGATGTGTTTCAGTGTGTGGGGAAGGGGTTTCAGTTTGTGGGGAAGGGTTTCACTGTGTGCGGAAGGGGTTTCAGTGTGTGGGGAAGGGGTTTCAGTGTGTGGGGAAGGTTTTTCAGTTTGTGGGGAAGGGGTTTCAGTGTGTGGGGAAGGTGTATCTGTGTGTGGGGATGTTTTTCAGTGTGTGGGGAAGCGGTTTTTGTTTGTGTGAAGGGTTTCACTGTGTGCGGAAGGGTTTTCAGTGAGTGGGGAAGGGGTTGCAGTGGGTGGGGAAGGGGTTGCAGTGGGTGGGAATGTGTTTTATTGTGTGGGGAAGTGGTTTTAGTGTGTGGGGAAGGGCTTTCAGTGTGTGGGGAAGGGGTTTCTGTGTGTGGGGATGGGTTTCAGTGTATGGGTATTGGTTTCATACTGTGGGGATGTGTTTCAGTGTGTGCGGAAGTGGTTTCAGTGTGTGGGGAAGTAGTTTCAGTGTGTGGGGAAGGGGTTTCAGTGTGTGGGGATGGGTTTCAGTGTGTGGGGATTGGTTTCAGTGTGTGCGGAAGGTGTTTCAGTGTGTGGGGTATGTGTTTCTGTGTGTGGGAATGTGTTTCAGTGTGTGGGGAAGGAGTTTCAGTGTGTGGGGAAGGTGTTTCATTGTGTGGGGAAGGTGTTTCAGTGTGTGGGGATGTGGTTCAATGTGTGGGGATGTGTTTGAGTGTGTAGGGAAGTGTTTTAGTGTGTGGAGAATGTGTTTCAGTGTGTGGGGATGGGTTTCAGTGTGTTTGGATGGGTTTCAGTGTGTGCGGAAGGGGTTTCAGTGTGTGGGGAATGGGTTTCAGTGTGTGCGGATGGGCTTTTATTGTGTGGGGAAGTTGTTTCAGTGTGTGGGGAAGTGGTTTCAGTCTGTGGGGAATGAATGTCAGTGTGTGGGGAAGGTGTTTCAGTGGGTGGGGAAGGGGTATCAGAGTGTGGGGAAGGGTTTCAGTGTGAGGGGAAGTGGTTTCAGTGTGTGGGGAAGGGGATTCAGTGTGTGGGAAAGGCTTTTCAGTGCGTGGGGAATTCTTTCAGCGTGCGGGGAAGGGGTTTCAGTATGTGGGGAAGGGGTTTCAGAGTGTGGGGAAGGGTTTCAGTGGGGGGGTGAAGGGGTTTCAGTGTGTGGGGATGTGTTTCAGTGAGTGGGGAAGGTGTTTCTTTGTGTGGGGAAGGTGTTTCAGTGTGTGCGGAAGGGTATTCAGTGTGTGGGGAAGGTGTTTCAGTCTGTGGGGAGGGGGTTTCAGTGTGTGGGGATGGGTTTCAGTGTGTGGGGAAGGGGTTTCAGTGTTTGGGGAAAGGGTTTCAGTGTGTGGGGAAGTGTTTAAGTGTGTTGGGAAGTGTTACAGTGTGTGTCGACGTGGTTTCAGTGTGTGGGGAAGGGGTTTCAGTGTGTGGGGAAGGGTTTCAGTGTTTTTGGAAGGGGTTTCAGTGTGTGGGGGAGGGTTTCAGTGTGTGGGGAAGGTGTTTCAGTGTGTGTGGAAGGGATTTCAGTGTGTGGGGAAGTTGTTTCAGTGTGTGGGGAAGGTGTTTCAGTGTGTGGGGTAGGGGTTTCAGTGTGTGGGGAAGGTGTTTCAGTGTGTGGGGGATGGGTTTCAGTGTTTGGGGAAGGGTTATCTGTATTTGGGGAAGGTGTTGCAGTGTCTGGGGAAGGTATTTCAGTGTGTGGGGAAGGGATTTCAGTGTGTGGGGATGGTGTTTCAGTGTGTGGGGAAGGTGTTTCTGGGTGTGGGGATGGGGTGTCAGTGTGTAGGGAAGGTGTTTCAGTGCGTGGTGATGTGTTTCAGTATGTGGGGATGTGTTTCAGTGTGTGGGGAAGGGTTTCAGTGTGTGGGGATGGGTTTCTGTGTGTGGGGAAAGGTTTCAGTGTTTGCAGAAGGTGTTTCAGTGTGTGGGCAAGGTGTTTCTGTGTGTGGGGAAGGGGTTTCAGTGTGTGCGGTAGGTGTTTCATTGTGTGGCGAAGGTGATTCAGTGTGTGGGGATGTGGTTAAATGTGTGGGGATGTGTTTCAGTGTGTGGGGAAGGGTTTCAGTGTGTGCGGAAGGTGTTTCAGTGTGTGGGGATGGGTTTCAGTGTGTGGGGATGGGTTTCAGTGTGTTCGGAAGGGGTTTCAGTGTGTGGGGAAAGGGTTTCAGTGTGTGGGGATGTGTCTCTGTGTGTGGGGAACGGCTTTCAGTGTGTGGGGAAGTGGTTTCTGTGTGTGGGGATGGGTTTCAGTGTATGGGGATGGGTTTCAGTGTGTGTGGAAGTGGTTTCAGTGTTTGGGGAAGTAGTTTCAGTGTGTGGGGAAGGGGTTCAGTGTGTGGGGAATGGGTGTCAGTGTGTGGGGAAGGTGTTTCAGTGTGTGGGGAAGGGCTTTCAGTGTTTGGGGAGGGGATTCAGTGTGGGGGGAAGTGTTTTCAGTGTGTGGGGAATGGGATTCAGTGAGTGGGAATGGCGTTTCAGTGTGTGGGGATGTGTTTCAGTGTGTGGGGAAGGGGTTTCAGTGTGTGGGGAAGGGGTTTCAGTGTGTGGGAAAGGGATTTACTGTGTGCAGAAGAGGTTTCAGTGTGTGGGGAAGAGTTTCAGTGTGGGGGAAGGGATTTCAGTGTGTGGGGAAGGGGATTCAGTGTGTGGGGAAGGGACTTACTGTGTGCAGAAGAGGTTTCAGTGTGTGGGGATGGGTTTCAATGTGGGGGAAGGGGTTTCAGTGTGTGGGGAAGGGGATTCAGTGTGTGGGAAAGGCGTTTCAGTGTGTGGGGATGTGTTTCAGTGCGTGGGGAAGGTGTTTCATTGTGTGGGGAAGGTGTTTCATTGTGTGCGGAAGGGAAGTCAGGGTGTGGGGAAGGTGTTTCAGTCTGTGGGGAGGGGGTTTCAGTTTGTGGGGAAGGGTTTAACTGTGTGCGGAAGGTGTTTTAAGTGTGTGGCGAAGGTGTTTCAGTGTGTGGGGAAGGCGTTTCATTATGTGGGTAAGGGGTTTCAGTGTGTGGGGAAGGGTTTCTGTGTGTGGGGAAGGGTTTCAGTGTGTGGGGAAGGGGTTTCAGTGTGTGGGGAAGGGGTTTCAGTGTGTGGGGAAGGGTTTCAGTGTGTGGGGAAGGGGTTTCAGTGTGTGCCAAAGGGGTTTCAGTGTGTGGGGAAGGGGATTCAGTGTGTGGGGAAGGCGTTTCAGTGTGTTCGGAAGGCGTTTCATTATGTGGGGAGGGGATTTCAGTGTGTGGGGATGGTGTTGCAGTGTGTGGGGAAGGCGTTTCTGTGAGTGGGGATGGGGTTTCAGTGTGTAGGGAAGGTGTTTCAGTTTGTGGGGATGTGTTTCTGTATGTGGGGATGTGTTTCAGTGTGTGGGGAAGGGTTTCAATGTGTGGGGATGGGTTTCTGTGTGTGGGGAAAGGTTTCAGTGTGTGCAGAAGGTGTTTCAGTGTGTGCGCAAGCTGTTTCTGTGTGTGGGGAAGGTGTTTCAGTGTGTGGGGAAGGGGTCTCAGTGTGTGCGGTAGGTGTTTCATTGTGTGGGGAAGGTGATTCAGTGTGTGGGGATGTGGTTAAATGTGTGGGGATGTCTTTCAGTGTGTGGGGAAGGGTTTCAGTGTGTGGGGAAGGTGTTTCAGTGTGTGGGGATGAGTTTCAGTGTGTGGGGATGGGTTTCAGTGTGTGGGCATGGGTTTCAGTGTGTGCGGAAGGGGTTTCAGTGTGTGGGGAAGGGGTTTCAGTGTGTGGGGATGTGTCTCTGTGTGTGGGGAAGGGCTTTCAGTGTGTGGGGAAGTGGTTTCTGCGTGTGGGGATGGGTTTCAGTGTGTGGGGATGTGTTTCAGTGTGTGCGGAAGTGGTTTCAGTGTGTGGGGAAGTCGTTTCAGTGTGTGGGGAAGGGGTTCAGTGTTTGGGGAATGGGTGTCAGTGTGTGGGGAATGGGTTTCAGTGTGTGGGGAAGGGCTTTCAGTGTTTGGGGAGGGGTTTCAATGTGGGGGGAAGTGTTTTCAGTGTGTGGGGAATGGGATTCAGTGAGTGGGAATGGCGTTTCAGTGTGTGGGGATGTGTTTCAGTGTGTGGGGAAGGGGTTTCAGTGTGTGGGGAAGGGGTTTCAGTGTGTGGGGAAGGGATTTACTGTGTGCAGAAGAGGTTTCTGTGTGTGGGGAAGGGTTTCAGTGTGGGGGAAGGTGTTTCAGTGTGTGGGGAAGGTGTTTCAGTGTGTGGGGAAGGGGTTTCAGTATGTGGGGAAGTGTTTCTGTGTGTGGGGAAGGGGTTTCAGTGTGTGGGGAAGGGGTTTCAGTGTTTGGGGAAGGTGTTTCAGTGTGTGGGGAAGGGGTTTCAGTGTGTGCGGTAGGTGTTTCATTGTGTGGGGAAGGTGATTCTGTGTGTGGGGATGTGGTTAAATGTGTGGGGATGTGTTTCAGTGTGTGGGGAAGGGTTTCAGTGTGTGGGGAAGGTGTTTCAGTGTGTGGGGATGGGTTTCAGTGTGTGGGGATGGGTTTCAGTGTGTGGGGATGGGTTTCAGTGTGTGCGGAAGGGGTTTCAGTGTGTGGGGAAGGGGTTTCAGTGTGTGGGGATGTGTCTCTGTGTGTGGGGAAGGGCTTTCAGTGTGTGGGGAAGTGGTTTCTGTGTGTGGGGATGGGTTTCAGTGTATGGGGATGTGTTTCAGTGTGTGGGGATGTGTTTCAGTGTGTGCGGAAGTGGTTTCAGTGTGTGGGGAAGGGTTTCAGTGGGGGGGTGAAGGGGTTTCAGTGTGTGGGGATGTGTTTCAGTGAGTGGGGAAGGTGTTTCTTTGTGTGGGGAAGGTGTTTCAGTGTGTGCGGAAGGGTATTCAGTGTGTGGGGAAGGTGTTTCAGTCTGTGGGGAGGGGGTTTCAGTGTGTGGGGATGGGTTTCAGTGTGTGGGGAAGGGGTTTCAGTGTTTGGGGAAAGGGTTTCAGTGTGTGGGGAAGTGTTTAAGTGTGTTGGGAAGTGTTAAAGTGTGTGTCGACGTGGTTTCAGTGTGTGGGGAAGGGGTTTCAGTGTGTGGGGAAGGGTTTCAGTGTTTTTGGAAGGGGTTTCAGTGTGTGGGGGAGGGTTTCAGTGTGTGGGGAAGGTGTTTCAGTGTGTGTGGAAGGGATTTCAGTGTGTGGGGAAGTTGTTTCAGTGTGTGGGGAAGGTGTTTCAGTGTGTGGGGTAGGGGTTTCAGTGTGTGGGGAAGGTGTTTCAGTGTGTGGGGGATGGGTTTCAGTGTTTGGGGAAGGGTTATCTGTATTTGGGGAAGGTGTTGCAGTGTGTGGGGAAGGTATTTCAGTGTGTGGGGAAGGGATTTCAGTGTGTGGGGATGGTGTTTCAGTGTGTGGGGAAGGTGTTTCTGGGTGTGGGGATGGGGTGTCAGTGTGTAGGGAAGGTGTTTCAGTGCGTGGTGATGTGTTTCAGTATGTGGGGATGTGTTTCAGTGTGTGGGGAAGGGTTTCAGTGTGTGGGGATGGGTTTCTGTGTGTGGGGAAAGGTTTCAGTGTTTGCAGAAGGTGTTTCAGTGTGTGGGCAAGGTGTTTCTGTGTGTGGGGAAGGGGTTTCAGTGTGTGCGGTAGGTGTTTCATTGTGTGGCGAAGGTGATTCAGTGTGTGGGGATGTGGTTAAATGTGTGGGGATGTGTTTCAGTGTGTGGGGAAGGGTTTCAGTGTGTGCGGAAGGTGTTTCAGTGTGTGGGGATGGGTTTCAGTGTGTGGGGATGGGTTTCAGTGTGTGCGGAAGGGGTTTCAGTGTGTGGGGAAAGGGTTTCAGTGTGTGGGGATGTGTCTCTGTGTGTGGGGAACGGCTTTCAGTGTGTGGGGAAGTGGTTTCTGTGTGTGGGGATGGGTTTCAGTGTATGGGGATGGGTTTCAGTGTGTGTGGAAGTGGTTTCAGTGTTTGGGGAAGTAGTTTCAGTGTGTGGGGAAGGGGTTCAGTGTGTGGGGAATGGGTGTCAGTGTGTGGGGAAGGTGTTTCAGTGTGTGGGGAAGGGCTTTCAGTGTTTGGGGAGGGGATTCAGTGTGGGGGGAAGTGTTTTCAGTGTGTGGGGAATGGGATTCAGTGAGTGGGAATGGCGTTTCAGTGTGTGGGGATGTGTTTCAGTGTGTGGGGAAGGGGTTTCAGTGTGTGGGGAAGGGGTTTCAGTGTGTGGGAAAGGGATTTACTGTGTGCAGAAGAGGTTTCAGTGTGTGGGGAAGAGTTTCAGTGTGGGGGAAGGGATTTCAGTGTGTGGGGAAG
The DNA here is from genome assembly GCF_036365525.1 of Heterodontus francisci. Classification (NCBI taxonomy): domain Eukaryota; kingdom Metazoa; phylum Chordata; class Chondrichthyes; order Heterodontiformes; family Heterodontidae; genus Heterodontus; species Heterodontus francisci. The sequence continues at coordinate 507,025 of NW_027140893.1, read as the reverse complement.
GGGATTCAGTGTGTGGGGAAGGGACTTACTGTGTGCAGAACAGGTTTCAGTGTGTGGGGATGGGTTTCAATGTGGGGGAAGGGGTTTCAGTGTGTGGGGAAGGGGATTCAGTGTGTGGGAAAGGCGTTTCAGTGTGTGGGGATGTGTTTCAGTGCGTGGGGAAGGTGTTTCATTGTGTGGGGAAGGTGTTTCATTGTGTGCGGAAGGGAAGTCAGGGTGTGGGGAAGGTGTTTCAGTCTGTGGGGAGGGGGTTTCAGTTTGTGCGGAAGGGTTTAACTGTGTGCGGAAGGTGTTTTAAGTGTGTGGCGAAGGTGTTTCAGTGTGTGGGGAAGGCGTTTCATTATGTGGGTAAGGGGTTTCAGTGTGTGGGGAAGGGTTTCTGTGTGTGGGGAAGGGTTTCAGTGTGTGGGGAAGGGGTTTCAGTGTGTGGGGAAGGGGTTTCAGTGTGTGGGGAAGGGTTTCAGTGTGTGGGGAAGGGGTTTCAGTGTGTGCCAAAGGGGTTTCAGTGTGTGGGGAAGGGGATTCAGTGTGTGGGGAAGGCGTTTCAGTGTGTTCGGAAGGCGTTTCATTATGTGGGGAGGGGATTTCAGTGTGTGGGGATGGTGTTGCAGTGTGTGGGGAAGGCGTTTCTGTGAGTGGGGATGGGGTTTCAGTGTGTAGGGAAGGTGTTTCAGTTTGTGGGGATGTGTTTCTGTATGTGGGGATGTGTTTCAGTGTGTGGGGAAGGGTTTCAATGTGTGGGGATGGGTTTCTGTGTGTGGGGAAAGGTTTCAGTGTGTGCAGAAGGTGTTTCAGTGTGTGCGCAAGCTGTTTCTGTGTGTGGGGAAGGTGTTTCAGTGTGTGGGGAAGGGGTCTCAGTGTGTGCGGTAGGTGTTTCATTGTGTGGGGAAGGTGATTCAGTGTGTGGGGATGTGGTTAAATGTGTGGGGATGTCTTTCAGTGTGTGGGGAAGGGTTTCAGTGTGTGGGGAAGGTGTTTCAGTGTGTGGGGATGAGTTTCAGTGTGTGGGGATGGGTTTCAGTGTGTGGGCATGGGTTTCAGTGTGTGCGGAAGGGGTTTCAGTGTGTGGGGAAGGGGTTTCAGTGTGTGGGGATGTGTCTCTGTGTGTGGGGAAGGGCTTTCAGTGTGTGGGGAAGTGGTTTCTGCGTGTGGGGATGGGTTTCAATGTGTGGGGATGTGTTTCAGTGTGTGCGGAAGTGGTTTCAGTGTGTGGGGAAGTCGTTTCAGTGTGTGGGGAAGGGGTTCAGTGTTTGGGGAATGGGTGTCAGTGTGTGGGGAATGGGTTTCAGTGTGTGGGGAAGGGCTTTCAGTGTTTGGGGAGGGGTTTCAATGTGGGGGGAAGTGTTTTCAGTGTGTGGGGAATGGGATTCAGTGAGTGGGAATGGCGTTTCAGTGTGTGGGGATGTGTTTCAGTGTGTGGGGAAGGGGTTTCAGTGTGTGGGGAAGGGGTTTCAGTGTGTGGGGAAGGGATTTACTGTGTGCAGAAGAGGTTTCTGTGTGTGGGGAAGGGTTTCAGTGTGGGGGAATGTGTTTCAGTGTGTGGGGAAGGTGTTTCAGTGTGTGGGGAAGGGGTTTCAGTATGTGGGGAAGTGTTTCTGTGTGTGGGGAAGGGGTTTCAGTGTGTGGGGAAGGGGTTTCAGTGTTTGGGGAAGGTGTTTCAGTGTGTGGGGAAGGGGTTTCAGTGTGTGCGGTAGGTGTTTCATTGTGTGGGGAAGGTGATTCTGTGTGTGGGGATGTGGTTAAATGTGTGGGGATGTGTTTCAGTGTGTGGGGAAGGGTTTCAGTGTGTGGGGAAGGTGTTTCAGTGTGTGGGGATGGGTTTCAGTGTGTGGGGATGGGTTTCAGTGTGTGGGGATGGGTTTCAGTGTGTGCGGAAGGGGTTTCAGTGTGTGGGGAAGGGGTTTCAGTGTGTGGGGATGTGTCTCTGTGTGTGGGGAAGGGCTTTCAGTGTGTGGGGAAGTGGTTTCTGTGTGTGGGGATGGGTTTCAGTGTATGGGGATGTGTTTCAGTGTGTGGGGATGTGTTTCAGTGTGTGCGGAAGTGGTTTCAGTGTGTGGGGATGTAGTTTCAGTGTGTGGGGAAGGGGTTCAGTGTGTGGGGAATGGGTGTCAGTGTGTGGGGAAGGTGTTTCAGTGTGTGGGGAAGGGCTTTCAGTGCTTGGGGAGGGGATTCAGTGTGGGGGGAAGTGTTTTCTGTGTGTGGGGAATGGGATTCAGTGAGTGGGAATGGCGTTTCAGTGTGTGGGGATGTGTTTCAGTGTGTGGGGAAGGGGTTTCAGTGTGTGGGGAAGGGGTTTCAGTGTGTGGGGAAGGGATTTACTGTGTGCAGAAGAGGTTTCAGTGTGTGGGGAAGAGTTTCAGTGTGGGGGAAGGGATTTCAGTGTGTGGGGAAGGGGATTCAGTGTGTGGGAAAGGCGTTTCAGTGTGTGGGGATGTGTTTCAGTGCGTGGGGAAGGTGTTTCATTGTGTGGGGAAGGTGTTTCATTGTGTGCGGAAGGGAAGTCAGGGTGTGGGGAAGGTGTTTCAGTCTGTGGGGAGGGGGTTTCAGTTTGTGGGGAAGGGTTTAACTGTGTGCGCAAGGTGTTTTAAGTGGGTGGGGAAGGTGTTTCAGTGTGTGGGGAAGGCGTTTCATGATGTGGGGAAGGGGTTTCAGTGTGTGGGGAAGGGTTTCTGTGTTTGGGGAAGGGTTTCAGTGTGTGGGGAAGGTGTTTCAGTGTGTGGGGAAGGGGTTTCAGTGTGTGGGGAATGGTTTCCGTGTGTGGGGAAGGGGTTTCAGTGTGTGCCGAAGGGGTTTCAGTGTGTGGGGAAGGGGATTCAGTGCGTGGGGAAGGCGTTTGAGTGTGCGGGGAAGGCGTTTCATTATGTGGGGAAGGGGTTTCAGTGTGTGGGGAAGCGATTCTGTGTGTGGGGATGGCGTTTCAGTGTGTGGGAAAGGGGTTTCAGTTTGTGGGGAAGGGGTTTCAGTGTGTGCGGAAGGGTTTCAGTGTGTGGGGAAGGGGTTTCAGTGTGTGCCGAAGGGGTTTCAGTGTGTGGGGATATGTTTCAGTGTTTGGGGAAGGTGTTTCTTTGTGTGGGAAATGTGTTTCATTGTGTGCGGAAGGGTATTCAGTGTGTGGGGAAGGTGTTTCAGTCTGTGGGGAGGGGGTTTCAGTGTGTGGGGATGGATTTAACTGGGTGCGGAATGTGTTTCAGTGTGTGGGGTAGGTGTTTCAGTGTGTGGGGAAGGGGTTTCAGTATGTGGGGAAGTGTTTCTGTGTGTGGGGAAGGGGTTTCAGTGTGTGGGGAAGGGGTTTCAGTGTTTCGGGAAGGGGTTTCTGTGTGTGGGGAAGTGTTTAAGTGTGTGGGGAAGTGTTACAGTGTGTGCCGACGTGGTTTCAGTGTGTGGGGAAGGGGTTTCAGTGTGTGGGGAAGGGTTTCAGTGTTTTCGGAAGGGGTTTCAGTGTGTGGGGAAGGGTTTCAGTGTGTGGGGAAGGTGTTTCAGTGTGTGTGGAAGGGATTGCAGTGTGTGGGGAAGGTGTTTCACTGTGTGGGGAAGCTGTTTCAGTGTGTGGGGTAGGGGTATCAGTTTGTGGGGAAGGTGTTTCAGTGTGTGGGGATGGGTTTCAGTGTTTGGGGAAGGGTTATCAGTGTTTGGGGAAGGTGTTGCAGTGTGTGGGGAATGTATTTCAGTGTGTGGGGAAGGGATTTCAGTGTGTGGGGATGGTGTTTCAGTGTGTGGGGAAGGTGTTTCTGTGTGTGGGGATGGGGTTTCAGTGTGTGGGGATGGTGTTTCATAGTGTGGGGATGTGTTTCAGTATGTGGGGATGTGTTTCAGTGTGTGGGGAAGGGTTTCAGTGTGTGGGGAAGGTGTTTCAGTGTGTGGGGATGGGTTTCAGTGTGTGGGGATGGGTTTCAGTGTGTGGGGATGGGTTTCAGTGTGTGCGGAAGGGGTTTCAGTGTGTGGGGATGTGGTTCAATGTGTGGGGATGTGTTTGAGTGTGTGGGGAAGTGTTTTAGTGTGTGGAGAATGTGTTTCAGTGTGTGGGAATGGGTTTCAGTGTGTTTGGATGGGTTTCAGTGTGTGCGGAAGGGGTTTCAGTGTCTGGGGAATGGGTTTCAGTGTGTGCGGATGGGCTTTTATTGTGTGGGGAAGTTGTTTCAGTGTGTGGGGAAGTGGTTTCAGTCTGTGGGGAATGAATGTCAGTGTGTGGGGAAGGTGTTTCAGTGGGTGGGGAAGGGGTGTCAGAGTGTGGGGAAGGGTTTCAGTGTGAGGGGAAGTGGTTTCAGTGTGTGGGGAAGGGGATTCAGTGTGTGGGAAAGGCTTTTCAGTGCGTGGGGAATTCTTTCAGCGTGCGGGGAAGGGGTTTCAGTATGTGGGGAAGGGGTTTCAGAGTGTGGGGAAGGGTTTCAGTGTGTGGGGAAGGTGTTTCTTTGTGTGGGGAAGGTGTTTCAGTGTGTGCGGAAGGGTATTCAGTGTGTGGGGAAGGTGTTTCAGTCTGTGGGGAGGGGGTTTCAGTGTGTGGGGATGGGTTTCAGTGTGTGGGGAAGGTGTTTCTTTGTGTGGGGAAGGTGTTTCAGTGTGTGCGGAAGGGTATTCAGTGTGTGGGGAAGGTGTTTCAGTCTGTGGGGAGGGGGTTTCAGTGTGTGGGGATGGGTTTCAGTGTGTGGGGAAGGGGTTTCAGTGTTTGGGGAAGGGGTTTCAGTGTGTGGGGAAGTGTTTAAGTGTGTTGGGAAGTGTTACAGTGTGTGTCGACGTGGTTTCAGTGTGTGGGGAAGGGGTTTCAGTGTGTGGGGAAGGGTTTCAGTGTTTTTGGAAGGGGTTTCAGTGTGTGGGGGAGGGTTTCAGTGTGTGGGGAAGGTGTTTCAGTGTGTGTGGAAGGGATTTCAGTGTGTGGGGAAGTTGTTTCAGTGTGTGGGGAAGGTGTTTCAGTGGGTGGGGTAGGGGTTTCAGTGTGTGGGGAAGGTGTTTCAGTGTGTGGGGGATGGGATTCAGTGTTTGGGGAAGGGTTATCTGTATTTGGGGAAGGTGTTGCAGTGTGTGGGGAAGGTATTTCAGTGTGTGGGGAAGGGATTTCAGTGTGTGGGGATGGTGTTTCAGTGTGTGGGGAAGGTGTTTCTGGGTGTGGGGATGGGGTGTCAGTGTGTAGGGAAGGTGTTTCAGTGCGTGGTGATGTGTTTCAGTATGTGGGGATGTGTTTCAGTGTGTGGGGAAGGGTTTCAGTGTGTGGGGATGGGTTTCTGTGTGTGGGGAAAGGTTTCAGTGTTTGCAGAAGGTGTTTCAGTGTGTGGGCAAGGTGTTTCTGTGTGTGGGGAAGGGGTTTCAGTGTGTGCGGTAGGTGTTTCATTGTGTGGCGAAGGTGATTCAGTGTGTGGGGATGTGGTTAAATGTGTGGGGATGTGTTTCAGTGTGTGGGGAAGGGTTTCAGTGTGTGCGGAAGGTGTTTCAGTGTGTGGGGATGGGTTTCAGTGTGTGGGGATGGGTTGCAGTGTGTGCAGAAGGGGTTTCAGTGTGTGGGGAAAGGGTTTCAGTGTGTGGGGATGTGTCTCTGTGTGTGGGGAACGGCTTTCAGTGTGTGGGGAAGTGGTTTCTGTGTGTAGGGATGGGTTTCAGTGTATGGGGATGGGTTTCAGTGTGTGTGGAAGTGGTTTCAGTGTTTGGGGAAGTAGTTTCAGTGTGTGGGGAAGGGGTTCAGTGTGTGGGGAATGTGTGTCAGTGTGTGGGGAAGGTGTTTCAGTGTGTGGGGAAGGGCTTTCAGTGTTTGGGGAGGAGTTTCCGTGTGGGGGGAAGTGTTTTCAGTGTGTGGGGAATGGGATTCAGTGAGTGGGAATAGCGTTTCAGTGTGTGGGGATGTGTTTCAGTGTGTGGGGAAGTAGTTTCAGTGCGTGGGGAAGGGGTTCAGTGTGTGGGGAATGGGTGTCAGTGTGTGGGGAAGGTGTTTCAGTGTGTGGGGAAGGGCTTTCAGTGTTTGGGGAGGGGATTCAGTGTGGGGGGAAGTGTTTTCAGTGTGTGGGGAATGGGATTCAGTGAGTGGGAATGGCGTTTCAGTGTGTGGGGATGTGTTTCAGTGTGTGGGGAAGGGGTTTCAGTGTGTGGGGAAGGGGTTTCAGTGTGTGGGAAAGGGATTTACTGTGTGCAGAAGAGGTTTCAGTGTGTGGGGAAGAGTTTCAGTGTGGGGGAAGGGATTTCAGTGTGTGGGGAAGGGGATTCAGTGTGTGGGGAAGGGACTTACTGTGTGCAGAACAGGTTTCAGTGTGTGGGGATGGGTTTCAATGTGGGGGAAGGGGTTTCAGTGTGTGGGGAAGGGGATTCAGTGTGTGGGAAAGGCGTTTCAGTGTGTGGGGATGTGTTTCAGTGCGTGGGGAAGGTGTTTCATTGTGTGGGGAAGGTGTTTCATTGTGTGCGGAAGGGAAGTCAGGGTGTGGGGAAGGTGTTTCAGTCTGTGGGGAGGGGGTTTCAGTTTGTGGGGAAGGGTCTAACTGTGTGCGGAAGGTGTTTTAAGTGTGTGGCGAAGGTGTTTCAGTGTGTGGGGAAGGCGTTTCATTATGTGGGTAAGGGGTTTCAGTGTGTGGGGAAGGGTTTCTGTGTGTGGGGAAGGGTTTCAGTGTGTGGGGAAGGGGTTTCAGTGTGTGGGGAAGGGGTTTCAGTGTGTGGGGAAGGGTTTCAGTGTGTGGGGAAGGGGTTTCAGTGTGTGCCAAAGGGGTTTCAGTGTGTGGGGAAGGGGATTCAGTGTGTGGGGAAGGCGTTTCAGTGTGTTCGGAAGGCGTTTCATTATGTGGGGAGGGGATTTCAGTGTGTGGGGATGGTGTTGCAGTGTGTGGGGAAGGCGTTTCTGTGAGTGGGGATGGGGTTTCAGTGTGTAGGGAAGGTGTTTCAGTGTGTGGGGATGTGTTTCTGTATGTGGGGATGTGTTTCAGTGTGTGGGGAAGGGTTTCAGTGTGTGGGGATGGGTTTCTGTGTGTGGGGAAAGGTTTCAGTGTGTGCAGAAGGTGTTTCAGTGTGTGCGCAAGCTATTTCTGTGTGTGGGGAAGGTGTTTCAGTGTGTGGGAAAGGGGTCTCAGTGTGTGCGGTAGGTGTTTCATTGTGTGGGGAAGGTGATTCAGTGTGTGGGGATGTGGTTAAATGTGTGGGGATGTCTTTCAGTGTGTGGGGAAGGGTTTCAGTGTGTGGGGAATGTGTTTCAGTGTGTGGGGATGAGTTTCAGTGTGTGGTGATGGGTTTCAGTGTGAGGGCATGGGTTTCAGTGTGTGCGGAAGGGGTTTCAGTGTGTGGGGAAGGGGTTTCAGTGTGTGGGGATGTGTCTCTGTGTGTGGGGAAGGGCTTTCAGTGTGTGGGGAAGTGGTTTCTGCGTGTGGGGATGGGTTTCAGTGTGTGGGGATGTGTTTCAGTGTGTGCGGAAGTGGTTTCAGTGTGTGGGGAAGTCGTTTCAGTGTGTGGGGAAGGGGTTCAGTGTTTGGGGAATTGGTGTCAGTGTGTGGGGAATGGGTTTCAGTGTGTGGGGAAGGGCTTTCAGTGTTTGGGGAGGGGTTTCAATGTGGGGGGAAGTGTTTTCAGTGTGTGGGGAATGGGATTCAGTGAGTGGGAATGGCGTTTCAGTGTGTGGGGATGTGTTTCAGTGTGTGGGGAAGGGGTTTCAGTGTGTGGGGAAGGGGTTTCAGTGTGTGGGGAAGGGATTTACTGTGTGCAGAAGAGGTTTCTGTGTGTGGGGAAGGGTTTCAGTGTGGGGGGAGGTGTTTCAGTGTGTGGGGAAGGTGTTTCAGTGTGTGGGGAAGGGGTTTCAGTATGTGGGGAAGTGTTTCTGTGTGTGGGGAAGGGGTTTCAGTGTGTGGGGAAGGGGTTTCAGTGTTTGGGGAAGGTGTTTCAGTGTGTGGGGAAGGGGTTTCAGTGTGTGCGGTAGGTGTTTCATTGTGTGGGGAAGGTGATTCTGTGTGTGGGGATGTGGTTAAATGTGTGGGGATGTGTTTCAGTGTGTGGGGAAGGGTTTCAGTGTGTGGGGAAGGTGTTTCAGTGTGTGGGGATGGGTTTCAGTGTGTGGGGATGGGTTTCAGTGTGTGGGGATGGGTTTCAGTGTGTGGGGAAGGGGTTTCAGTGTGTGGGGATGTGTCTCTGTGTGTGGGGAAGGGCTTTCAGTGTGTGGGGAAGTGGTTTCTGTGTGTGGGGATGGGTTTCAGTGTATGGGGATGTGTTTCAGTGTGTGGGGATGTGTTTCAGTGTGTGCGGAAGTGGTTTCAGTGTGTGGGGATGTAGTTTCAGTGTGTGGGGAAGGGGTTCAGTGTGTGGGGAATGGGTGTCAGTGTGTGGGGAAGGTGTTGCAGTGTGTGGCGAAGGGCTTTCAGTGTTTGGGGAGGGGATTCAGTGTGGGGGGAAGTGTTTTCAGTGTGTGGGGAATGGGATTCAGTGAGTGGGAATGGCGTTTCAGTGTGTGGGGATGTGTTTCAGTGTGTGGGGAAGGGGTTTCAGTGTGTGGGGAAGGGGTTTCAGTGTGTGGGGAAGGGATTTACTGTGTGCAGAAGAGGTTTCAGTGTGTGGGGAAGAGTTTCAGTGTGGGGGAAGGGATTTCAGTGTGTGGGGAAGGGGATTCAGTTTGTGGGAAAGGCGTTTCAGTGTGTGGGGATGTGTTTCAGTGCGTGGGGAAGGTGTTTCATTGTGTGGGGAAGGTGTTTCATTGTGTGCGGAAGGGAAGTCAGGGTGTGGGGAAGGTGTTTCAGTCTGTGGGGAGGGGGTTTCAGTTTGTGGGGAAGGGTTTAACTGTGTGTGGAAGGTGTTTTAAGTGTGTGGCGAAGGTGTTTCAGTGTGTGGGGAAGGCGTTTCATTATGTGGGTAAGGGGTTTCAGTGTGTGGGGAAGGGTTTCTGTGTGTGGGGAAGGGTTTCAGTGTGTGGGGAAGGGGTTTCAGTGTGTGGGGAAGGGGTTTCAGTGTGTGGGGAAGGGTTTCAGTGTGTGGGGAAGGGGTTTCAGTGTGTGCCAAAGGGGTTTCAGTGTGTGGGGAAGGGGATTCAGTGTGTGGGGAAGGCGATTCAGTGTGTTCGGAAGGCGTTTCATTATGTGGGGAGGGGATTTCAGTGTGTGGGGATGGTGTTGCAGTGTGTGGGGAAGGCGTTTCTGTGAGTGGGGATGGGGTTTCAGTGTGTAGGGAAGGTGTTTCAGTGTGTGGGGATGTGTTTCTGTATGTGGGGATGTGTTTCAGTGTGTGGGGAAGGGTTTCAGTGTGTGGGGATGGGTTTCTGTGTGTGGGGAAAGGTTTCAGTGTGTGCAGAAGGTGTTTCAGTGTGTGCGCAAGCTGTTTCTGTGTGTGGGGAAGGTGTTTCAGTGTGTGGGGAAGGGGTCTCAGTGTGTGCGGTAGGTGTTTCATTGTGTGGGGAAGGTGATTCAGTGTGTGGGGATGTGGTTAAATGTGTGGGGATGTCTTTCAGTGTGTGGGGAAGGGTTTCAGTGTGTGGGGAAGGTGTTTCAGTGTGTGGGGATGAGTTTCAGTGTGTGGGGATGGGTTTCAGTGTGTGGGCATGGGTTTCAGTGTGTGCGGAAGGGGTTTCAGTGTGTGGGGAAGGGGTTTCAGTGTGTGGGGATGTGTCTCTGTGTGTGGGGAAGGGCTTTCAGTGTGCGGGGAAGTGGTTTCTGCGTGTGGGGATGGGTTTCAGTGTGTGGGGATGTGTTTCAGTGTGTGCGGAAGTGGTTTCAGTGTGTGGGGAAGTCGTTTCAGTGTGTGGGGAAGGGGTTCAGTGTTTGGGGAATTGGTGTCAGTGTGTGGGGAATGGGTTTCAGTGTGTGGGGATGGGCTTTCAGTGTTTGGGGAGGGGTTTCAATGTGGGGGGAAGTGTTTTCAGTGTGTGGGGAATGGGATTCAGTGAGTGGGAATGGCGTTTCAGTGTGTGGGGATGTGTTTCAGTGTGTGGGGAAGGGGTTTCAGTGTGTGGGGAAGGGGTTTCAGTGTGTGGGGAAGGGATTTACTGTGTGCAGAAGAGGTTTCTGTGTTTGGGGAAGGGTTTCAGTGTGGGGGGAGGTGTTTCAGTGTGTGGGGAAGGTGTTTCAGTGTGTGGGGAAGGGGTTTCAGTATGTGGGGAAGTGTTTCTGTGTGTGGGGAAGGGGTTTCAGTGTGTGGGGAAGGGGTTTCAGTGTTTGGGGAAGGTGTTTCAGTGTGTGGGGAAGGGGTTTCAGTGTGTGCGGTAGGTGTTTCATTGTGTGGGGAAGGTGATTCTGTGTGTGGGGATGTGGTTAAATGTGTGGGGATGTGTTTCAGTGTGTGGGGAAGGGTTTCAGTGTGTGGGGAAGGTGTTTCAGTGTGTGGGGATGGGTTTCAGTGTGTGGGGATGGGTTTCAGTGTGTGGGGATGGTTTTCAGTGTGTGGGGAAGGGGTTTCAGTGTGTGGGGATGTGTCTCTGTGTGTGGGGAAGGGCTTTCAGTGTGTGGGGAACGGGTTTCTGTGTGTGGGGATGGGTTTCAGTGTATGGGGATGTGTTTCAGTGTGTGGGGATGTGTTTCAGTGTGTGCGGAAGTGGTTTCAGTGTGTGGGGATGTAGTTTCAGTGTGTGGGGAAGGGGTTCAGTGTGTGGGGAATGGGTGTCAGTGTGTGGGGAAGGTGTTTCAGTGTGTGGGGAAGGGCTTTCAGTGTTTGGGGAGGGGATTCAGTGTGGGGGGAAGTGTTTTCAGTGTGTGGGGAATGGGATTCAGTGAGTGGGAATGGCGTTTCAGTGTGTGGGGATGTGTTTCAGTGTGTGGGGAAGGGGTTTCAGTGTGTGGGGAAGGGGTTTCAGTGTGTGGGGAAGGGATTTACTGTGTGCAGAAGAGGTTTCAGTGTGTGGGGAAGAGTTTCAGTGTGGGGGAAGGGATTTCAGTGTGTGGGGAAGGGGATTCAGTGTGTGGGAAAGGCGTTTCAGTGTGTGGGGATGTGTTTCAGTGCGTGGGGAAGGTGTTTCATTGTGTGGGGAAGGTGTTTCATTGTGTGCGGAAGGGAAGTCAGGGTGTGGGGAAGGTGTTTCAGTCTGTGGGGAGGGGGTTTCAGTTTGTGGGGAAGGGTTGAACTGTGTGCGCAAGGTGTTTTAAGTGGGTGGGGAAGGTGTTTCAGTGTGTGGGGAAGGCGTTTCATGATGTGGGGAAGGGGTTTCAGTGTGTGGGGAAGGGTTTCTGTGTTTGGGGAAGGGTTTCAGTGTGTGGGGAAGGTGTTTCAGTGTGTGGGGAAGGGGTTTCAGTGTGTGGGGAAGGGTTTCAGTGTGTGGGGAAGGGGTTTCAGTGTGTGCCGAAGGGGTTTCAGTGTGTGGGTAAGGGGATTCAGTGCGTGGGGAAGGCGTTTGAGTGTGCGGGGAAGGCGTTTCATTATGTGGGGAAGGGGTTTCAGTGTGTGGGGAAGCGATTCTGTGTGTGGGGATGGCGTTTCAGTGTGTGGGGAAGGGGTTTCAGTTTGTGGGGAAGGGGTTTCAGTGTGTGCGGAAGGGTTTCAGTGTGTGGGGAAGGGGTTTCAGTTTATGCCGAAGGGGTTTCAGTGTGTGGGGATATGTTTCAGTGTTTGGGGAAGGTGTTTCTTTGTGTGGGAAATGTGTTTCATTGTGTGCGGAAGGGTATTCAGTGTGTGGGGAAGGTGTTTCAGTCTGTGGGGAGGGGGTTTCAGTGTGTGGGGATGGATTTAACTGGGTGCGGAATGTGTTTCAGTGTGTGGGGTAGGTGTTTCAGTGTGTGGGGAAGGGGTTTCAGTATGTGGGGAAGTGTTTCTGTGTGTGGGGAAGGGGTTTCAGTGTGTGGGGAAGGGGTTTCAGTGTTTGGGGAAGGGGTTTCTGTGTGTGGGGAAGTGTTTAAGTGTGTGGGGAAGTGTTACAGTGTGTGCCGACGTGGTTTCAGTGTGTGGGGAAGGGGTTTCAGTGTGTGGGGAAGGGTTTCAGTGTTTTTGGAAGGGGTTTCAGTGTGTGGGGAAGGGTTTCAGTGTGTGGGGAAGGTGTTTCAGTGTGTGTGGAAGGGATTGCAGTGTGAGGGGAAGGTGTTTCACTGTGTGGGGAAGCTGTTTCAGTGTGTGGGGTAGGGGTATCAGTTTGTGGGGAAGGTGTTTCAGTGTGTGGGGATGGATTTCAGTGTTTGGGGAAGGGTTATCAGTGTTTGGGGAAGGTGTTGCAGTGTGTGGGGAATGTATTTCAGTGTGTGGGGAAGGGATTTCAGTGTGTGGGGATGGTGTTTCAGTGTGTGGGGAAGGTGTTTCTGTGTGTGGGGATGGGGTTTCAGTGTGTGGGGATGGTGTTTCATAGTGTGGGGATGTGTTTCAGTATGTGGGGATGTGTTTCAGTGTGTGGGGAAGGGTTTCAGTGTGTGGGGATGGGTTTCTGTGTGTGGGGAAAGGTTTCAGTGTGTGCAGAAGGTGTTTCAGTGTGTGGGCAAGGTGTTTCTTTGTGTGGGGAAGGTGTTTCAGTGTGTGGGGAAGGGGTTTCAGTGTGTGCGGTAGGTGTTTCATTGTGTGGGGAAGGTGATTCAGTGTGTGGGGATGGGTTTCAGTGTGTGCGGAAAGGGTTTCAGTGTGTGGGAAAGGGGTTTCAGTGTGTGGGGATGTGTCTCTGTGTGTGGGGAAGGGCTTTCAGTGTGAGGGGAAGGGGGTTCTGTGTGTGGAGATGGGTTTCAGTGTATGGGGATGGGTTTCAGTGTTTGGGGATGTGTTTCAGTGTGTGCGGAAGTGGTTTCAGTGTGTGGGGATGTCGTTTCAGTGTGTGGGGAAGGGGTTTCAGTGTGTGGGGAATGGGCGTCAGTGTGTGGGGAAGGTGTTTCAGTGAGTGGGGAAGGGGCTTCAGAGTGTGGGGAAGTGTTTCAGTGTGTGGGGAAGGTGTTTCAGTGTGTGGGGAAGGGCTTTCAGAGTTTGGGGAGGGGTTTCAGTGTGGGGGGATGTGTTTTCAGTGTGTGGGGAATGGGATTCAGTGAGTGGGAAAGGCGTTTCAGTGTGTGGGGATGTGTTTAAGTGAGTGGGGAAGGGGTTTCAGTGTGTGGGGAAGGGGTTTCAGTGTGTGGGGAAGGGATTTACTGTGTGCAGAAGAGGTTTCAGAGTGTGGGGAAGGTGTCTCAGTTTGTGGGGAAGGGGTTTTAATATGTGGGGAAGGGATTTCAGAGTGTGGGGAAGGGTTTCAGTGTGGGGGAAGGGTTTTCAGGGTGTGGGGAAGGGGATTCAGTGTGTGGGAAAGGCGTTTCAGTGTGAGGGGATGTGTTTCATTGTGTGGGGAAGGTATTTCATTGTGTGCAGAAGTGTATTCAGTGTGTGGGGAAGGGGTTTCAGTGTGTGGGGAGGGGTTTCAGTTTGTGGGGAAGGGTTTAACTGTGTGTGGAAGGGGTTTCAGTGTGTGGGGAAGGTGTTTCAGTGTGTGGGGAAGCAGTTTCAGTATGTGGTGAAGTGTTTTCAGTTTTTGGGGAAGGGTTTCAGTGTGTGGGGAAGGATTTCAGTGTGTGGGGAAGGGGTTTCAGTGTGTGGGGAAGGGGTTTCAGGGTGTGGGGAAGGGTTTAAGTGTGTGGTGAAGGGGTTTCAGATTGTGGGGAAGGGTTTATGTGTGTGGTGAAGGGGTTTCAGTGTGTGGCGAAGGGGCTTCAGTGTGTGGGGAAGGGGTTTCAGTGTGTGGGGAATTGTTTCAGTGTGTTTGGAAGGATTACAGTGTGTGGGGACGGGGTTTCAGTGCGTGGGGAAGGAGTTTCAGTGTGAGGGGAAGGTTTTCAGTGCTTGCGGAAGTGGTTTCAGTGTGTGGGGAAGGGTTTCACTGAATGCGGAAGGGGTTTCAGTGTGTGGGGGAGGGATTTCAGTGTGTGGGGAAGGTCTTTCAGTGTGTGGGGATGTGTTTCAGTGTGTTGTAAGGGGTTTCAATGTGTGGGGATGTGTTTCAGTGTCTGGGGAAGGTGTTTCACTGTTTGGGGACGGAGTTTCAGTGTGTGAGGAAGGGGTTTCTGTGGGTCGGGATGGTTTCACTGTGTGCGGAAGGGGTTTCAGTGTGTGGGGAATGGGTTTCAGTGTGTGGGGAAGGTGTTTCAGTGTGTGTGGAAGGGGTTTTTGTGTGTGTGGAAGGGGTTTCAGTGTGTTTGGAAGGGGTTTCAGCGTGTGGGGAAGGTGTTTCAGTGTGTGCGGAAGGGGATTCAGTGTGTGCGGTAGTTGTTTCAGTGTGTGTGGTAGGGGTTTCAGTGTGTGGGGAAGGTGTTTCATTGTGTGCGGAAGGGGTTTCAGTGTGTGGGGAAGGGGATTCAGTGTGTGGGGAAGGTGTTTCATTGTGTGGGGAAGGTGTTTCATTGTGTGCGGAGTGGTAGTCAGTGTGTGGGGACGGGGTTTCAGTGTGTGGGGAGGGGGTTTCAGTTTGTGGGGATGGGTTTCAGTATGTGCGGAAGGGGTTTCAGTGGGTGTGGAAGGGGTTTCAGTGTGTGGGGAAGGGGTTTCAGTGTGTGGGGAAGGTTTTTCAGTGTGTGCAGAAAGGTTTTCTGTGTGTGGGGAAGGAGTTTCTGTATGTGTGGATGTGTTTCAGTGTGTGGAGAAGGGGTTTCAGTGTGTGTGGAAGGTGTTTCACTGTGTGTGGAAGGGGTTTCAGTGTGTGGAGAAGGGGTTTCAGTGTGTGGGGAAGGTGTTTCAGTTTGTGCGGATGAGTTTCAGTGTGTGGGGAACGGGTTTCAGTGTGTGGGGATGTGTTTCTGTGTGTGGAGAAGGGGTTTCAGTCTGTGGGGATGTATTTCAGTGCTTCGGGAATGTGTTTCAGTGTGCGGGGAAGGGTTTCACTGTGTGCTGAAGGGGTTTCAGTGTGTGGGGAAGGGTTTTCAGTGTGTGGGGATGGGGTTTCAGTGTGTGCAGAAGGGGTTTCAGTGTGTGGGGAAGGGGTATCAGTGTTTGGGGAAGTGGTTTCAGTGTGTGGGGAAGGTGTTTCATTGTGGTCGGAAGGGGTTTCAGTGGGTGCGGAAGGTGTTTCAGTGTGTGCAGAAGGGTTTTCTGTGTGTGGGGAAGGGGATTCAGTGTGTGGGGATATGTTTCACTTTGTGCAGAAGGGGTTTCAGTGTGTGGGGAAGGTGTTTCACTTTGTGTGGAAGGGGTTTCAGGGTGTGGAGAAGGGGTTTCAGTGTGTGGGGAAGGTGTTTCCGTGTGTGGGGATGAGTTTCAGTGTGTGGGGAATGGGTTTCAGTGTGTGGGGAAGTGTTTCAGTGTGTGGGGAAGGGGTTTCAGTCTGTGGGGATGTGTTTCAGTGCTTCGGTAATGTGTTTCAGTGTGTGGGGAAGGGTTTCACTGGGTGCGGAAGTGTTTTGAGTGTGTGGGGAAGGGGTTTCAGTGTGTGGGGCAGTTGTTTCAGTGAATGTGGAAGGGGTTTCAGTGTGTGGCATAGGGGTTTCAGTGTGTGGGTAAGGGGTTTTAATGTGTGGGGAAGGTGTTTCACTGTGTGCAGAAGGTGTTTCAGTGTGTGCGGAAGGTGTTTCAGTATATGGGGAAGGGGTATCAGTGTGTGGAGAAGGTGTTTCATTGTGTGCGGAAGGGGATTCAGTTTGTGGGGAAGGGGATTCAGTGTGCGGGGAAGGCGTTTCATTGTGTGGGGAAGGTATTTCATTGTGTGCAGAAGGGTAATCAGTGTGTGGGGAAGGGGTTTCAGTGTGTGGGGAGTGGGTTTCAGTGTGTGGGGAAGGGTTTAACTGCATGCGGAAGGGGTTTCAGTATGTGGGGAAGGTGTTTCAGTGTGTGGGGAAGGTGTTTCATTGTGTGCGGAAGGGGTTTCAGTGTGTGGGGAAGGGGATTCTGTGTGTGGGGAAGGTGTTCCATTGTGTGGGGAAGGTGTTTCATTGTGTGCGGAGTTGTAGTCAGTGTGTGGGGACGGGGTTTCAGTGTGTGGGGAGGGGGTTGCAGTTTGTGGGGATGGGTTTCAGTATGTGCGGAAGGGGTTTCAGTGGGTGCGGAAGGGGTTTCAGTGTGTGGGGAAGGGGTTTCAGTGTGTGGGGAAGGTTTTTCAGTGTGTGCAGAAGGGGTTTCTGTGTGTGGGGAAGGAGTTTCTGTATGTGTGGATGTGTTTCAGTGTGTGGAGAAGGGGTTTCAGTGTGTGTGGAAGGTGTTTCACTGTGTGTGGAAGAGGTTTCAGTGTGTGGAGAAGGGGTTTCAGTGTGTGGGGAAGGTGTTTCAGTTTGTGGGGATGAGTTTCAGTGTGTGGGGAACGGGTTTCAGTGTGTGGGGATGTGTTTCTGTGTGTGGAGAAGGGGTTTCAGTCTGTGGGGATGTATTTCAGTGCATCGGGAATGTGTTTCAGTGTGTGGGGAAGGGTTTCACTGTGTGCGGAAGGGGTTTCAGTGTGTGGGGAAGGCTTTTCAGTGTGTGGGGATGGGGTTTCAGTGTGTGCAGAAGGGGTTTCAGTGTGTGGGGAAGGGGTATCAGTGTTTGGGGAAGTGGTTTCAGTGTGTGGGGAAGGTGATTCATTGTGGGCGGAAGGGGTTTCAGTGGGTGCGGAAGGTGCTTCAGTGTGTGGGGAAGGTGTTTCAGTGTGTGGGGAAGGTGTTTCAGTGTGTGCAGAAGAGGTTTCTGTGTGTGGGGATGGGGATTCAGTGTGTGGGGATGTGTTTCACTGTGTGGGGAACGGGTTTCAGTGTGTGGGGAAGTGTTACAGTGTGTGGGGAAGGGGTTTCAGTCTGTGGGGATGTGTTTCAGTGCTTCGGGAATGTGTTTCAGTGTGTGGGGAAGGGTTTCACTGGGTGCGTAAGGGTTTTCAGTGTGTGGGGAAGGGGTTTCAGTGTGTGGGGCAGGTGTTTCAGTGAGTGTGGAAGGGGTTTCAGTGTGTGGTATAGGGGTTTCAGTGTGTGGGTAAGGGGTTTTAATGTGTGGGGAAGGTGTTTCACTGTGTGCAGAAGGTGTTTCAGTGTGTGCAGAAGGTGTTCCAGTGTATGGGGAAGGGGTATCAGTGTGTGGAGAAGGTGTTTCATTGCGTGCGGAAGGGGATTCAGTTTGTGGGGAAGGGGATTCAGTGTGCGGGGAAGGCGTTTCATTGTGTGGGGAAGGTATTGCATTGTGTGCAGAAGGGTATTCAGTGTGTGGGGAAGGGGTTTCAGTGTGCGGGGAGTGGGTTTCAGTGTGTGGGGAAGGGTTTAACTGTGTGCGGAAGGGGTTTCAGTATGTGGGGAAGGTGTTTCAGTGTGTGCGGAAGGGGATTCAGTGTGTGCGGTAGTTGTTTCAGTGTGTGTGGTAGGGGTTTCAGTGTGTGGGGAAGGTGTTTCATTGTGTGCGGAAGGGGTTTCAGTGTGTGGGGAAGGGGATTCAGTGTGTGGGGAAGGTGTTTCATTGTGTGGGGAAGGTGTTTCATTGTGTGCGGAGTGGTAGTCAGTGTGTGGGGAGGGGGTTTCAGTTTGTGGGGATGGGTTTCAGTATGTGCGGAAGGGGTTTCAGTGGGTGCAGAAGGTGTTTCAGTGTGTGGGGAAGGGGTTTCAGTGTGTGGGGAAGGTTTTTCAGTTTGTGCAGAAGGGGTTTCTGTGTGTGGGGAAGGCGTTTCTGTATGTGTGGATGTGTTTCAGTGTGTGGAGAAGGGGTTTCAGTGTGTGTGGAAGGTGTTTCACTGTGTGTGGAAGGGGTTTCAGTGTGTGGAGAAGGGGTTTCAGTGTGTGGGGAAGGTGTTTCAGTTTGTGGGGATGAGTTTCAGTGTGTGGGGAACGGGTTTCAGTGTGTGGGGATGTGTTTCTGTGTGTGGAGAAGGGGTTTCAGTCTGTGGGGATGTATTTCAGTGCTTCGGGAATGTGTTTCAGTGTGTGGGGAAGGGTTTCACTGTGTGCGGAAGGGGTTTCAGTGTGTGGGGAAGGGTTTTCAGTGTGTGGGGATGGGGTTTCAGTGTGTGCAGAAGGGGTTTCAGTGTGTGGGGAAGGGGTATCAGTGTTTGGGGAAGTGGTTTCAGTGTGTGGGGAAGGTGTTTCATTGTGGGCGGAAGGGGTTTCAGTGTGTGGGGAAGGTGTTTCAGTGTGTGCAGAAGGGGTTTCTGTATGTGGGGAAGGGGATTCAGTGTGTGGGGATGTGTTTCACTGTGTGGAGAAGGGGTTTCAGTGTGTGGGGAAGGTGTTTCACTGTGTGTGGAAGGGGTTTCAGTGTGTGGAGAAGGGGTTTCAGTGTGTGGGGAAGGTGTTTCAGTGTGTGGGGATGAGTTTCAGTGTGTGGGGAACGGGTTTCAGTGTGTGGGGAAGTGTTTCAGTGTGTGGGGAAGGGGTTTCAGTCTGTGGGGATGCGTTTCAGTGCTTCGGGAATGTGTTTCAGTGTGTGGGGAAGAGTTTCACTGGGTGCGGAAGGGTTTTCAGTGTGTGGGGAAGGGGTTTCAGTGTGTGGGGCAGGTGTTTCAGTGAGTGTGGAAGGGGTTTCAGTGTGTGGCATAGGGGTTTCAGTGTGTGGGTAAGGGGTTTTAATGTGTGGGGAAGGTGTTTCACTGTGTGCAGAAGGTGTTTCAGTGTGTGCGGAATGTGTTCCAGTGTATGGGGAAGGGGTATCAGTGTGTGGAGAAGATGTTTCATTGTGTGCGGAAGGGGAGTCAGTTTGTGGGGAAGGGGATTCAGTGTGCGGGGAAGGCGTTTCATTGTGTGGGGAAGGTATTTCTTTGTGTGCAGAAGGGTATTCAGTGTGTGGGGAAGGGGTTTCAGTGTGTGTGGAAGGTGTTTCACTGTGTGTGGAAGAGGTTTCAGTGTGTGGAGAAGGGGTTTCAGTGTGTGGGGATGGTGTTTCAGTTTGTGGGGATGAGTTTCAGTGTGTGGGGAAGTGTTTCAGTGTGTGGGGATGTGTTTCTGTGTGTGGAGAAGGGGTTTCAGTCTGTGGGGATGTATTTCAGTGCATCGGGAATGTGTTTCAGTGTGTGGGGAAGGGTTTCACTGTGTGCGGAAGGGGTTTCAGTGTGTGGGGAAGGGTTTTCAGTGTGTGGGGATGGGGTTTCAGTGTGTGCAGAAGGGGTTTCAGTGTGTGGGGAAGGGGTATCAGTGTTTGGGGAAGTGGTTTCAGTGTGTGGGGAAGGAGTTTCATTGTGGGCGGAAGGGGTTTCAGTGGGTGCGGAAGGTGTTTCAGTGTGTGGGGAAGGGGTTTCAGTGTGTGGGGAAGGTGTTTCAGTGTGTGCAGAAGGGGTTTCTGTGTGTGGGGAAGGTGGTTCAGTGTGTGGGGATGTGTTTCACTGTGTGGGGAACGGGTTTCAGTGTGTGGGGAAGTGTTTCAGTGTGTGGGGAAGGGGTTTCAGTCTGTGGGGATGTGTTTCAGTGCTTCGGGAATGTGTTTCAGTGTGTGGGGAAGGGTTTCACTGGGTGCGGAAGGGTTTTCAGTGTGTGGGGAAGGGGTTTCAGTGTGTGGGGCAGGTGTTTCAGTGAGTGTGGAAGGGGTTTCAGTGTGTGGTATAGGGGTTTCAGTGTGTGGGTAAGGGGTTTTAATGTGTGGGGAAGGTGTTTCACTGTGTGCAGAAGGTGTTTCAGTGTGTGCAGAAGGTGTTCCAGTGTATGGGGAAGGGGTATCAGTGTGTGGAGAAGGTGTTTCATTGCGTGCGGAAGGGGATTCAGTTTGTGGGGAAGGGGATTCAGTGTGTGGAGAAGGCGTTTCATTGTGTGGGGAAGGTGTTTCATTGTGTGCAAAAGGGTATTCAGTGTGTGGGGAAGGGGTTTCAGTGTGTGGGGAGTGGGTTTCAGTGTGTGGGGAAGGGTTTAACTGTGTGCGGAAGGGGTTTCAGTATGTGGGGAAGGTGTTTCAGTGTGTGCGGAAGGGGATTCGTGTGTGCGGTAGTTGTTTCAGTGTGTGTGGTAGGGGTTTCAGTGTGTGGGGAAGGTGTTTCATTGTGTGCGGAAGGGGTTTCAGTGTGTGGGGAAGGGGATTCAGTGTGTGGGGAAGGTGTTTCATTGTGTGGGGAAGGTGTTTCATTGTGTGCGGAGTGGTAGTCAATGTGTGGGGAGGGGGTTTCAGTTTGTGGGGATGGGTTTCAGTATGTGCGGAAGGGGTTTCAGTGGGTGCAGAAGGTGTTTCAGTGTGTGGGGAAGGGGTTTCAGTGTGTGGGGAAGGTTTTTCAGTGTGTGCAGAAGGGGTTTCTGTGTGTGGGGAAGGAGTTTCTGTATGTGTGGATGTGTTTCAGTGTGTGGAGAAGGGGTTTCAGTGTGTGTGGAAGGTGTTTCACTGTGTGTGGAAGGGGTTTCAGTGTGTGGAGAAGGGGTTTCAGTGTGTGGGGAAGGTGTTTCAGTTTGTGGGGATGAGTTTCAGTGTGTGGGGAACGGGTTTCAGTGTGTGGGGATGTGTTTCTGTGTGTGGAGAAGGGGTTTCAGTCTGTGGGGATGTATTTCAGTGCTTCGGGAATGTGTTTCAGTGTGTGGGGAAGCATTTCACTGTGTGCAGAAGGGGTTTCAGTGTGTGGGGAAGGGTTTTCAGTGTGTGGGGATGGGGTTTCAGTGTGTGCAGAAGGGGTTTCAGTGTGTGGGGAAGGGGTATCAGTGTTTGGGGAAGTGGTTTCAGTGTGTGGGGAAGGTGTTTCATTGTGGGCGGAAGGGGTTTCAGTGGGTGCGGAAGGTGTTTCAGTGTGTGAGGAAGGGGTTTCAGTGTGTGGGGAAGGTGTTTCAGTGTGTGCAGAAGGGGTTTCTGTGTGTGGGGAAGGGGATTCAGTGTGTGGGGATGTGTTTCACTGTGTGGAGAAGGGGTTTCAGTGTGTGGGGAAGGTGTTCACTGAGTGTGGAAGGGGTTTCAGTGTATGGGGCAGGGGTTTCAGTATGTGAGGAAGTAGTTTCAGTGGGTGGGGAGGGTTTCACTGTTTGAGGAAGGGGTTTCAGTGTGTGGGGAAGGGGTTTCAGTCTGTGGGGATGTGTTTCAGTGCTACGGGAATGGGTTTCAGTTTGTGGGGAAGGATATCACTGTGTGCGGAAGGGGTTTCAGTGTGTGGGGAAGGGTTTTCAGTGTGTGGGGATGGGGTTTCAGTGTGTGCAGAAGGGGTTTCATTGTGTGGGGAAGGGGTATCAGTGATTGGGGAAGGGGTTCCAGTGTGTGGGGAAGGGGTTTCAGTGTGTGCGGAAGGGGTTTCAGTGTGTGCGGAAGGGGTTTCAGTGTGTGGGGAAGGGGTTTCAGTGTGTGGGGATGGGGTTTCAGTATGTGCAGAAGGGGTTTCAGTGTGTGGGGAAGGGTTATCAGTGTTTGGGGAAGGGGCTTCAGTGTGTGGGGAAGGTGTTTCAGAGTGTGCGGAAGGGGTTTCAGTGGGTGCGGAAGGGGTTTCAGTGTGTGGGGAAGTCTTTCAGTGTTTGGGGAAGGTGTTTCACTCTGTGGGGAAGGTGTTTCAGTGTGTGGGGAAGGGGTTCACTGAGTGTGGAAGGGGTTTCAGTGTGTGGGGATGTGTTTCAGTGTGTGGAGAAAGTGTTTCACTGTGTGTGGAAGGGGTTTCAGTGTGTGGGGAAGGTGTTTCAGTGTGTGGGGATGTGTTTCAGAGTGTGGAGAACGGGTTTCAGTGTGTGGGGATGTGTTTCAGTCTGTGGGGAAGGGGTTTCAGTCTGTGGGGATGTGTTTCAGTGCTTCAGGAATGTGTTTCAGTGTGTGGGGAAGGGTTTCACTGTGTGCGGAAGGGTTTTCAGTGTGTGGGGAAGGGGTTTCAGTGTGTGGGGCATGTGTTACAGTGAGTGTGGAAGGGGTTTCAGTGTGTGGCATAGGGGTTTCAGTGTGTGGGGCAGGTGTTTCAGTGTGTGTGGAAGGGGTTTCAGTGTGTGGGGAAGTGTTTCAGTGTTTGGGGAAGGTGTTTCACTGTGTGGGGAAGGTGTTTCAGTGTGTGGGGAAGGGGTTCACTGAGTGTGGAAGGGGTTTCAGTGTATGGGGCAGGGGTTTCAGTGTGTGAGGAAGTGGTTTCAGTGGGTGGGGAGGGTTTCACTGTTTGAGGAAGGGGTTTCAGTGTGTGGGGAAGGGGTTTCAGTCTGTGGGGATGTGTTTCAGTGCTACGGGAATGTGTTTCAGTGCGTGGGGAAGGATATCACTGTGTGCGGAAGGGGTTTCAGTGTGTGGGGAAGGGTTTTCAGTGTGTGGGGATGGGGTTACAGTGTGTGCAGAAGGGGTTTCAGTGTGTGGGGAAGGTGTATCAGTGTTTGGGGAAGGGGTTTCAGTGTGTGGGGAAGGTGTTTCAGTGTGTGCGGAAGGGGTTTCAGTGTGAGCGGAAGGGGTTTCAGTGTGTGGGGAAGGGGTTTCAGTGTGTGGGGATGGGGTTTCAGTGTGTGCAGAAGGGGTTTCAGTGTGTGGGGAAGGGGTATCAGTGTTTGGGGAAGGGGTTTCAGTGTGTGGGGAAGGTGTTTCAGTGTGTGCGGAAGGGGTTTCAGTGGGTGCGGAAGGCGTTTCAATGTGTGGGGAAGGGGTTTCAGTGTGTGGGGAAGGGGTTTCAGTGTGTGCGGAAGGCGTTTCTGTGTGTGGGGAAGGGGTTTCAGTGTGTGGGGATGTGTTTCAGTGTGCGGAGAAGGTGTTTCACTGTGTGTGGAAGGGGTTTCAATGTGTGGGGAAGATGTTTCAGTGTGTGGGGATGTGTTTCAGAGTGTGGAGAACGGGTTTCAGTGTGTGGGGAAGGGGTTTAAGTCTGTGGGGATGTGTTTCAGTGCTTCAGGAATGTGTTTCAGTGTGTGGGGAAGGGTTTCACTGTGTGCGGAAGGGTTTTCAGTGTGTGGGGAAGGGGTTTCAGTGTGTGGGGCAGGTGTTTCAGTGAGTGTGGAAGGGGTTTCAGTGTGTGGCATAGGGGTTTAGTGTGTGGGTAAGGGTTTTTAATGTGTGGGGAAGGTGTTTCACTGTGTGCAGAAGATGTTTCAGTGTGTGCGGAAGGTGTTTCAGTGTATGGGGAAGGGGTATCAGTGTGTGGAGAAGGTGTTTCATTGTGTGCGGAAGGGGTTTCAGTTTGTGGGGAAGGGGATTCAGTGTGCGGGGAAGGCGTTTCATTGTGTGGGGAAGGTATTTCATTGTGTGCAGAAGGGTATTCAGTGTGTGGGGAAGGGGTTTCAGTGTGTGGGGAGGGGGTTTCAGTATGTAGGGAAGGTGTTTCAGTGTGTGGGGAAGCAGTTTCAGTATGTGGGGAAGGGGTTTCAGTTAGTGCGGAAGGGTTTCAGTTTGTGGGGAAGGGTTTCAGTGTGTGGGGAATGTGTTTCAGTGTGTGGGGAAGGGGTTTCAGTGTGTGGGGAATTGTTTCTGTTTGTTTGGAAGGATTACAGTGTGTGGGGACGGGGTTTCAGTGTGTGAGGAAGGGGTTTCAGTGTGTGGGGAAGGGTTTCAGTGTGTGCAGAAGGGGTTTCAGTGTGTGGGGAAGTGCTTCAGTGTGTGGGGAAAGTGTTTCACTGTGTGGGGAAGGTGTTTCAGTGTGTGGGGAAGGGGTTCACTGAGAGTGGAAGGGGTTTCAGTCTATGGGGAAGTGTTTCAGTGTGTGCGGAAGGTGTTTCAGTGTGTGGGGAAGGTGTTTCAGTGTGTGGGGATGTGTTTCAGTGTGTGGGGAAGGGGTCTCAATGTGTGGGGATGTGTTTCAGTGTGTGGGGAAGGTGTTTCAGTGTTTGGGGAAGGTGTTGCAGTGTGTGAGGAAGTGGTTTCAGTTGGTGGGGAGGGTTTCACTGTGTGAGGAAGGGGTTTCAGTGTGTGGGGATGTGTTTCAGTGCTTCGGGAATGTGTTTCAGTGTGTGGGGAAGGGTTTCACTGTGTGCGGAAGGGTTTTCAGTGTGTGGGGAAGGGGTTTCAGTGTGTGGGGCAGGTGTTTCAGTGAGTGTGGAAGGGGTTTCAGTGCGTGGCATAGGGGTTTCAGTGTGTGGGTAAGGGGTTTTAATGTGTGGGGAAGGTGGTTCACTGTGTGCAGAAGATGTTTCAGTGTGTGCGGAAGGTGTTTCAGTGTATGGGAAAGGGGTATCAGTGTGTGGAGAAGGTGTTTCATTGTGTGCGGAAGGGGTTTCAGTTTGTGGGGAAGGGGATTCAGTGTGCGGGGAAGGCGTTTCATTGTGTGGGGAAGGTATTTCATTGTGTGCAGAAGGGTATTCAGTGTGTGGGGAAGGGGTTTCAGTGTGTGGGGAGGGGGTTTCAGTATGTGGGGAAGGTGTTTCAGTGTGTGGGGAAGCAGTTTCAGAATGTGGGGAAGGGGTTTCAGTTAGTGCGGAAGGGTTTCTGTGTGTGGGGAAGTGTTTCAGTGTGTGCGGAAGGGGTTTCAGTGTGTGGGGAAGTGTTTCAGTGTTTGGGGAAGGTGTTTCACTGTGTGGGGAAGGTGTTTCAGTGTGTGGGGAAGGGGTTCACTGAGTGTGGAAGGGGTTTCAGTGTAGGGGGCAGGGGTTCAGTGTGTGAGGAAGTGGTTTCAGTGGGTGGGGAGGGTTTCACTGTTTGAGGAAGGGGTTTCAGTGTGTGGGGAAGGGGTTTCAGTCTTTGGGGATGTGTTTCAGTGCTACGGGAATGTGTTTCAGTGTGTGGGGAAGGATATCACTGTGTGCGGAAGGGCTTTCAGTGTGTGGGGAAGGGTTTTCAGTGTGTGGGGATGGGGTTTCAGTGTGTGCAAAAGGGGTTTCAGTGTGTGGGGAAGGGGTATCAGTGTTTGGGGAAGGGGTTTCAGTGTGTGGGGAAGGTGTTTCAGTGTGTGCGGAAGGGGTTTCAGTGTGTGCGCAAGGGGTTTCAGTGTGTGGGGAAGGGGTTTCAGTGTGTGGGGATGGGGTTTCAGTGTGTGCAGAAGGGGTTTCAGTGTGTGGGGAAGGGGTATCAGTGTTTGGGGAAGGGGTTTCAGTGCGTGGGGAAGGTGTTTCAGTGTGTGCGGAAGGGGTTTCAGTGGGTGCGGAAGGAGTTTCAGTGTGTGGGGAAGGGGTTTCAGTGTGTGGGGAAGGTGTTTCAGTATGTGCGGAAGGGGTTTCTGTGTGTCGGGAAGGGTTTTCAGTGTGTGGGGATGTGTTTCAGTGTGTGGAGAAGGTGTTTCACTGTGTGTGGAAGGGGTTTCAGTGTGTGGGGAAGGTGTTTCAGTGTGTGGGGATGTGTTTCAGAGTGTGGAGAACGGGTTTCAGTGTGTGGGGATGTGTTTCAGTGTGTGGGGAAGGGGTTTCAGTCTGTGGGGATGTGTTTCAGTGCTTCAGGAATGTGTTTCAGTGTGTGGGGAAGGGTTTCACTGTGTGCGGAAGGGTTTTCAGTGTGTGGGGAAGGGGTTTCAGTGTGTGGGGCAGGTGTTTCAGTGAGTGTGGAAGGGGTTTCAGTGTGTGGCATAGGGGTTTCTGTCTGTGGGTAAGGGGTTTTAATGTGTGGGGAAGGTGGTTCACTGTGTGCAGAAGATGTTTCAGTGTGTGCGGAAGGTGTTTCAGTGTATGGGAAAGGGGTATCAGTGTGTGGAGAAGGTGTTTCATTGTGTGCGGAAGGGGTTTCAGTTTGTGGGGAAGGGGATTCAGTGTGCGGGGAAGGCGTTTCATTGTGTGGGGACGGTATTTCATTGTGTGCAGAAGGGTATTCAGTGTGTGGGGAAGGGGTTTCAGTGTTTGGGGCGGGGGTTTCAGTATGTAGGGAAGGTGTTTCAGTGTGTGGGGAAGCAGTTTCAGTATGTGGGGAAGGGGTTTCAGTTACTGTGGAAGGGTTTCAGTGTGTGGGGAAGGGTTTCAGTGTGTGGGGAATGTGTTTCAGTGTGTGGGGAAGGGGTTTCAGTGTGTGGGGAATTGTTTCAGTTTGTTTGGAAGGATTACAGTGTGTGGGGACGGGGTTTCAGTGTGTGGGGAATGGGTTTCAGTGTGTGGGGAAGGGTTTCAGTGTGTGCAGAAGAGGTTTCAGTGTGTGGGGAAGTGTTTCAGTGTGTGGGGAAAGTGTTTCACTGTGTGGGGAAGGTGTTTCCGTGTGTGGGGAAGGGGCTCACTGAGAGTGGAAGGGGTTTCAGTCTATGGGGAAGTGTTTCAGTGTGTGCGGAAGGTGTTTCAGTGTGTGGGGAAGGTGTTTCAGTGAGTGGGGATGTGTTTCAGTGTGTGGGGAAGGGGTCTCAATGTGTGGGGATGTGTTTCAGTGTGTGGGGAAGGTGTTTCAGTGTTTGGGGAAGGTGTTGCAGTGTGTGAGGAAGTGGTTTCAGTGGGTGGGGAGGGTTTCACTGTGTGAGGAAGGGGTTTCAGTGTGTGGGGATGTGTTTCAGTGCTTCGGGAATGTGTTTCAGTGTGTGGGGAAGGGTTTCACTGTGTGCGGAAGGGTTTTCAGTGTGTGGGGAAGGGGTTTCAGTGTGTGGGGCAGGTGTTTCAGTGAGTGTGGAAGGGGTTTCAGTGTGTGTCATCGGGGTTTCAGTCTGTGGGGAAGGGGTTTTAATGTGTGGGGAAGGTGGTTCACTGTGTGCAGAAGATGTTTCATTGTGTGCGGAAGGTGTTTCAGTGTATGGGAAAGGGGTATCAGTGTGTGGAGAAGGTGCTTCATTGTGTGTGGAAGGGATTTCAGTTTGTGGGGAAGGGGATTCAGAGTGCGGGGAAGGCGTTTCATTGTGTGGGGAAGGTATTTCATTGTGTGCAGAAGGGTATTCAGTGTGTGGACAAGGGGTTTCAGTGTGTGGGGAGGGGGTTTCAGTATGTGGGGAAGGTGTTTCAGTGTGTGGGGAAGCAGTTTCAGTATGTGGGGAAGGGTTTTCAGTTAGTGCGGAAGGGTCTCAGTGTGTGGGGAAGTGTTTCAGTGTGTTTGGAAGGATTACAGTGTGTGGGGACGGGGTTTCAGTGTGTGGCGAAGGGGTTTCAGTGTGTGGAGAAGGGTTTCAGTGTGTGCGGAAGGGGTTTCAGTGTGTGGGGAAATGTTTCAGTGTGTGGGGAAGGTGTTGCAGTGTGTGGGGAAGGTGTTTCAGTGTGTGGGGATGTGTTTCAGTGTGTGGGGAAGGGGTCTCAATGTCTGGGGATGTGTTTCAGTGTGTGGGGAAGGTGTTTCAGTGTTTGGGGAAGGTGTTTTAGTGTGTGAGGTAGGGGTTTCAGTGTGTGGGGAAGGGGTTTCAGTGTGTGGAGAAGGTGTTTCAGTGTGTGTGGAAGGGGTTTCAGTGTGTGGGATAGGGGTTTCAGTGTGTGCAGAAGGGTTTCAGTGTGTGGGGAAGGTGTTTCAGTGTGTGGGGAAGGGGTTTCTGTTTGTGGGGATGGGGTTTCAGTGTGTGGGGAAGTGTTTCAGTGTGTGGGGAAGGGGTTTCAGTGTGTGGGGTAGTTGTTTCAGTGTGTGGGGAAGGTGTTTCAGTGAGTGGAGAAGGGGTTTCAGTGTGTGGGGACGGGGTTTCAGTGTGTGGGGAAGTTGTTTCAGTGTGTGGGGTAAGTGTTTCAGTGTGTGGGGAAGGGTTTCATTGTGTGGGGAAGGTGTTTCAGCGTATGGGGAAGGTATTTCAGTGTGTGGGGAAGGTGTTTCAGTGCGTGGGGAAGGGGTTTCAGTGTGTGGGGAAGGTTGTTCAGTCTGTGGGAATGTGTTTCAGATTGTGGCGATGTGATTCAGTGTGTGGGGAAGGGGTTTCAGTGTGTGGGGAAGGTGTTTCAGTGTGTGGGGATCTGTTTCAGTGTGTGGTGTGGGGTTTCAGTGTGTTGGGAAGAGGTTTCAGTGTGTGGGGATTGGCTTCAGTGTGTGGGGATGGGTATCAGTGTGTGCCGAAGGGGTTTCAGTGTGTGGCAAAGGTGTTTCAGTGTGTTGGGAAGGGTTCACATTGTGTGGGGAAGGGGTTTCAGAGTGTGGGGAAGGGTTTCAGTGTGGGGGGAAGGTGTTTCACTGTGTGGGGAAGGGGATTCCGTGTGTGGGGAAAGGGTTTCAGTGTGTGGGGATGTGTTTCACTGTGTGGGGAAGGTGTTTCACTGTGTGTGGAAGGGGTTTCAGTGTGTGGGGAAGGTGTTTCAGTGTGTGGGGATGTGTTTCAGAGTGTGGAGAACGGGTTTCAGTGTGTGGGGATGTGTTTCAGTGTGTGGGGAAGGGGTTTCAGTCTGTGGGGATGTGTTTCAGTGCTTCAGGAATGTGTTTCAGTGTGTGGGGAAGGGTTTCACTGTGTGCGGAAGTGTTTTCAGTGTGTGGGGAAGGGGTTTCAGTGTGTGGGGCAGGTGTTTCAGTGAGTGTGGAAGGGGTTTCAGTGTGTGGCATAGGGGTTTCAGTGTGTGGGTAAGGGGTTTTAATGTGTGGGGAAGGTGGTTCACTGTGTGCAGAAGATGTTTCAGTGTGTGCGGAAGGTGTTTCAGTGTATGGGAAAGGGGTATCAGTGTGTGGAGAAGTTGTTTCATTGTGTGCGGAAGGGGTTTCAGTTTGTGGGGAAGGGGATTCAGTGTGCGGGGAAGGCGTTTCATTGTGTGGGGAAGGTATTTCATTGTGTGCAGAAGGGTATTCAGTGTGTGGGGGAGGGGTTTCAGTGTGTGGGGAGGGGGTTTCAGTATGTAGGGAAGGTGTTTCAGTGTGTGGGGAAGCAGTTTCAGTATGTGGGGAAGGTGTTTCAGTGTGTGGGGAATTGTTTCAGTTTGTTTGGAAGGATTACAGTGTGTGGGGACGGGGTTTCAGTGTGTGGGGAAGGGGTTTCACTGTGTGGGGAAGGGTTTCAGTGCGTGCAGAAGGGGTTTCAGTTTGTGGGGAACTGTTTCAGTGTGTGGGGAAAGTGTTTCACTGTGTGGGGAAGGTGTTTCAGTGTGTGGGGAAGGGGTTCACTGAGAGTGGAAGGGGTTTCAGTCTATGGGGAAGTGTTTCAGTGTGTGCGGAAGGTGTTTCAGTGTGTGGGGAAGTTGTTTCAGTGTGTGGGGATGTGTTTCAGTGTGTGGGGAAGGGGTCTCAATGTGTGGGGATGTGTTTCAGTGTGTGGGGAACGTGTTTCAGTGTTTGGGGAAGGTGTTGCAGTGTGTGAGGAAGTGGTTTCAGTGGGTGGGGTTGGGTTTCACTGTGTGAGGAAGGGGTTTCAGTGTGTGGGGATGTGTTTCAGTGCTTCGGGAATGTGTTTCAGTGTGTGGGGAAGGGTTTCACTGTGTGCGGAAGGGTTTTCAGTGTGTGGGGAAGGGGTTTCAGTGTGTGGGGCAGGTGTTTCAGTGAGTGTGGAAGGGGTTTCAGTGTGTGGCATAGGGGTTTCAGTGTGTGGGTAAGGGGTTTTAATGTGTGGGGAAGGGGATTCAGTGTCTGGGGAAGGTGTTTCATTGTGTGGGGAAGGTGTTTCTTTGTGTGCGGAAGGGTTGTCAATGTGTGAGGAAGGGTTTCAGTATGTGGGGAAGGGGTTTCAGTTTGTGGGGAAGGATTTCAGTGTGTGCGGATGGGGTTTCACTGTGTGTGGAAGGGGTTTCAGTGTGTGGGGAAGGTGTTTTAGTGTGTGGGGATGTATTTCAGTGTGTGGGGAAGGGGTTTCAATGTGTGAGGATGTGTTTCAGTGTGTGGGGAAGGGGTTTCAGTGTGTGGGGATGTTTTTCAGTGTTTGGGGAAGGGTTTCAGTGTGTGGCGAAGGGTTTCAGTGTGTGGGGAAGGGGTTTCATTGTGTGGGGAAGGTATTTCATTGTGTGCAGAAGGGTATTCAGTGAGTGTGAAAGGGGTTTCAGTGTGTGGGGTGGGGTTTTCAGTGTGTGGGGAAGGGTTTAACTGTGTGCGGAAGGGGTTTGAGTGTGTGGGGAAGGTGTTTCAGAGTGACGGGAAGCAGTTTCAGTACGTGGGGAAGGGGTTTCAGTTTGTGGGGAAGGGTTTCAGTGTGTGGGGAAGGGTTTCAGTGTGTGGGGAAGGGGTTTCAGTGTGTGGGGAAGGGGTTTCAGTGAGTGGGGAAGGGTTTCAGTGTGTGGGGAAGGGGTTTCAGTGTGTGGGGAAGGGGTTTCAGTGTGTGGGGATGTGTTTCAGTGTGTTTGGAAGGATTACACTTTGTGGGGACAGGGTTTCAGTGTGTGGGGAAGGGATTTCAGTGTGTGGGGAAGGGTTTCAGTGTGTGCAGAAGGATTTTCTGTTTGTGGGGAAGTGTTGCAGTGTGTGGGGAAGGTGTTTCAGTGTGTGGGGAAGAGGTTTGAGTGTGTGGGGAAGGGTTTCACTGAGTGTGGAAGGGGTTTCAGTGTGTGGGGCAGGGGTTTCAGTGTGTGGGGAAGGTGTTTCAGTGTGTGGGGATGTGTTTCAGTCTGTGGGGAAGGGGTCTCAATGTGTGGGGATGTGTTTCAGTGTGTGGGGAAGGTGTTTCAGTGTTTGGGGAAGGTGTTTCAGCGTGTGAGGAAGGGGTTTCAGTGGGTGGGGAGGGTGTCACTGTGTCCGGAAGGGGTTTCAGTTTGTGGGGAAGGGGTTTCAGTGCGTGGGAAGGTGTTTCAGTGTGTCTGTGGAAGGGGTTTCAGTGTGCGGGGAAGGGGTTTCAGTGTGTGGGGAAGTTGTTTCAGTGTGTGGGGAAGGTGTTTCATTGTGTGCGGAAGGGGTTTCAGTGTGTGGGAAGGGGATTCAGTGTCTGGGAAGCTGCTTCATTGTGTGGGGAAGGTGTTTCATTGTGTGCCGAAGGGTAGTCAGTGTGTGGGGGAAGGGGTTTCAGTGAGTGGGGAGGGGGGTTCAGTGTGTGGGGAAGGGTTTAACTGTGTGTGGAAGGGGCTTCAGTGTGTGGGGAAGGTGTTTCAGTGTGTGGGAAGGGTTTCAGTGTGTGGTGAAGGGTTTCAGAGTGTGGGGAAGGGGATTCAGTTTGTGGGGAAGGATTTCAGTGTGTGCGGAAGGGGTTTCAGTGTGTGTGGAAGGGGTTTCAGTTTGTGGGGGATGTGTTTTAGTGTGTGGGGATGTGTTTCAGTGTGTGGGGAAGTGGTTTCAGTGTGTGGGGATGTGCTTCAGTGTGTGGGGAAGGGGTTTCAGTGTGTGGGGAATGTGTTTCAGTGTGTGCGGAAGGGGGTTCAGAGTGTGCGGAAGATGTTTCAGTGTGTGGGGAAGGGGTTTAAGTGTGTGGGGAAGGTGTTTCATTGTGTGCGGAAGGGGTTTCAGTGTGTGGGGAAGGGGATTCAGTGTCTGGGAAGCTGTTTCATTGTGTGGGGAAGGTGTTTCATTGTGTGCGGAAGGGTAGTCAGTGTGTGGGGAAGGAGTTTCAGTGAGTGGGGAGGGGGATTCAGTGTGTGGGGAAGGGTTTAACTGTGCGCGGAAGGGGTTTCAGTGTGTGGGGAAGGTGTTTCAGTGTGTGGGGAAGGGGTTTCAAGATGTGGGGAAGGGGTTTCAGTGTGTGGGGAAGTGTTTCAGTGTGTGGGGAAGGGTTTCAGAGTGTGGGGAAGGGGATTCAGTTTGTGGGGAAGGATTTCATTGTGTGCGGTAGGAGTTTCAGTGTGTGTGGAAGGGCTTTCAGTGTGTGAGGGATGTGTTTTCGTGTGTGGGGATGTGTTTCAGTGTGTGGGGAAGGGGTTTCAGTGTGTGGGGATGTGTTTCAGTGTGTGGGGATGTTTTTCAGTGTTTGGGGAAGGTGTTTCAGTGTGTGGGGAACGGGTTTCAGGATGTGGGGAAGGGGTTTCAGTGTGTGGGGAAGGGTTTCAGTGTGTGGGGAAGGGTTTCAGAGTGTGGGGAAGGGGATTCAGTTTGTGGGAAGGATTTCAGTGTGTGCGGAAGGGTTTCAGTGTATGTGGAAGGGGTTTCAGTGTGTGGGGGATGTGTTTCAGTGTGTGGGGATGTGTTTCAGTGTGTGGGGAAGGGTTTCAGTGTGTGGGGAAGTGTTTCAGTGTGTGGGGAAGGGGTTTCAGTGTGTGGGGACGTTTTTCAGTGTTTGGGGAAGGTTTTCAGTGTGTGGGGAAGGGTTTCTGTGTGTGGGGAAGAGGTTTTCTGTGTGTGGGGAAGTGTTTCAGTTTGTGAGGAAGGGGTTTCAGTGTGTGCGGAAGGTGTTTCAGTTTGTGGGGAAACGGGTTAGAGTGTGTGGGGAAGGTGTTTCATTGTGTGCGGAAGGGGTTTCAGTGTGTGGGGAAGAGGATTCAGTTTGTGGGGAAGGTGTTTCATTGTTTGGTGAAGGTGTTTCACTGTGTGCGGAAGGGTATTCAGTGTGTGGGGAAGGGGTTTCTGTATGTGGGGAAGGGGTTTCAGTGTGTGGGGAAGATTTTAACTGTGTGTGGAAGTGGTTTCAGTGAGTGGGGAAGGTGTTTCAGTGTATGGGGAAGGGGTATCAGAGTGTGGGGAAGGTGTTTCATTATGTGCGGAAGGGGTTTCAGTTTGTGGGGAAGGTGATTCAGAGTGCGGGGAAGGCGTTTCATTGTGTGGGGAAGGTATTTCATTGTGTGCAGAAGGGTACTCAGTGTGTGGGAAAGGGGATTCAGTGTGTGGGGAGGGGGTTTCAGTGTGTGGGGAAGGGTTTAACTGTGTGCGGAAGGGTTTCAGTGTGTGGGAAGGTGTTTCAGTGTGTGGGAAGTGGTTTCAGTTTGGGGGAAGGGTTTCAGTGTTAGGGGAAGGGTTTCAGTGTGTGGGGAAGGAGTTTCAGTGTGTGGGGAAGGGATTTCAGTGTGTGGGGAAGGTTTTTCAGTGTGTGGGGAATTGTCTCAGTGTTTTCCGAAGGATTACAGTGTGTGGGGACGTGGTTTTAGTGTGTGGGGAAGGAGTTTCAGTGTGTGGGGAAGGGTTTCAGGGTGTGCGGAAGGGGTTTCAGTGTGTGGGGAAGGGTTTCACTGAGTGCGGAAGGGGCTTCAGTGTGTGGGGCAGGGATTTCAATGTGTGGGGAAGGTGTTTCAGTGTGTGGGGATGTGTTTCAGTGTGTGAGGAAGGGTTTCAATGTGTGGGGATGTGTTTCAGTGTGTGGGGAAGGTGTTTGAGTGTTTGGGGAAGGTGTTTCTGTGTGTGGGGAAGGGTTTTAGTGTGTGGGGAAGGTGTTTAAGTTTGTGGGGAAGGATTTAAATGTGTGCGGAAGGCTTCAGTGTGTGTGGAAGAGGTTTCAGTGTGTGGGGAAGGTGTTTTAGTGTTTGGGGATGTGTTTGAGTGTGTGGGAAGGGGTTTCAGTGTGTGGGAATGTGTTTCAGTGTGTGGGGAAGGGGTTTCAGTGCGTGGGGATGTTTTCCAGTGTTTGGGGAAGTGTTTCAGTGTGTGGGGAAGGGTTTCAGTGTGTGGGGAAGGGGTTACAGTGTGTGGGGATGGTGTTTCATTGTGTGCGGAAGGGTTTTCAGTGTGTGGGGAAGTTGTTTCAATTTGTGTGGAAGGTGTTTCATTATGTGGGGCAGGTGTTTCATTGTGTACGGAAGGGTATTCAGTGTGTGGGGAAGGGTTTCAGTATGTGGGGAGGGGGTTTCAGTGTGTGTGGAAGGTATTTCAGTGTATGGGGAAGGGGGATCAGTGTGTGGGGAAGGTGTTTCATTGTGAGCGGAAGGGGGTTCAGTTTGTGGGGAAGGGGATTCAGTGTGTGGGGAAGGTGTTTCATTGTGTGGGGAAGGTATTTCATTGTGTGCAGAAGGGTATT
Organism: Heterodontus francisci; assembly: GCF_036365525.1. Taxonomy (NCBI): domain Eukaryota; kingdom Metazoa; phylum Chordata; class Chondrichthyes; order Heterodontiformes; family Heterodontidae; genus Heterodontus; species Heterodontus francisci. The sequence goes on along the minus strand of NW_027140893.1, from coordinate 473,871 downwards.
CAGTGTGTGGGGAAGGGGTTTCAGTGTGTGGGGAGGGGGTTTCAGTGTGTGGGGAAGGTTTTAACTGTGTATGGAAGGGGTTTCAGTGTGTGGGGACGGGGTATCTGTGTGTGGGGAAGGGGTTTCAGTGTGTGGGAAGGGCTTCAGTGTCTGCGGGAGGGGTTTCAGTGTTTGGGGAAGGGTTTCACTGAGTGCTGAAGGGGATTCAGTGTGTGGGGCAGGGGTTTCAGTGTGTGGGGAAGGTGTTTCAGTGTGTGGGGAAGGTGTTTCATTGTGTGCGGAACGGGTTTCAGTGGGTGGGGAAGGGGGTTCAGTGTGTGGGGAAGATGTTTCATTGTGTGGGAAGGTGTTTCATTGTGTGCGGAAGGATAGTCAGTGTGCGGGGAAGGGGTTTCAGTGTGTGGGGAGGGTGTTTCGTGAGGAGGGAAGGGATTAACTGTGTGCGGAAGGGGTTTCAGTTTGTGGGGAAGGTGTTTCAGTGTGTGGGGAAGGGGTTTCAGGATGTGGGGAAGGGGTTTCAGTGTGTGGGGAAGGGTCTCAGTGTGTGGGGAAGGGTTTCAGTCTGTGGGGAAGGGGTTTCATTCTGTGCGGAAGTGGTTTCTGTGTGTGTGGAAGGGGTTTCAGTGTGTTGGGAAGGTGTTTTACTGTGTGGGTATGTGTTTCAGTGTGTGGGGAAGGTGTTTCAGTGTGTGGGGATGTGTTTCAGTGTGTTGGGAAGGGGTTTCATTGTGTGGGGATGTGTTTCAGTGTTTGTGGAAGTGTTTCAGTGTGTGGGGAAGGGTTTCAGTGTGTAGCGAAGGGGTTTCAGTGTGTGCAGAAGGTGTTTCAGTTTGTGGGGAAGGGATTTCAGTGTTTGGGATGATGTTTCATTGAGTGCAGAAGGTGTTTCATTGTGTGCGGAAGGGGTTTCAGTGTGTGGGGAATTTGATCCAGTGTGTGGGGAAGGGGTTTCATTGTGTGCGGAAGGTGTTTCATTGTGTGTGGAGTGGTAGTCAGTTTGTGGGGAAGGGGTTTCAGTGTATGGGGAGGGGGTTTCAGTGTGTGGGGATGGTTTCAGTGTGTGCGGAAAGGGTTTCAGTGTGTGGGGAAGGTGTTTCTGTGTGTGGGGAAGGGTTTTCAGTGAGTGGGGAAGGGGTTTCAGAGTGTGGGGAAGGGTATCAGTGTGGCGGGAAAGGGTTTCAGAGAGTGGGGTAGGGGATTCCGTGTGTGGGGATGGGGTTTCTGTGTGTGGGGAAGGGTTTCACTTTGTGTGGAAGGGGTTTCAGTGTGTGGGAAGGGGTTTCAGAGCGTGGGGAAGGTGTTTCAGTGTGTGCGGAAGTGGTTTCAGTGTGTGGGGATGGGGTATCAGTGTGTGGGGAAGGGGTTTCAGTGTGTGGGGAAGGTGTTTCAGTGTGTGCAGAAGGGGTTTCAGTGGGTGCGGAAGGGGTTTCAGTGTGTGGGGAAGGGGTTTCAGTGTGTGGGGAAGGTGTTTTCAGTGTGTGCAGAAGGGGTTTCCGTGTGTGGGGAAGGGGTTTCAGTGTGTGGGATGTGTTTCAGTGTGTGGGGAAGGGTTTTCAGTGTGTGGGGAAGGTGTTTCACTGTGTGCGGAAGGGGTTTCAGTGGGTGCGGAAGGGGTTTCAGTGTGTGGGGAAGGGGTTTCAGTGTGTACGGAAGGGGTTTCAGTGGGTGCGGAAGGGGTTTCCGTGTGTGGGGAAGGGGTTTCAGTGTGTGGGGATGTGTTTCAGTGTGTGGGAAGGGGTTTCAGTCTTTGGGATGTGTTTCAGAGCTTCGGGAAGGTGTTTCAGTGTGTGGGAAAGGGTTTCACTGTGTGCGGAACGGTTTTCAGTGTGTGGGGAAGGGGTTTCAGTCTGTGGGGATGGTGTTTCAGTGAGTGTGGAAGGGGTTTCAGTGTGTGGGGAAGGGGTTTCAGTGTGTGGGTAAGAGGTTTCCATGTGTGGGGAAGGTGTTTCAGTGTGTGCGGAAGGTGTTTCACTGTGTGGGGAATGTGTTTCAGTGAGTGTGGAAGGGGTTTCAGTGTGTGGGGAAGGGGTTTCAGTTTGTGGGGAAGGGGATTCAGTGTGCGGGGAATGTGTTTCATTGTGTGGGGAAGGTATGTCATTGTGTGCAGTAGGGTATTCAGTGTGTGGGGAAGGGTTTTCAGTGTGTGGTGAGGGGGCTTCAGTGTGTGGGGAAGGGTTTAACTGTGTGCGGAAGGGGTTTCAGTATGTGGGGAAGGTGTTTCAGTGTGTGAGGAAGCAGTTTCATTATGTGGGGAAGGGGTTTCAGTTTGTGGGGAAGGGTTGCAGTGTGTGGGGAAGGGTTTCAGTGTGTGGGGAAGGGGTTTCAGTGTGTGGGGAAGGGGTTTCAGTGTGTGGGAAGGTTTCAGTGTGTGCAGAAGGTGTTTCAGTGTGCTGGGGAAGAGGTTTCAGTGTGTGCGGGAAGGGGTTTCAGTGTGTGGGCAAGTGTTTCAGTGTGTTTGGAAGGACTACAGTGAGTGGGGACGGGGTTTGAGTGCGTGGGGAAGGGTTTCAGTGTGTGGGGAAGGGTTTCTGTGTGTGTGGACGGGGTTTCAGTGTTTGTGGAAGTGTTTCAGTGTGTGGGGAAGGTGTTTCAGTGTGTGGGGAAGGGGTTTCAGTGTGTGGGGAAGGTGTTTCAGTGTGTGGGGATGTGTTTCAGTGTGTGGGGAAGGGGTCTCAATGTGTGGGGATGTGTTTCAGTGTGTGGCGAAGGTGTTACAGTGTTTGGGGAAGGTGTTTCAGTGTGTGCGGAAGGGGTTTCAGTGTGTGGGGAAGGGGTTTCAGTGTGTGTGGAAGGGGTTTCAGTGTGTGGGGAAGGGGTTTCAGTGTGTGGGGACGGTGTTTCAGTGTGTGGGGAATGTGTTTCAGTGTGTGCGGAAGGGGTTTCAGTGTGTGCGGAAGATGTTTCAGTTTGTGGGGAAGGGGTTTAAGTGTGTGGGGAAGGTGTTTCATTGTGTGCAGAAGGGGTTTCAGTGTGTGGGGAAGGGGAATCAGTTTGTGGGGAAGGTGTTTCATTGTGTGGGGAAGGTGTTTCATTGCGTGCGGAAGGGTAGTCAGTGTGTGGGGAAGGTGTTTCATTGTGTGGGGAAGGTGTTTCATTGTGTGCGGAGTGGTAGTCAGTGTGTGGGGAAGGGGTTTCAGTGTGTGGGGAGGGGCTTGCAGTGTGTGGGGATGTGTTTCAGTGTGTGCGGAAAGGGTTTCAGTGTGTGGAAGGTGTTTTTGTGTGTGGGAAAGGGGTTTCACTGTGTGGGAGGGGTTTCTGCGTGTGGGGAAGGGTGTAACTGTGTGCGGAAGGGGTTTCAGTGTGAGGGAAAGGTGTTTCAGTGTGTGGGGAAGGGGTTTCAGGATGTGGGGACGGGGTTTCAGTGTGTGGGGATGTGTTTCTGTGTTTGGGGAAGGGTTTCAGTGTGTGGGGAAGGGTTCAGTGTGTAGCGAAGGGGTTTCAGTGTGTGCAGAAGGTGTTTCAGTTTGTGGGGAAGGATTTCAGTGTGTGGGGATGATGTTTCATTGTGTGCAGAAGGGGTTTCAGTGTTTGCGGAAGTGGATTCAGTTAGTGGGGAAGGTGTTTCATTGTGTGCGGAAGGGGTTTCAGTGTGTGGGGAATTAGATCCAGTGTGTGGGGAATGTGTTTCATTGTGTGGGGAAGGTGTTTCATTGTGTGTGGAGTGGTAGTCAGTTTGTGGGGAAGGGGTTTCAGTGTGTGGGGAGGGGGTTTCAGTGTGTGGGATGGGTTTCAGGTGTGGGAAGGGGTTTCAGGATGTGGGGACGGGTTTCAGTGTTTGGGGAAGGGTTTTAGTGTGTGGGGAAGGGTTTCAGTGTGTGGGGAAGGGGTTACAATTTATGAGTCAGGTTTTCAGTGTGTGCAGAAGGTGTTTCAGTGTGTGTGGAAGGGATTTCAGTGCGTGGGGAAAGTGTTTCAGTGTGTGGGGAAGGGGTTTCAGGATGTCGGGAAGGGGTTTCAGTGTGTGGGGAAGGGTTTCAGTCTGTGGGGAAGGGTTTCACTGTGTGGGGAAGTTGTTTCAGTTCGTGGGGAAGGGTTTCATTGTGTGCGGAAGGGGTTTCAGTGTGTGTGGAAGGGGTTTCAGTGAGTTGGGAAGGTGTTTTTACTGTGTGGGTATGTGTTTCAGTGTTTGGGGAAGGGGTTTCAGTGTGTGGGATGTGTTTCAGCGTGTGGGGAAGGGTTTCAGTGTGTGGGGATGTTTTTCAGTGTTTGGGGAAGGGTTTCAGTGTGTGGGAAGGGCTTCAGTGTGTAGCGAAGGGGTTTCAGTGTGTGCAGAAGGTGTTTCAGTTAGTGGGGAAGGGGTTTCAGTGTGTGGGGAAGATGGTTCAGTGTGTGCGGAAGGGGTTTCAGTGTGTGCGGAAGATGTTTCAGTGTGTGGGGAAGGGGTTTTAAGTGTGTGGGGAAGGTGTTTCATTGTGTGCAGAAGGGGTTTCAGTGTGTGGGGAAGGGGAATCAGTGTGTGGGGAAGGTGTTTCATTGTGTGGGGAAGGTGTTTCATTGCGTGCGGAAGGGTAGTCAGTGTGTGGGGAAGGTGTTTCATGTGTGGGGAAGGTGTTTCATTGTGTGCGGAGTGGTAGTCAGTGTGTGGGGAAGGGTTTCAGTGTGTGGGGAGGGGCTTGCAGTGTGTGGGGATGTGTTTCAGTGTGTGCGGAAAGGGTTTCAGTGTGTGGAAGGTGTTTTTTGTGTGTGGGGAAGGGGTTTCACTGTGTGGGGAGGGGGTTTCTGCGTGTGGGGAAGGGTGTAACTGTGTGCGGAAGGCGTTTCAGTGTGAGGGAAAGGTGTTTCAGTGTGTGGGGAAGGGGTTTCAGGATGTGGGGACGGGGTTTCAGTGTGTGGGGATGTGTTTCTGTGTTTGGGGAAGGGTTTCAGTGTGTGGGGAAGGGTTTCAGTGAGTAGCGAAGGGGTTTCAGTGTGTGCAGAAGGTGTTTCAGATATAGTTGTGGGAAGGGATTTCAGTGTGTGGGGATGATGTTTCATTGTGTGCAGAAGGGGTTTCAGTGTTTGCGGAAGTGGATTCAGTTAGTGGGGAAGGTGTTTCATTGTGTGCGGAAGGGGTTTCAGTGTGTGGGGAATTAGATCCAGTGTGTGGGGAATGTGTTTCATTGTGTGGGGAAGGTGTTTCATTGTGTGTGGAGTGGTAGTCAGTTTGTGGGGAAGGGGTTTCAGTGTGTGGGGAGGGGGTTTCAGTGTGTGGGGATGGGTTTCAGTGTGTGGGGAAGGGGTTTCAGGATGTGGGGACGGGGTTCAGTGTTTGGGGAAGGGTTTCAGTGTGTGGGAAGGGTTTCAGTGTGTGGGGAAGGGGTTACAATTTATGAGTCAGGTTTTCAGTGTGTGCAGAAGGTGTTTCAGTGTGTGTGGAAGGGATTTCAGTGCGTGGGGAAGGTGTTTCAGTGTGTGGGGAAGGGGTTTCAGGATGTCGGGAAGGGGTTTCAGTGTGTGGGGAAGGGTTTCAGTCTGTGGGGAAGGGTTTCAGTGTGTGGGGAAGTTGTTTCAGTTCGTGGGGAAGGGTTTCATTGTGTGCGGAAGGGGTTTCAGTGTGTGTGGAAGGGGTTTCAGTGAGTTGGGAAGGTGTTTTACTGTGTGGGTATGTGTTTCAGTGTTTGGGGATGGGGTTTCAGTGTGTGGGAATGTGTTTCAGCGTGTGGGGAAGGGGTTTCAGTGTGTGGGGATGTTTTTCAGTGTTTGGGGAAGGGTTTCAGTGTGTGGGGAAGGGTTTCAGTGTGTAGCGAAGGGGTTTCAGTGTGTGCAGAAGGTGTTTCAGTTTGTGGGGAAGGGGTTTCAGTGTGTGGGGAAGATGTTTCATTGTGTGCAGAAGGGGTTTCAGTGTGTGCGGAAGTGGATTCAGTTTGTGGGGAAGGTGTTTCATTGTGTGCGGAAGGGGTTTCAGTGTGTGGGGAAGGGGATCCCGTGTGTGGGGACGGGGTTTCAGTCTGTGGGGAAGGGGTTTCAGTGTGTGGGGAGTGGGTTTCAGTGTGTGGGGATGGGTTTCAGTGTGTGCAGAAGGGGTTTCAGTGTGTGGGGAAGGTGTTTCTGTGTGTGGGGAAGGGTATCAGCGTGGGGGGAAGGGGTTTCAGTGTGTGGGGAAGTGGTTTGAATGCGTGGGGAAGGTGTTTCAGTGTGTGCGGAAGTGGTTTCAGTGTGTGGGGATGGAGTATCAGTGTGTGGGGAAGGGGTTTCAGTGTGTGGGGAAGGTACTTCAGTGTGTGCGGAAGGGGTTTCAGTGGGTGCAGAAGGGGTTTCAGTGTGTGGGGAAGGGGTTTCAGAGTGTGGGGAAGGTGTTTCAGTGTGTGCAGAAGGGGTTTCCGTGTGTGGGGAAGGGGTTTCAGTGTATGGGGATGTGTTTCAGTGTGTGGGGAAGGGGTTTCAGTGTGTGGGGAAGGTGTTTCACTGTGTGCGGAAGGGGTTTCAGTGTGTGGAGAAGGGGTTTCAGTGTGTGGGGAAGGTGTTTCAGTGTGTGCGGAAGGGGTTTCAGTGGGTGCGGAAGGGGTTTCAGTGTGTGGGGAAGTGGTTTCAGTGTGTGGGGAAGGTGTTTCAGTGTGTGCAGAAGGGGTTTCCGTGTGTGAGGAAGGGGTTTCAGTGTGTGGGGATGTGTTTCAATGTGTGGGGAAGGGGTTTCAGTGTGTGGGGAAGGTGTTTCAGTGTGTGCGGAAGGGGTTTCAGTTTGTGGAGAAGGGGTTTCAGTGTGTGGGGAAGGTGTTTCAGTGTGTGGGGATGTGTTTCAGAGTGTGGGGAAGGGGTTTCAGTGTGTGGGGATGTGTTTCAGTGTGTGGGGTAGGGTTTTCAGTCTGTGGGGATGTGTTTCACTGCTTCGGGAAGGTGTTTCAGTGTGTGGGAATGGGTTTCACTGTGTGCGAAATGGTTTTCAGTGTTTGGGGAAGGGGTTTCACTGTGTGGGGATGGTGTTTCAGTGAGTGTGGAAGGGGTTTCAGTGTGTGGGGAAGGGGTTTCAGTTTGCAGGGAAGGGGATTCAGTGTGCGGGGAATGTGTTTCATTGTGTGGGGAAGGTATTTCATTGTGTGCAGAAGGTTATTCAGTGTGTGGGGAAGGGGATTCAGTGAGTTGGGAGGGGGTTTCAGTGTGTGGGGAAGCGTTCAACTGTGTGCGGAAGGGATTTCAGTATGTGGGGAAGGTGTTTCAGTGTGTGGGGAAGCAGTTTCAGTATATGGGGAAGGGGTTTCAGTTTGTGGGGAAGGGCTTCAGTGTGTGGGGAAGGGTTTCAGTGTGTGGGGAAGGGGTTTCAGTGTGTGGGGAAGGGGTTTCAGTGTGTGGGGAAGGGTTTCAGTGTGTTACGAAGGGGTTTCAGTGTGTGGGGAAGGGGTTTCAGTGTGCGGGGAAGGGGTTTCAGTGTGTGGGCAAGTGTCTCAGTGTGTTTGGTAGGGCAACAGCGTGTGGGGACGGGGTTTGAGTGCGTGGGGAAGGGATTTCAGTGTGTGGGGAAGGGTTTCAGTGTGGGTGGGCGGGGTTTCAGTGTGTGGGGAAGTGTTTCAGTGTGTGGGGAAGGTGTTTCAGTGTGTGGGGAAGGGGTTTCAGTGTGTGGGGAAGTGTTTCACTGAGTGCGGAAAGGGTTTCAGTGTGTGGGGCAGGGGTTTCAGTGTGTGGGGAAGGTGTTTCAGTATGTGGGGATGTGTTTCATTGTGTGGGGAAGGGGTCTCAATGTGTGGGGATGTGTTTCGGTGTGTGGGGAAGGTGTTACAGTGTTTTGGGAAGGTGTTTCAGTGTGTGACGAAGGGGTAACAGTTGGTGGGGAGGGTTTCACTGTGTGCGGAAGGGGATTCAGTGTGTGGGGAAGGGGTTTCAGTGTGTGGGGAAGGTGTTTCAGTGTGTGTGGAAGGGGTTTCAGTGTGTGGGGAAGGGGTTTCAGTGTGTGGGGAAGGTGTTTCAGTGTGTGGGGAATGTGTTTCAGTGTGTGCGGAAGGTGTTTCAGTGTGTGCGGAAGATGTTTCAGTGTGTGGGGAAGGGGTTTAAGTGTGTGGGGAAGGTGTTTCATTGTGTGCGGAAGGGGTTTCAGTGGGTGGGGAAGGGGATTCAGTGTGTGGGGAAGGTGTTTCATTGTGTGGGAAAGGTGTTTCATTGCGTGCGGAAGGGTAGTCAGTGTGTGGGGAAGGTGTTTCAGTGTGTGGGGAGGGAGTTTCTGTGTGTGGGGAAGGGTGTAACTGTGTGCGGAAGGGGTTTCAGTGTGAGGGGACGGTGTTTCAGTGTGTGGGGAAGGGGTGTCAGGATGTGGGGAAGGGGTTTCAGTGTTTGGGGAAGGGTTTCAGTGTGTGGGGAAGGGTTTCAATGTGAGGGGAAGGGGTTACAGTTTATGAGGAAGGATTTCAGTGTGTGCGGAAGGTGTTTCAGTGTGTGTGGAAGGGGTTTCAGTGTGTGGGGAAGGTGCTTTATTGTGTGGGGATGTGTTTCAGTGTGTGGGGAAGGGGTTTCAGTGTGTGGGGATGTGTTTCAGTGTGTGGGGAAGGGGTTTCAATGTGTGGGGAAGGTGTTTCTGTGTGTGGGGATGTGTTTCAGTGTGTGGGGAAGGGGTTTCAGTGTGTGGGGATGTGTTTCAGTGTGTGGGGAAGGGTTTTCAATCTGTGGGGATGTGTTTCAGTGCTTTGGGAAGGTGTTTCAGTGTGTGGGAAAGGGTTTCACTGTGTGCGGAAGGGTTTTCAGCGTGTGGGGAAGGGGTTTCAGTGTGTGGGGATGGTGTTTCAGTGAGTGTGGAAGGGGTTTCAGTGTGTGGGGAAGGGGTTTCAGTTATGGGTAAGGGGTTTCTATGTGTGGGGAAGGTGTTTCAGTGTGTGGGGAAGTGTTTCAGTGTGTGGGGAAGGTGTTTCAGTGTGTGGGGAAGGGGTTTCAGTGTGTGGGGAAGGGTTTCACTGAGTGCGGAAAGGGTTTCAGTGTGTGGGGCAGGGGTTTCAGTGTGTGGGGAAGGTGTTTCAGTATGTGGGGATGTGTTTCATTGTGTGGGGAAGGGGTCTCAATGTGTGGGGATGTGTTTCGGTGTGTGGGGAAGGTGTTACAGTGTTTGTGGAAGGTGTTTCAGTGTGTGAGGAAGGGGTAACAGTGGGTGGGGAGGGTTTCACTGTGTGCGGAAGGGGATTCAGTGTGTGGGGAAGGGGTTTCTGTGTGTGGGGAAGGTGTTTCAGTGTGTGTGGAAGGGGTTTCAGTGTGTGGGGAAGGGGTTTCAGTGTGTGGGGAAGGTGTTTCAGTGTGTGGGGAATGTGTTTCAGTGTGTGCAGAAGGGGTTTCAGTGTGTGCGGAAGGGGTTTCAGTGTGTGGGGAAGGGGTTTAAGTGTGTGGGGAAGGTGTTTCATTGTGTGCGGAAGGGGTTTCAGTGTGTGGGGAAGGGGATTCAGTGTGTGGGGAAGGTGTTTCATTGTGTGGGGAAGGTGTTTCATTGCGTGCGGAAGGGTAGTCAGCGTGTGGGGAAGGGGTTTCAGTTTGTGGGGAGGGGGTTTCTGTGTGTGGGGAAGGGTGTAACTGTGTGCGGAAGGGGTTTCAGTGTGAGGGGACGGTGTTTCAGTGTGTGGGGAAGGGGTGTCAGGATGTGGGGAATGGGTTTCAGTGTTTGGGGAAGGGTTTCAGTGTGTGGGGAAGGGTTTCAATGTGAGGGGAAGGGGTTACAGTTTATGAGGAAGGATTTCAGTGTGTGCGGAAGGTGTTTCAGTGTGTGTGGAAGGGGTTTCAGTGTGTGGGGAAGGTGCTTTAGTGTGTGGGGATGTGTTTCAGTGTGTGGGGAAGGGGTTTCAGTGTGTGGGGATGTGTTTTAGTGTGTGTTGAAGGGGTTTCAATGTTTGGGGAAGGTGTTTCTGTGTGTGGGGATGTGTTTCAGTGTGTGGGGAAGGGGTTTCAGTGTGTGGGGATATGTTTCAGTGTGTGGGGAAGTGTTTTCAATCTGTGGGGATGTGTTTCAGTGCTTCGGGAATGTGTTTCAGTGTGTGGGAAAGGGTTTCACTGTGTGCGGAAGGGTTTTCAGCGTGTGGGGAAGGGGTTTCAGTGTGTGGGGATGGTGTTTCAGTGAGTGTGGAAGGGGTTTCAGTGTGTGGGGAAGGGGTTACAGTTTATGGATAAGGGGTTTCTATGTGTGGGGAAGGTGTTTCAGTGTATGGGGAAGGGGTATCAGTGTGTGGAGAAGGTGTTTCATTGTGTGCGGAAGGGGTTTCAGTTTGTGGGGAAGGGGATTCAGTGAGCGGGGAATGTGTTTCATTGTGTGGGGAAGGTATTTCATTGTGTGCAGACGGGTATTCAGTGTGTGGGGAAGGGGTTTCAATGTGTGGGGAGGGGGTTTCAGTGTGTGGGGAAGGGTTTAACTGTGTGCGGAAGGGGTTTCAGTATGTGGGGAAGGTGTTTCAGTGTGTGGGGAAGCAGTTTCAGTATGTGGGGAAGGGGTTTCAGTTTGTGGGGAAGGGTTTCAGTGTGTGGGGAAGGGTTTCAGTGTGTGTGGAAGGGGTTTCAGTTTGTGGGGAAGGGGTTTCAGTGTGTGGGAAAGGGTTTCAGTGCGTGGGGAAGGGTTTGCAGTGTGTGGGGAAGGGGTTTCAGTGTGTGGGGAAGGGGTTTCAATGTGTGGGCAAGTGTTTCATTGTGTTTGGAAGGACTACAGTGTGTGGGGACGGGGTTTCAGTGTGTGGGGAAGGGGTTACAGTGTGTGGGGACGGGTTTCAGTGTCTGTGGAAGGGGTTTCAGTGTATGGGGAAGGGTTTCAGTGTGTGGGGAAGGTGTTTCAGTGAGTGGGGAAGGGGGTTCAATGTGTGGGGAAGGGCTTCACTGAGTGCGGAAGGGGTTTCACTGTTTGGGGCAGGGGTTTCAGTGTGTGGGGAAAGTGTTTCAGTGTGTGGGGATGTGTTTCAGTGTGTGGGGAAGGGGTCTCAATGTGTGGGGATGTGTTTAAGTGAGTGGGGAAGGTGTTTCAGTGTTTGGGGAAGGTGTTTCAGTGTGTGAGGAAGGGGTTTCAGTGGGTGGGGAGGGTTTCACTGTGAGCGGAAGGGGATTCAGTGGGTGGGGAAGGGGTTTCATTGTGTGGGGAAGATATTTCAGTGTGTGTGGAAGGGGTTTCAGTGTGTGGGGAAGGTGTTTCAGTGTGTGGGGAATGTGTTTCAGTGTGTGCGGAAGGGGGTTCAGTGTGTGCGGAAGATGTTTCAGTGTGTTGGGAAGGGGTTTCAGTGTGTGGGGAAGGTGTTTCATTGTGTGTGGAAGGGGGTTCAGTGTGTGGGGAAGGGGATTCAGTGTGTGGGGAAGGTGTTTCATTGTGTGGGGAAGGTGTTTCATTGTGTGTGGAAGGGTAGTCAGTGTGTGGGGAAGGGGTTTCAGTGTGTGGGGAGGGGGTTTCTGTGTGTGGGGAAGTGTGTAACTGTGTGCGGAAGGGGTTTCAGTGAGTGGGGAAGGTGTTTCAGTATGTGGGGAAGGGGTTTCAGTGTGTGCAGAAGGGGTTTCCGTGTGTGGGGAAGGGGTTTCAGTGTGTGGGGATGTGTTTCAGTGTGTGGCAAAGGGGTTTCAGTGTGTGGGGATGGTGTTTCACTGTGTGCGGAAGGGGTTTCAGTGTGTGGAGAAGGGGTTTCAGTGTGTGCGGAAGGGGTTTCAGTGTGTGTGGAAGGTGTTTCAGTGTGTGGGGAAGGTGTTTCAGTGTGTGCGGAAGGGGTTTCCGTGTGTAGGGAAGGTGTTTCAGTGTGTGGGGATGTGTTTCAGTGTGTAGGGAAGGGGTTTCAGTGTGTGGGGAAGGTGTTTCAGTGTGTGCAGAATGGGTTTCAGTGTGTGGAGAAGGGGTTTCAGTGTGTGGGGAAGGTGTTTCAGTGTGTGGGGATGTGTTTCAGTGTGTGGGGAAGGGGTTTCAGTGTGTGGGGATGTGTTTCAGTGTGTGGGGAAGGGTTTCCAGTCTGTGGGGATGTGTTTCAGTGCTTCGCGAAGGTGTTTCAGTGTGTGGGAATGGGTTTCACTGTGTGCGGAATGGTTTTCAGTGTGTGGGGAAGGGGTTTCAGTGTGTGGGGATGGTGTTTCAGTGAGTGTGGAAGGGGTTTCAGTGTGTGGGGAAGGGGTTTCAGTGTGTGGGTAAGGGGTTTCAATGTTTGGGGAAGGTGTTTCAGTGTGTGCGGAAGGTGTTTCAGTGTGTGCGGAATGGTTTTCAGTGTGTGCGGAAGCGGTTTTAATGTGTGGGGATGGTGTTTCAGTGAGTGTGGAAGGGGTTTCAGTGTGTGGGGAAGGGGTTTCAGTTTGCGGGGAAGGGGATTCAGTGTGCGGGGAATGTGTTTCATAGTGTGGGGAAGGTATTTCATTGTGTGCAGAAGGTTATTCAGTGTGTGGGCAAGTGATTCAGTGTGTTTGGAAGGACTACAGTGTGTGGGGACGGGGTTTCAGTGTGTGGGGAAGGGGTTACAGTGTGTGGGGACGGGTTTCAGTGTCTGTGGAAGGGGTTTCAGTGTGTGGGGAAGGGTTTCAGTGTGTGGGGAAGGTGTTTCAGTGAGTGGGGAAGGGGGTTCAATGTGTGGGGAAGGGCTTCACTGAGTGCGGAAGGGGTTTCACTGTTTGGGGCAGGGGTTTCAGTGTGTGGGGAAAGTGTTTCAGTGTGTGGGGATGTGTTTCAGTGTGTTGGGAAGGGGTCTCAATGTGTGGGGATGTGTTTAAGTGAGTGGGGAAGGTGTTTCAGTGTTTGGGGAAGGTGTTTCAGTGTGTGAGGAAGGGGTTTCAGTGGGTGGGGAGGGTTTCACTGTGTGCGGAAGGGGATTCAGTGTGTGGGGAAGGGGTTTCATTGTGTGGGGAAGATATTTCAGTGTGTGTGGAAGGGGTTTCAGTGTGTGGGGAACGGGTTTCAGTGTGTGGGGAAGGTGTTTCAGTGTGTGGGGAATGTGTTTCAGTGTGTGCGGAAGGGGGTTCAGTGTGTGCGGAAGATGTTTCAGTGTGTGGGGAAGGGGTTTCAGTGTGTGGGGAAGGTGTTTCATTGTGTGTGGAAGGGGGTTCAGTGTGTGGGGAAGGGGATTCAGTGTGTGGGGAAGGTGTTTCATTGTGTGGGGAAGGTGTTTCATTGTGTGTGGAAGGGTAGTCAGTGTGTGGGGAAGGGGTTTCAGTGTGTGGGGAGGGGGTTTCTGTGTGTGGGGAAGGGTGTAACTGTGTGCGGAAGGGGTTTCAGTGAGTGGGGAAGGTGTTTCAGTATGTGGGGAAGGGGTTTCAGTGTGTGCAGAAGGGGTTTCCGTGTGTGGGGAAGGGGTTTCAGTGTGTGGGGATGTGTTTCAGTGTGTGGCAAAGGGGTTTCAGTGTGTGGGGATGGTGTTTCACTGTGTGCGGAAGGGGTTTCAGTGTGTGGAGAAGGGGTTTCAGTGTGTGGGGAAGGTGTTTCAGTGTGTGCGGAAGGGGTTTCAGTGTGTGCGGAAGGGGTTTCAGTGTGTGGGGAAGGTGTTTCAGTGTGTGGGGAAGGTGTTTCAGTGTGTGCGGAAGGTGTTTCCGTGTGTAGGGAAGGTGTTTCAGTGTGTGGGGATGTGTTTCAGTGTGTAGGGAAGGGGTTTCAGTGTGTGGGGAAGGTGTTTCAGTGTGTGCAGAATGGGTTTCAGTGTGTGGAGAAGGGGTTTCAGTGTGTGGGGAAGGTGTTTCAGTGTGTGGGGATGTGTTTCAGTGTGTGGGGAAGGGGTTTCAGTGTGTGGGGATGTGTTTCAGTGTGTGGGGAAGGGTTTTCAGTCTGTGGGGATGTCTTTCAGTGCTTCGCGAAGGTGTTTCAGTGTGTGGGAATGGGTTTCACTGTGTGCGGAATGGTTTTCAGTGTGTGGGGAAGGGGTTTCAGTGTGTGGGGATGGTGTTTCAGTGAGTGTGGAAGGGGTTTCAGTGTGTGGGGAAGGGGTTTCAGTGTGTGGGTAAGGGGTTTCAATGTGTGGGGAAGGTGTTTCAGTGTGTGCGGAAGGTGTTTCATTGTGTGTGGAAGGGTAGTCAGTGTGTGTGGAAGGGGTTTCAGTGTGTGGGGAAGGTGTTTCAGTGTGTGGGGAATGTGTTTCAGTGTGTGCGGAAGGGGGTTCAGTGTGTGCGGAAGATGTTTCAGTGTGTGGGGAAGGGGTTTCAGTGTGTGGGGAAGGTGTTTCATTGTGTGTGGAAGGGGGTTCAGTGTGTGGGGAAGGGGATTCAGTGTGTGGGGAAGGTGTTTCATTGTGTGGGGAAGGTGTTTCATTGTGTGTGGAAGGGTAGTCAGTGTGTGGGGAAGGGGTTTCAATGTGTGGGGAGGGGGTTTCTGTGTGTGGGGAAGTGTGTAACTGTGTGCGGAAGGGGTTTCAGTGAGTGGGGAAGGTGTTTCAGTATGTGGGGAAGGGGTTTCAGTGTGTGCAGAAGGGGTTTCCGTGTGTGGGGAAGGGGTTTCAGTGTGTGGGGATGTGTTTCAGTGTGTGGCAAAGGGGTTTCAGTGTGTGGGGATGGTGTTTCACTGTGTGCGGAAGGGGTTTCAGTGTGTGGAGAAGGGGTTTCAGTGTGTGCGGAAGGGGTTTCAGTGTGTGTGGAAGGTGTTTCAGTGTGTGGGGAAGGTGTTTCAGTGTGTGCGGAAGGGGTTTCCGTGTGTAGGGAAGGTGTTTCAGTGTGTGGGGATGTGTTTCAGTGTGTAGGGAAGGGGTTTCAGTGTGTGGGGAAGGTGTTTCAGTGTGTGCAGAATGGGTTTCAGTGTGTGGAGAAGGGGTTTCAGTGTGTGGGGAAGGTGTTTCAGTGTGTGGGGATGTGTTTCAGTGTGTGGGGAAGGGGTTTCAGTGTGTGGGGATGTGTTTCAGTGTGTGGGGAAGGGTTTCCAGTCTGTGGGGATGTGTTTCAGTGCTTCGCGAAGGTGTTTCAGTGTGTGGGAATGGGTTTCACTGTGTGCGGAATGGTTTTCAGTGTGTGGGGAAGGGGTTTCAGTGTGTGGGGATGGTGTTTCAGTGAGTGTGGAAGGGGTTTCAGTGTGTGGGGAAGGGGTTTCAGTGTGTGGGTAAGGGGTTTCAATGTTTGGGGAAGGTGTTTCAGTGTGTGCGGAAGGTGTTTCAGTGTGTGCGGAATGGTTTTCAGTGTGTGCGGAAGCGGTTTCAATGTGTGGGGATGGTGTTTCAGTGAGTGTGGAAGGGGTTTCAGTGTGTGGGGAAGGGGTTTCAGTTTGCGGGGAAGGGGATTCAGTGTGCGGGGAATGTGTTTCATAGTGTGGGGAAGGTATTTCATTGTGTGCAGAAGGTTATTCAGTGTGTGGGCAAGTGATTCAGTGTGTTTGGAAGGACTACAGTGTGTGGGGTCGGGGTTTCAGTGTGTGGGGAAGGGGTTACAGTGTGTGGGGACGGGTTTCAGTGTCTGTGGAAGGGGTTTCAGTGTGTGGGGAAGGGTTTCAGTGTGTGGGGAAGGTGTTTCAGTGAGTGGGGAAGGGGGTTCAATGTGTGGGGAAGGGCTTCACTGAGTGCGGAAGGGGTTTCACTGTTTGGGGCAGGGGTTTCAGTGTGTGGGGAAAGTGTTTCAGTGTGTGGGGATGTGTTTCAGTGTGTTGGGAAGGGGTCTCAATGTGTGGGGATGTGTTTAAGTGAGTGGGGAAGGTGTTTCAGTGTTTGGGGAAGGTGTTTCAGAGTGTGAGGAAGGGGTTTCAGTGGGTGGGGAGGGTTTCACTGTGTGCGGAAGGGGATTCAGTGTGTGGGGAAGGGGTTTCATTGTGTGGGGAAGATATTTCAGTGTGTGTGGAAGGGGTTTCAGTGTGTGGGGAACGGGTTTCAGTGTGTGGGGAAGGTGTTTCAGTGTGTGGGGAATGTGTTTCAGTGTGTGCGGAAGGGGGTTCAGTGTGTGCGGAAGATGTTTCAGTGTGTGGGGAAGGGGTTTCAGTGTGTGGGGAAGGTGTTTCATTGTGTGTGGAAGGGGGTTCAGTGTGTGGGGAAGGGGATTCAGTGAGTGGGGAAGGTGTTTCATTGTGTGGGGAAGGTGTTTCATTGTGTGTGGAAGGGTAGTCAGTGTGTGGGGAAGGGGTTTCAGTGTGTGGGGAGGGGGTTTCTGTGTGTGGGGAAGGGTGTAACTGTGTGCGGAAGGGGTTTCAGTGAGTGGGGAAGGTGTTTCAGTATGTGGGGAAGGGGTTTCAGTGTGTGCAGAAGGGGTTTCCGTGTGTGGGGAAGGGGTTTCAGTGTGTGGGGATGTGTTTCAGTGTGTGGCAAAGGGGTTTCAGTGTGTGGGGATGGTGTTTCACTGTGTGCGGAAGGGGTTTCAGTGTGTGGAGAAGGGGTTTCAGTGTGTGGGGAAGGTGTTTCAGTGTGTGCGGAAGGGGTTTCAGTGTGTGCGTAAGGGGTTTCAGTGTGTGGGGAAGGTGTTTCAGTGTGTGGGGAAGGTGTCTCAGTGTGTGTGGAAGGTGTTTCCGTGTGTAGGGAAGGTGTTTCAGTGTGTGGGGATGTGTTTCAGTGTGTAGGGAAGGGGTTTCAGTGTGTGGGGAAGGTGTTTCAGTGTGTGCAGAATGGGTTTCAGTGTGTGGAGAAGGGGTTTCAGTGTGTGGGGAAGGTGTTTCAGTGTCTGGGGATGTGTTTCAGTGTGTGGGGAAGGGGTTTCAGTGTGTGGGGATGTGTTTCAGTGTGTGGGGAAGGGTTTTCAGTCTGTGGGGATGTCTTTCAGTGCTTCGCGAAGGTGTTTCAGTGTGTGGGAATGCGTTTCACTGTGTGCGGAATGGTTTTCAGTGTGTGGGGAAGGGGTTTCAGTGTGTGGGGATGGTGTTTCAGTGAGTGTGGAAGGGGTTTCAGTGTGTGTGGAAGGGGTTTCAGTGTGTGGGTAAGGGGTTTCAATGTGTGGGGAAGGTGTTTCAGTGTGTGTGGAAGGTGTTTCAGTGTGTGCGGAATGGTTTTCAGTTTGTGCGGAAGCGGTTTCAATGTGTGGGGATGGTGTTTCAGTGAGTGTGGAAGGGGTTTCAGTGTGTGGGGAAGGGGTTTCAGTTTGCGGGGAAGGGGATTCAGTGTGCGGGGAATGTGTTTCATAGTGTGGGGAAGGTATTTCATTGTGTGCAGAAGGTTATTCAGTGTGTGGGCAAGTGATTCAGTGTGTTTGGAAGGACTACAGTGTGTGGGGACGGGGTTTCAGTGTGTGGGGAAGGGGTTACAGTGTGTGGGGACGGGTTTCAGTGTGTGTGCAAGGGGTTTCAGTGTGTGGGGAAGGGTTTCAGTGTGTGGGGAAGGTGTTTCAGTGTGTGTGGAAGGGGTTTCAGTGTGTGGGGAAGGGGTTTCAGTGTGTGGGGAAGGTATTTCAGTGTGTGAGGAATGTGTTTCAGTGTGTGCGGAAGGGGTTTCAGTGTGTACGGATGATGTTTCAGTGTGTGGGGAAGGGGTTTCAGTGTGTGGGGAAGGTGTTTAATTGTGTGCGGAAGGGGGTTCAGTGTGTGGGGAAGGGTTTCAGTGTGTGGGGAAGGGGTTTCAGTGTGTGGGGAAGTGTTTCAGTGTGTGCGGAATGGTTTTCAGTGTGTGCGGAAGGTGTTTCATTGTGTGCGGAAGGGGTTTCAGTGTGTGGGGAAGTTGGTTCAGTTTGTGGGGAAGGTGTTTCATTGTGTGGGGAAGCTGTTTCATTGTGCGCGGAAGGGTATTCAGTGTGTAGGGAAGGGGTTTCAGTATGTGGGGAGGGGGCTTCAGATTGAGGGCAAGGGTTTAACTGTGTGCGGAAGGGGTTTCAGTGTGTGGGGAAGGTGTTTCAGTGTATGGGGAAGGGGTATCAGTGTGTGGGGAAGGTGTTTCATTGTGTGCGGAAGGGGTTTCCGTTTGTGGGGAAGTGGATTCAGTGTGTGGGGAAGGTGTTTCATTTTGTGGCGAAGGTATTTCATTGTGTGCAGAAGGGTTTTCAGTGAGTGGGGAAGGGGTTTAACTGTGTGCGGAAGGGGTTTCAGTATGTGGGGAAGGTGTTTCAATGTGTGTGAAAGCAGTTTCAGTCTGTGGGGAAGGGGTTTCAGTTTGTGGGGAAGGGTTTCAGTGTGTGGGGAAGGGGTAACAGTGTGTGGGGACGGGTTTCAGTGTGTGTGGAAGTGGTTTCAGTGTGTGGGGAAGGGTTTCAGTGTGTGGGGAAGGTGTTTCAGTGTGTGGGGATGTGTTTCAGTGTGTGGGGAAGGGGTCTCAATGTGTGGGGATGTGTTTCAGTGAGTGGGGAAGGTGTTTCAGTGTTTGGGGAAGGTGTTTCAGTGTGTGAGGAAGGGGTTTCTGTGGGTGGGGAGGGTTTCACTGTGTGCGGAAGGGGACTTAGTGTGTGGGGAAGGGGTTTCAGTGTGTGGGGAAGGTATTTCAGTGTGTGTGGAAGGGGTTTCAGTATGTGGGGAAGGGGTTTCAGTGTGTGGGGAAGGTGTTTCAGTGTGTGGGGATGTGTTTCAGTGTGTGGGGAAGGGGTCTCAATGTGTGGGGATGTGTTTCAGTGAGTGGGGAAGGTGTTTCAGTATGTGGGGAAGGGGTTTCAGTGTGTGCAGAAGGGGTTTCCGTGTGTGGGGAAGGGGTTTCAGTGTGTGGGGATGCGTTTCAGTGTGTGGCAAAGGGGTTTCAGTGTGTGGGGATGGTGTTTCACTGTGTGCGGAAGGGGTTTCAGTGTGTGGAGAAGGGGTTTCAGTGTGTGGGGAAGGTGTTTCACTGTGTGCGGAATGGGTTTCAGTGTGTGCGGAAGGGGTTTCGGTGTGTGGGGAAGGTGTTTCAGTGTGTGGGGAAGGTGTTTCAGTGTGTGCGGAAGGTGTTTCCGTGTGTAGGGAAGGTGTTTCAGTGTGTGGGGATGTGTTTCAGTGTGTAGGGAAGGGGTTTCAGTGTGTGGGGAAGGTGTTTCAGTGTGTGCAGAATGGGTTTCAGTGTGTGGAGAAGGGGTTTCAGTGTGTGGGGAAGGTGTTTCAGTGTGTGGGGATGTGTTTCAGTGTGTGGGGAAGGGGTTTCAGTGTGTGGGGATGTGTTTCAGTGTGTGGGGAAGGGTTTTCAGTCTGTGGGGATGTCTTTCAGTGCTTCGCGAAGGTGTTTCAGTGTGTGGGAATGGGTTTCACTGTGTGCGGAATGGTTTTCAGTGTGTGGGGAAGGGGTTTCAGTGTGTGGGGATGGTGTTTCAGTGAGTGTGGAAGGGGTTTCAGTGTGTGGGGAAGGGGTTTCAGTGTGTGGGTAAGGGGTTTCAATGTGTGGGGAAGGTGTTTCAGTGTGTGCGGAAGGTGTTTCAGTGTGTGCGGAATGGTTTTCAGTGTGTGCGGAAGCGGTTTCAATGTGTGGGGATGGTGTTTCAGTGAGTGTGGAAGGGGTTTCAGTGTGTGGGGAAGGGGTTTCAGTTTGCGGGGAAGGGGATTCAGTGTGCGGGGAATGTGTTTCATAGTGTGGGGAAGGTATTTCATTGTTTGCAGAAGGTTATTCAGTGTGTGGGCAAGTGATTCAGTGTGTTTGGAAGGACTACAGTGTGTGGGGACGGGGTTTCAGTGTGTGGGGAAGGGGTTACAGTGTGTGGGGACGGGTTTCAGTGTGTGTGCAAGGGGTTTCAGTGTGTGGGGAAGGGTTTCATTGTGTGGGGAAGGTGTTTCAGTGTGTGTGGAAGGGGTTTCAGTGTGTGGGGAAGGGGTTTCAGTGTGTGGGGAAGGTATTTCAGTGTGTGAGGAATGTGTTTCAGTGTGTGCGGAAGGGGTTTCAGTGTGTACGGATGATGTTTCAGTGTGTGGGGAAGGGGTTTCAGTGTGTGGGGAAGGTGTTTAATTGTGTGCGGAAGGGGGTTCAGTGTGTGGGGAAGGGTTTCAGTGTGTGGGGAAGGGGTTTCAGTGTGTGGGGAAGTGTTTCAGTGTGTGCGGAATGGTTTTCAGTGTGTGCGGAAGGTGTTTCATTGTGTGCGGAAGGGGTTTCAGTGTGTGGGGAAGTTGGTTCAGTTTGTGGGGAAGGTGTTTCATTGTGTGGGGAAGCTGTTTCATTGTGCGCGGAAGGGTATTCAGTGTGTAGGGAAGGGGTTTCAGTATGTGGGGAGGGGGCTTCAGATTGAGGGCAAGGGTTTAACTGTGTGCGGAAGGGGTTTCAGTGTGTGGGGAAGGTGTTTCAGTGTATGGGGAAGGGGTATCAGTGTGTGGGGAATGTGTTTCATTGTGTGCGGAAGGGGTTTCCGTTTGTGGGGAAGTGGATTCAGTGTGTGGGGAAGGTGTTTCATTTTGTGGCGAAGGTATTTCATTGTGTGCAGAAGGGTTTTCAGTGAGTGGGGAAGGGGTTTAACTGTGTGCGGAAGGGGTTTCAGTATGTGGGGAAGGTGTTTCAATGTGTGTGAAAGCAGTTTCAGTCTGTGGGGAAGGGGTTTCAGTTTGTGGGGAAGGGTTTCAGTGTGTGGGGAAGGGGTAACAGTGTGTGGGGACGGGTTTCAGTGTGTGTGGAAGTGGTTTCAGTGTGTGGGGAAGGGTTTCAGTGTGTGGGGAAGGTGTTTCAGTGTGTGGGGATGTGTTTCAGTGTGTGGGGAAGGGGTCTCAATGTGTGGGGATGTGTTTCAGTGAGTGGGGAAGGTGTTTCAGTGTTTGGGGAAGATGTTTCAGTGTGTGAGGAAGGGGTTTCTGTGGGTGGGGAGGGTTTCACTGTGTGCGGAAGGGGACTTAGTGTGTGGGGAAGGGGTTTCAGTGTGTGGGGAAGGTATTTCAGTGTGTGTGGAAGGGGTTTCAGTATGTGGGGAAGGGGTTTCAGTGTGTGGGGAAGGTGTTTCAGTGTGTGGGGATGTGTTTCAGTGTGTGGGGAAGGGGTCTCAATGTGTGGGGATGTGTTTCAGTGAGTGGGGAAGGTGTTTCAGTGTGTGCGGAAGGGGTTTCAGTGTGTGGAGTATGTGTTTCATTGTGTGCCGAAGGGGTTTCAGTGTGTGGGGCAGATGTTTCAGTGATGTGGGGAAGGTTTTTCAGTGTGTGGGGATGTGTTTCAGTGTGTGGGGAAGGGGTTTCAAAGTGTGGGGATGTGTTTCAGTGTGTGGGGAAGGTGTTTCAGTGTTTGGGGAAGGTGTTTCAGTGTGTGGGGAAGGGGTTCAGTGTGTGGGGAAGAGTTTCAGTGTGTGGGGAAGGGGATTCAGTATGTGGGAAAGGATTTCAGTGTGTGCGGAACGGGATTCAGTGTGTGTGGAACGGGTTTCAGTGAGTGGCGAAGGTGTTTTAGTGTTTGGAGATGTGTTTCAGTGTGTGGGGAAGGGGTTTCAGTTTGTGGGGATTTTTTTCAGTGTTTGCGGAAGGGTTTCAGTGTGTGGGGAAGGATTTCAGTAGTGGGGAAGGGGTTCCAGTGTGTGGGGAAGGGGTTTCCTTGTGTGGGGAACTGTTTCAGTGTGTGCGGAAGGGGTTTCAGTGTGTGCGGAAGGTGTTTCAGTTTGTGGGGAAGGGGTTACAATGTGTGGGGAAGGTGTTTCATTGTGTGCGGAAGAGGTTTCAGTGTGTGGGGAAGTGGATTCAGTTTGTGGGGAAGGTGTTTCATTGTGTGGGGAAGGGGTTTCAGTGTGTGCGGAAGGTCTTTCAGTGTGTGGCGAAGGGGTTTCCTTGTGTGGGGAAGGTGTTTCTTTTGAGCGGAAGGGGTTTCAGTTGTGGGGAAGGGGATTCAATGTTTCGGGAAGGTGTTTCATTGTGTGGGGATGGTGTTTCATTGTGTGCAGAAGGGTATTCAGTTTGTGAGGAAGGGGTTTCAGTGTGTGGGGAGGGGGTTTCAGTGTGTGGGGAAGGGTTTAACTGTGTGCGGAATGGGTTTCAGTGTTTGGGGAAGGTGTTTCAGTGTGTGGGGAAGGGGCATCAGTATGTGGGGAAGGGATTTCAGTGTGTGGGGAAGGGTTTCAGTGTGTGGGGATGGGTGTCAGAGTGTGGGGAAGGGGTTTCAGTGTGTGGGGAAGGGGTTTCCGTGTGTGGGGAAGGGTTTCAGTCTGTGGTGAAGGGGTTTCAGTGTGTGGGGAAGGGGTTTCAGTGTGTGGGGAAGTGTTTCAGTGTGTGGGGAAGGATTACAGTCTGTGGGGACTGGGTTTCAGTATGTGGGGAAGGGGTTTCAGTGTGTGGGGAAGGGTTTCAATGTGTGCGTAAGCGCTTTCAGTGTGTGGGGAAGGGTTTCACTGAGTGCAGAAGGGGTTTCAGTGTGTGGGGCAGGGGTTTCAGTGTGTGGGGAAGGTGTTACAGTGTGTGGACAAGGGTTACAGTGTGTGGGGAAGGGGTTTCAGTGTGTGTGGAAGGAGTTTCAGTGTGTGGGGAAGTGTTTCAGTGTGTGGGGAAGGATGACAGTATGTGTGGACGGTGTTTCCGTGTGTGGGGAAGGGGTTTCAGTGTGTGGGGAAGGGTTTCAGCGTGTGTGGAAGGGGTTTCAGTGTGTGGGGAAGGGTTTCAGTGTGTGGGGAAGGTGAGTCAGTACGTGGGGAAGGTGTTTCAGTGTGTGGGGAAGTGTTTCAGCGTGTGCGGAAGGTGTTTCAGTGTGTGGGGATGGGATTCAGTGTGTGGGGAAGGTGATTCAGTGCGTGGGGAAGGGGTTTCAGTGTCTGGGGAAGCGTTTCACTGAGTGCGGAAGTGGTTTCAGTTTGTGGGGCAGGGGTTTCAGTGTGTGGGGAAGGTGTTTCAGTGTGTGGGGATGTGTTTCAGTGGGTGGGGAAGGGGTTTCAGTGTGTGGGGATGCGTTTCAGTGTGTGGGGAAAGGGTTTCAATGAGTGGGGATGTGTTTCAGTGTGTGGGGAAGGAGTTTCAGTGTGTGGGGATGTGTTTCAGTGTGTGGGGAAGGGTTTTCAGTCTGTGGGGAAGGTGTTTCAGTGTGTGCAGAAGGGGTTTCAGTGTGTGAGGAAGAGGTTTCAGTGTGTTGGGAAGTTGTTTCAGTGTGTGCAGATGGGATTTCAGTGTGTGCGGAAGGTGTTTCAGTGTGTGCGGAAGGGGTTTCAGTGTGTGGGGTAGGTGTTTCATTGTGTGCGGAAGGCGATTCAGTGTGTGGGGAAGGTGTTTCATTGAGTCGGGAAGGTGTTTCATTGTGTGCGGAAGGGGATTCAGCGTGCAGGGTAGAGGTTTCAGTGTGTGGGGAATTGTTTAACTGTGTGTGGAAGGGGTTTCAGTGTGTGGGGAGGGTGTTTCAGTGTGTTTGGTAGGGGTTTCAGTATGTGGGGAAGGGGTTTCAGTGTGTGGGGAAGGGGTTTCCTTGTGTGGGGAACTGTTTCAGTGTGTGCGGAAGGGGTTTCAGTGTGTGCGGAAGGTGTTTCAGTTTGTGGGGAAGGGGTTACAATGTGTGGGGAAGGTGTTTCATTGTGTGCGGAAGAGGTTTCAGTGTGTGGGGAAGTGGATTCAGTTTGTGGGGAAGGTGTTTCATTGTGTGGGGAAGGGGTTTCAGTGTGTGCGGAAGGTCTTTCAGTGTGTGGCGAAGGGGTTTCCTTGTGTGGGGAAGGTGTTTCTTTTGAGCGGAAGGGGTTTCAGTTGTGGGGAAGGGGATTCAATGTTTCGGGAAGGTGTTTCATTGTGTGGGGATGGTGTTTCATTGTGTGCAGAAGGGTATTCAGTTTGTGAGGAAGGGGTTTCAGTGTGTGGGGAGGGGGTTTCAGTGTGTGGGGAAGGGTTTAACTGTGTGCGGAATGGGTTTCAGTGTTTGGGGAAGGTGTTTCAGTGTGTGGGGAAGGGGCATCAGTATGTGGGGAAGGGATTTCAGTGTGTGGGGAAGGGTTTCAGTGTGTGGGGATGGGTGTCAGAGTGTGGGGAAGGGGTTTCAGTGTGTGGGGAAGGGGTTTCCGTGTGTGGGGAAGGGTTTCAGTCTGTGGTGAAGGGGTTTCAGTGTGTGGGGAAGGGGTTTCAGTGTGTGGGGAAGTGTTTCAGTGTGTGGGGAAGGATTACAGTATGTGGGGACTGGGTTTCAGTATGTGGGGAAGGGGTTTCAGTGTGTGGGGAAGGGTTTCAATGTGTGCGTAAGCGCTTTCAGTTTGTGGGGAAGGGTTTCACTGAGTGCAGAAGGGGTTTCAGTGTGTGGGGCAGGGGTTTCAGTGTGTGGGGAAGGTGTTACAGTGTGTGGACAAGGGTTACAGTGTGTGGGGAAGGGGTTTCAGTGTGTGTGGAAGGAGTTTCAGTGTGTGGGGAAGTGTTTCAGTGTGTGGGGAAGGATTACAGTATGTGTGGACGGTGTTTCAGTGTGTGGGGAAGGGGTTTCAGTGTGTGGGGAAGGGTTTCAGCGTGTGTGGAAGGGGTTTCAGTGTGTGGGGAAGGGTTTCAGTGTGTGGGGAAGGTGAGTCAGTACGTGGGGAAGGTGTTTCAGTGTGTGGGGAAGTGTTTCAGCGTGTGCGGAAGGTGTTTCAGTGTGTGGGGATGGGATTCAGTGTGTGGGGAAGGTGATTCAGTGCGTGGGGAAGGGGTTTCAGTGTCTGGGGAAGCGTTTCACTGAGTGCGGAAGTGGTTTCAGTTTGTGGGGCAGGGGTTTCAGTGTGTGGGGAAGGTGTTTCAGTGTGTGGGGATGTGTTTCAGTGGGTGGGGAAGGGGTTTCAGTGTGTGGGGATGCGTTTCAGTGTGTGGGGAAAGGGTTTCAATGAGTGGGGATGTGTTTCAGTGTGTGGGGAAGGAGTTTCAGTGTGTGGGGATGTGTTTCAGTGTGTGGGGAAGGGTTTTCAGTCTGTGGGGAAGGTGTTTCAGTGTGTGCAGAAGGGGTTTCAGTGTGTGAGGAAGAGGTTTCAGTGTGTTGGGAAGTTGTTTCAGTGTGTGCAGATGGGATTTCAGTGTGTGCGGAAGGTGTTTCAGTGTGTGCGGAAGGGGTTTCAGTGTGTGGGGTAGGTGTTTCATTGTGTGCGGAAGGGGTTTCAGTGTGTGGGGAAGGCGATTCAGTGTGTGGGGAAGGTGTTTCATTGAGTCGGGAAGGTGTTTCATTGTGTGCGGAAGGGGATTCAGCGTGCAGGGTAGAGGTTTCAGTGTGTGGGGAATTGTTTAACTGTGTGTGGAAGGGGTTTCAGTGTGTGGGGAGGGTGTTTCAGTGTGTTTGGTAGGGGTTTCAGTATGTGGGGAAGGGGTTTCAGTGTGTGGGGAAGGGATTCCATGTGTGGGGAGTGGTTTCAGTCTGTGGGGAGGGGGTTTCAGTGTGTGGGGAAGGGTTTCATTGTGTGGGAATGGTGTTTCAGTGTGTGGGGACGGGGTTTCAGTTTGTGGGGAAAGGGCTTCAGTTTGTGGGGAAGGGGTTTCAGTTTGTGGGGAAGTGTTTCAGTGTGTGGGAAAGGGTTAAAGTGTGTGGGGACGGGGTTTCTGTGTGTGGGAAAGGGGATTCATTGTGTGGGAAGGGGTTTCAGTCTGTTGGGATGTGTTTCAGTGTTTGTGGAAGGGGTTTCAGTGTGTGGGGAATGGTTTCACTGTTTGCCCAAGGGGTTTCAGTGTGTGGGGAAGGTGTTTCAGTGTGTGCAGAAGGGGTTTCAGTGTGTGCGGAAGGTGTTACTGTGTGTGGGGAAGGGGTTTCAGTGTGTGGGGAAGGGGTTTCAGTGTGTGTGGAAGGGGTTTCAGTGTGTGGGGAAGGGGTTTCAGTGTGTGGGGAAGGTATTTCAGTGTGTGAGGAATGTGTTTCAGTGTGTGCGGTAGGGGTTTCAGTGTGTACGGATGATGTTTCAGTGTGTGGGGAAGGGGTTTCAGTGTGTGGGGAAGGTGTTTAATTGTGTGCGGAAGGGGGTTCAGTGTGTGGGGAAGGGTTTCAGTGTGTGGGGAAGGGGTTTCAGTGTGTGGGGAAGTGTTTCAGTGTGTGCGGAATGGTTTTCAGTGTGTGCGGAAGGTGTTTCATTGTGTGCGGAAGGGGTTTCAGTGTGTGGGGAAGTTGGTTCAGTTTGTGGGGAAGGTGTTTCATTGTGTGGGGAAGCTGTTTCATTGTGCGCGGAAGGGTATTCAGTGTGTAGGGAAGGGGTTTCAGTATGTGGGGAGGGGGCTTCAGATTGAGGGCAAGGGTTTAACTGTGTGCGGAAGGGGTTTCAGTGTGTGGGGAAGGTGTTTCAGTGTATGGGGAAGGGGTATCAGTGTGTGGGGAAGGTGTTTCATTGTGTGCGGAAGGGGTTTCCGTTTGTGGGGAAGTGGATTCAGTGTGTGGGGAAGGTGTTTCATTTTGTGGCGAAGGTATTTCATTGTGTGCAGAAGGGTTTTCAGTGAGTGGGGAAGGGGTTTAACTGTGTGCGGAAGGGGTTTCAGTATGTGGGGAAGGTGTTTCAATGTGTGTGAAAGCAGTTTCAGTCTGTGGGGAAGGGGTTTCAGTTTGTGGGGAAGGGTTTCAGTGTGTGGGGAAGGGGTAACAGTGTGTGGGGACGGGTTTCAGTGTGTGTGGAAGTGGTTTCAGTGTGTGGGGAAGGGTTTCAGTGTGTGGGGAAGGTGTTTCAGTGTGTGGGGATGTGTTTCAGTGTGTGGGGAAGGGGTCTCAATGTGTGGGGATGTGTTTCAGTGAGTGGGGAAGGTGTTTCAGTGTTTGGGGAAGGTGTTTCAGTGTGTGAGGAAGGGGTTTCTGTGGGTGGGGAGGGTTTCACTGTGTGCGGAAGGGGACTTAGTGTGTGGGGAAGGGGTTTCAGTGTGTGGGGAAGGTATTTCAGTGTGTGTGGAAGGGGTTTCAGTATGTGGGGAAGGGGTTTCAGTGTGTGGGGAAGGTGTTTCAGTGTGTGGGGATGTGTTTCAGTGTGTGGGGAAGGGGTCTCAATGTGTGGGGATGTGTTTCAGTGAGTGGGGAAGGTGTTTCAGTGTGTGCGGAAGGGGTTTCAGTGTGTGGAGTATGTGTTTCATTGTGTGCCGAAGGGGTTTCAGTGTGTGGGGCAGATGTTTCAGTGATGTGGGGAAGGTTTTTCAGTGTGTGGGGATGTGTTTCAGTGTGTGGGGAAGGGGTTTCAAAGTGTGGGGATGTGTTTCAGTGTGTGGCGAAGGTGTTTCAGTGTTTGGGGAAGGTGTTTCAGTGTGTGGGGAAGGGGTTCAGTGTGTGGGGAAGAGTTTCAGTGTGTGGGGAAGGGGATTCAGTATGTGGGAAAGGATTTCAGTGTGTGCGGAACGGGATTCAGTGTGTGTGGAACGGGTTTCAGTGAGTGGCGAAGGTGTTTTAGTGTTTGGAGATGTGTTTCAGTGTGTGGGGAAGGGGTTTCAGTTTGTGGGGATTTTTTTCAGTGTTTGCGGAAGGGTTTCAGTGTGTTGGGAAGGATTTCAGTAGTGGGGAAGGGGTTCCAGTGTGTGGGGAAGGGGTTTCCTTGTGTGGGGAACTGTTTCAGTGTGTGCGGAAGGGGTTTCAGTGTGTGCGGAAGGTGTTTCAGTTTGTGGGGAAGGGGTTACAATGTGTGGGGAAGGTGTTTCATTGTGTGCGGAAGAGGTTTCAGTGTGTGGGGAAGTGGATTCAGTTTGTGGGGAAGGTGTTTCATTGTGTGGGGAAGGGGTTGCAGTGTGTGCGGAAGGTCTTTCAGTGAGTGGCGAAGGGGTTTCCTTGTGTGGGGAAGGTGTTTCTTTTGAGCGGAAGGGGTTTCAGTTGTGGGGAAGGGGATTCAATGTTTCGGGAAGGTGTTTCATTGTGTGGGGATGGTGTTTCATTGTGTGCAGAAGGGTATTCAGTTTGTGAGGAAGGGGTTTCAGTGTGTGGGGAGGGGGTTTCAGTGTGTGGGGAAGGGTTTAACTGTGTGCGGAATGGGATTCAGTGTTTGGGGAAGGTGTTTCAGTGTGTGGGGAAGGGGCATCAGTATGTGGGGAAGGGATTTCAGTGTGTGGGGAAGGGTTTCAGTGTGTGGGGATGGGTGTCAGAGTGTGGGGAAGGGGTTTCAGTGTGTGGGGAAGGGGTTTCCGTGTGTGGGGAAGGGTTTCAGTCTGTGGTGAAGGGGTTTCAGTGTGTGGGGAAGGGGTTTCAGTGTGTGGGGAAGTGTTTCAGTGTGTGGGGAAGGATTACAGTATGTGGGGACTGGGTTTCAGTATGTGGGGAAGGGGTTTCAGTGTGTGGGGAAGGGTTTCAATGTGTGCGTAAGCGCTTTCAGTGTGTGGGGAAGGGTTTCACTGAGTGCAGAAGGGGTTTCAGTGTGTGGGGCAGGGGTTTCAGTGTGTGGGGAAGGTGTTACAGTGTGTGGACAAGGGTTACAGTGTGTGGGGAAGGGGTTTCAGTGTGTGTGGAAGGAGTTTCAGTGTGTGGGGAAGTGTTTCAGTGTGTGGGGAAGGATTACAGTATGTGTGGACGGTGTTTCAGTGTGTGGGGAAGGGGTTTCAGTGTGTGGGGAAGGGTTTCAGCGTGTGTGGAAGGGGTTTCAGTGTGTGGGGAAGGGTTTCAGTGTGTGGGGAAGGTGAGTCAGTACGTGGGGAAGGTGTTTCAGTGTGTGGGGAAGTGTTTCAGCGTGTGCGGAAGGTGTTTCAGTGTGTGGGGATGGGATTCAGTGTGTGGGGAAGGTGATTCAGTGCGTGGGGAAGGGGTTTCAGTGTCTGGGGAAGCGTTTCACTGAGTGCGGAAGTGGTTTCAGTTTGTGGGGCAGGGGTTTCAGTGTGTGGGGAAGGTGTTTCAGTGTGTGGGGATGTGTTTCAGTGGGTGGGGAAGGGGTTTCAGTGTGTGGGGATGCGTTTCAGTGTGTGGGGAAAGGGTTTCAATGAGTGGGGATGTGTTTCAGTGTGTGGGGAAGGAGTTTCAGTGTGTGGGGATGTGTTTCAGTGTGTGGGGAAGGGTTTTCAGTCTGTGGGGAAGGTGTTTCAGTGTGTGCAGAAGGGGTTTCAGTGTGTGAGGAAGAGGTTTCAGTGTGTTGGGAAGTTGTTTCAGTGTGTGCAGATGGGATTTCAGTGTGTGCGGAAGGTGTTTCAGTGTGTGCGGAAGGGGTTTCAGTGTGTGGGGTAGGTGTTTCATTGTGTGCGGAAGGGGTTTCAGTGTGTGGGGAAGGCGATTCAGTGTGTGGGGAAGGTGTTTCATTGAGTCGGGAAGGTGTTTCATTGTGTGCGGAAGGGGATTCAGCGTGCAGGGTAGAGGTTTCAGTGTGTGGGGAATTGTTTAACTGTGTGTGGAAGGGGTTTCAGTGTGTGGGGAGGGTGTTTCAGTGTGTTTGGTAGGGGTTTCAGTATGTGGGAAAGGGGTTTCAGTGTGTGGGGAAGGGATTCCATGTGTGGGGAGTGGTTTCAGTCTGTGGGGAGGGGGTTTCAGTGTGTGGGGAAGGGTTTCATTGTGTGGGAATGGTGTTTCAGTGTGTGGGGACGAGGTTTCAGTTTGTGGGGAAAGGGCTTCAGTTTGTGGGGAAGGGGTTTCAGTTTGTGGGGAAGTGTTTCAGTGTGTGGGAAAGGGTTAAAGTGTGTGGGGACGGGGTTTCTATGTGTGGGAAAGGGGATTCATTGTGTGGGAAGGGGTTTCAGTCTGTTGGGATGTGTTTCAGTGTTTGTGGAAGGGGTTTCAGTGTGTGGGGAATGGTTTCACTGTTTGCCCAAGGGGTTTCAGTGTGTGGGGAAGGTGTTTCAGTGTGTGCAGAAGGGGTTTCAGTGTGTGCGGAAGGTGTTACTGTGTGTGGGGAAGGGGTTTCAGTGTGTGGGGAAGGGGTTTCAGTGTGTGGGGAAGGTGTTTCAGTTTGTGGGGAACGGGTTTCAGTGAGTGGCGAAGGTGTTTTAGTGTTTGGGGATGTGTTTCAGTGTGTGGGGAAGGGGTTTCAGTTTGTGGGGATGTGTTTCAGTGTGTGGGGAAGGGGTTTCAGTGTGTGGGGATATTTTTCAGTGTTTGGGGAAGGGTTTCAGTGTGTGGGGAAGGATTTCGGTGTGTGAGGAAGGGGTTTCAGTGTGTGAGGAAGGGGTTTCATTGTGTGGGGAACTGTTTCAGTGTGTGCGGAAGGGGTTTCAGTGTGTGCGGAAGGTGTTTCAGTTTGTGGGGAAGGTGTTACAGTGTGTGGGGAAGGTGTTTCATTGTGTGCGGAAGAGGTTTCAGTGTGTGGGGAAGTGGATTCAGTTTGTGGGGAAGGTGTTTCATTGTGTGGGGAAGGGGTTTCAGTGTGTGCGGAAGGTCTTTAAGTGTGTGGGGATGGTGTTTCAGTGTGTGGGGATGCGTTTCAGTGTGTGGGGAAAGGGTTTCAATGAGTGGGGATGTGTTTCAGTGTGTGCAGAAGGTGTTTCAGTGTGTGAGGAAGAGGTTTCAGTGTGTTGGGAAGTTGTTTCAATGTGTGCGGATGGGATTTCAGTGTGTGCGGAAGGTGTTTCAGTGTGTGCGGAAGGGGTTTCAGTGTGTGGAGTATGTGTTTCATTGTGTGCGGAAGGGGTTTCAGTGTGTGGGGAAGGCGATTCAGTGTGTGGGGAAGGTGTTTCATTGAGTCGGGAAGGTGTTTCATTGCGTGCGGAAGGGGATTCAGCGTGCAGGGAAGAGGTTTCAGTGTGTGGGGAATTGTTTAACTGTGTGTGGAAGGGGTTTCAGTGAGTGGGGAAGGTGTTTCAGTGTGTTTGGTAGGGGTTTCAGTATGTGGGGAAGGGGTTTCAGTGTGTGGGGAAGGGATTCCATGTGTGGGGAGTGGTTTCAGTCTGTGGGGAGGGGGTTTCAGTGTGTGGGGAAGGGTTTCATTGTGTGGGGATGGTGTTTCAGTGTGTGGGGACGGGGTTTCAGTTTGTGGGGAAGGGGCTTCAGTTTGTGGGGAAGGGGTTTCAGTTTGTGGGGAAGTGTTTCAGTGTGCGGGAAAGGGTTACAGTGTGTGGGGACGGGGTTTCTGTGTGTGGGGAAGGGGTTTCATTGTGTGGGGATGTGTTTCAGTGTGTGCGGAAGGGGTTTCAGTGTGTGGGGAAGGGTTTCACTGTTTGCCCAAGGGGTTTCAGTGTGTGGGGAAGTGATTTCAGTGTGTGGGGAAGGTGTTTCAGTGTGTGCAGAAGGGGTTTCAGTGTGTGGGGAAGTGTTTCAGTGTGTGGGGAAGGATTACAGTATGTGGGGACTGGGTTTCAGTGTGTGGGGAAGGGGTTTCAGTGTGTGGGGAAGGGTTTCAATATGTGCGTCAGGGGTTTCAGTGTGTGGGGAAGGGTTTCAGTGTGTGGGGAATGTGTTTCAGTGTGTGGGGAAGGGCTTTCAGTGGGTGGGGAAGGGTTTCACTGAGTGCAGAAGGGGTTTCAGTGTGTGGGGCAGGGGTTTCAGTGTGTGGGGAAGGGGTTTCAGTGTGTGTGGAAGGAGTTTCAGTGTGTGGGGAAGTGTTTCAGTATGTGGGGAAGGATTACAGTATGTGTGGACGGGGTTTCAGTGTGTGGGGAAGGGGTTTCAGTGTGTGGGGAAGGGTTTCAGCGTGTGTGGAAGGGTTTTCAGTGTGTGGGGATGGGTTTCAGTGTGTGGGGAATGTGATTCAGTACGTGGGGAAGGTGTTTCAGTGTGTGGGGAAGTGTTTCAGCGTGTGCGGAAGGTGTTTCAGTGTGTGGGGATGTGTTTCAGTGTGTGGGGAAGGTGATTCAGTGCGTGGGGAAGGGGTTTCAGTGTCTGGGGAAGCGTTTCACTGAGTGCGGAAGTGGTTTCAGTTTGTGGGGCAGGGGTTTCAGTGTGTGGGGAAGGTGTTTCAGTGTGTGGGGATGTGTTTCAGTGGGTGGGGAAGGGGTTTCAGTGTGTGGGGATGCGTTTCAGTGTGTGGGGAAAGGGTTTCAATGAGTGGGGATGTGTTTCAGTGTGTGGGGAAGGAGTTTCAGTGTGTGGGGATGTGTTTCAGTGTGTGGGGAAGGGTTTTCAGTGTGTGGGGAAGGTGTTTCAGTGTGTGCAGAAGGATTTTCAGTGTGTGAGGAAGAGGTTTAAGTGTGTTGGGAAGTTGTTTCAGTGTGTGCGGATGGGATTTCAGTGTGTGCGGAAGGTGTTTCAGTGTGTGCGGAAGGGGTTTCAGTGTGTGGGGTAGGTGTTTCATTGTGTGCGGAAGGGGTTTCAGTGTGTGGGGAAGGCGATTCAGTGTGTGGGGAAGGTGTTTCATTGAGTCGGAAAGGTGTTTCATTGTGTGCGGAAGGGGATTCAGCGTGCAGGGAAGAGGTTTCAGTGTGTGGGGAATTGTTTAACTGTGTGTGGAAGGGGTTTCAGTGTGTGGGGAAGGTGCTTCAGTGTGTTTGGTAGGGGTTTCAGTATGTGGGGAAGGGGTTTCAGTGTGTGGGGAAGGGATTCCATGTGTGGGGAGTGGTTTCAGTCTGTGGGGAGGGGGTTTCAGTGTGTGGGGAAGGGTTTCATTGTGTGGGGATGGTGTTTCAGTGTGTGGGGACGGGGTTTCAGTTTGTGGGGAAGGGGCTTCAGTTTGTGGGGAAGGGGTTTCAGTTTGTGGGGAAGTGTTTCAGTGTGTGGGAAAGGGTTAAAGTGTGTGGGGACGGGGTTTCTGTGTGTGGGAAAGGAGTTTCATTGTGTGGGAAGGGGTTTCAGTCTGTTGGGATGTGTTTCAGTGTGTGCAGAAGGGGTTTCAGTGTGTGAGGAAGAGGTTTCAGTGTGTTGGGAAGTTGTTTCAGTGTGTGCGGATGGGATTTCAGTGTGTGCGGAAGGTGTTTCAGTGTGTGCGGAAGGGGTTTCAGTGTGTGGGGTATGTGTTTCATTGTGTGCGGAAGGGGTTTCAGTGTGTGGGGAAGGCGATTCAGTGTGTGGGGAAGGTGTTTCATTGAGTCGGGAAGGTGTTTCATTGCGTGCGGAAGGGGATTCAGCGTGCAGGGAAGAGGTTTCAGTGTGTGGGGAATTGTTTAACTGTGTGTGGAAGGGGTTTCAGTGTGTGGGGAAGGTGTTTCAGTGTGTTTGGTAGGGGTTTCAGTATGTGGGGATGGGGCTTCAGTGTGTGGGGAAGGGATTCCATGTGTGGGGAGTGGTTTCAGTCTGTGGGGAGGGGGTTTCAGTGTGTGGGGAAGGGTTTCATTGTGTGGGGATAGTGTTTCACTGTGTGGGGCCGGGGTTTCAGTTTGTGGGGAAGGGGCTTCAGTTTGTGGGGAAGGGGTTTCAGTTTGTGGGGAAGTGTTTCAGTGTGCGGGAAAGGGTTACAGTGTGTGGGGACGGGGTTTCTGTGTGTGGGAAAGGGGTTTCATTGTGTGGGGATGTGTTTCAGTGAGTGGGGAAGGGGTTTCAGTGTGTGGGGAAGGGTTTCACTGTTTGCCCAAGGGGTTTCAGTGTGTGGGGAAGTGATTTCAGTGTGTGGGGAAGGTGTTTCAGTGTGTGCAGAAGGGGTTTCAGTGTGTGGGGAAGGGGTTTCAGTGTGTGGGGAAGGGTTTCAGCATGTGTGGAAGGGTTTTCAGTGTGTGGGGATGGGTTTCAGTGTGTGGGGAATGTGATTCAGTACGTGGGGTAGGTGTTTCAGTGTGTGGGGAAGTGTTTCAGCGTGTGCAGAAGGTGTTTCAGTGTGTGGGGATGGGTTTCAGTGTGTGGGGAAGGTGATTCAGTGCGTGGGGAAGGGGTTTCAGTGTCTGGGGAAGCGTTTCACTGAGTGCGGAAGTGGTTTCAGTTTGTGGGGCAGGGGTTTCAGTGTGTGGGGAAGGTGTTTCAGTGTGTGGGGATGTGTTTCAGTGGGTGGGGAAGGGGTTTCAGTGTGTGGGGATGCGTTTCAGTGTCTGGGGAAAGGGTTTCAATGAGTGGGGATGTGTTTCAGTGTGTGGGGAAGGAGTTTCAGTGTGTGGGGATGTGTTTCAGTGTGTGGGGAAGGGTTTTCAGTGTGTGGGGAAGGTGTTTCAGTGTGTGCAGAAGGATTTTCAGTGTGTGAGGAAGATGCTTCAGTGTGTTGGGAAGTTGTTTCAGTGTGTGCGGATGGGATTTCAGTGTGTGCGGAAGGTGTTTCAGTGTGTGCGGAAGGGGTTTCAGTGTGTGGGGTAGGTGTTTTATTGTGTGCGGAAGGGGTTTCAGTGTGTGGGGAAGGCGATTCAGTGTGTGGGGAAGGTGTTTCATTGAGTCGGGAAGGTGTTTCATTGTGTGCGGAAGGGGATTCAGCGTGCAGGGAAGAGGTTTCAGTGTGTATGGAATTGTTTAACTGTGTGTGGAAGGGGTTTCAGTGTGTGGGGAAGGTGTTTCAGTGTGTTTGGTAGGGGTTTCAGTATGTGGGGAAGGGGTTTCAGTGTGTGGGGAAGGGATTCCATGTGTGGGGAGTGGTTTCAGTCTGTGGGGAGGGGGTTGCAGTGTGTGGGGAAGGGTTTCATTGTGTGGGGATGGTGTTTCAGTGTGTGGGGACGGGGTTTCAGTTTGTGGGGAAGGGGCTTCAGTTTGTGGGGAAGGGGTTTCAGTGTGTGGGGAAGGTGTTTCAGCGTGTGGGGATGTGTTTCAATGTGTGATGAAGGGGTTTCAGTGTGTGGGGAAGGGTTTCACTGTTTGCCCAAGGGGTTTCAGTGTGTGGGGAAGTGATTTCAGTGTGTGGGGAAGGTGTTTCAGTGTGTGCAGAAGGGGTTTCAGTGTGTGCAGAAGGTGTTTCTGTGTGTGGGGAAGGGATTTCAGTGTGTCGGGAAGGGGTTTCAGTGTGTGGGGAAGGTGTTTCAGTTTGTGGGGAACGGGTTTCAGTGAGTGGCGAAGGTGTTTTAGTGTTTGGGGATGTGTTTCAGTGTGTGGGGAAGGGGTTTCAGTTTGTGGGGATGTGTTTCAGTGTGTGGGGAAGGGGTTTCAGTGTGTGGGGATGTTTTTCAGTGTTTGGGGAAGGGTTTCAGTGTGTGGGGAAGGATTTCAGTGTGTGGGGAAGGGGTTTCAGTGTGTGGGGAAGGGGTTTCATTGTGTGGGGAACTGTTTCAGTGTGTGCGGAAGGGGTTTCAGTGTGTGCGGAAGGTGTTTCAGTTTGTGGGGAAGGGGTTACAGTGTGTGGGGAAGGTGTTTCATTGTGTGCGGAAGAGGTTTCAGTGTGTGGGGAAGTGGATTCAGTTTGTGGGGAAGGTGTTTCATTGTGTGGGGAAGGGGTTTCAGTGTGTGCGGAAGGTCTTTCAGTGGGTGGGGAAGGGGTTTCAGTGTGTGGGGATGCGTTTCAGTGTGTGGGGAAAGGGTTTCAATGAGTGGGGATGTGTTTCAGTGTGTGCAGAAGGGGTTTCAGTGTGTGAGGAAGAGGTTTCAGTGTGTTGGGAACTTGTTTCAGTGTGTGCGGATGGGATTTCAGTGTGTGCGGAAGGTGTTTCAGTGTGTGCGGAAGGGGTTTCAGTGTGTGGGGTATGTGTTTCATTGTGTGCGGAAGGGGTTTCAGTGTGTGGGGAAGGCGATTCAGTGTGTGGGAAGGTGTTTCATTGAGTCGGGAAGGTGTTTCATTGCGTGCGGAAGGGGATTCAGCGTGCAGGGAAGAGGTTTCAGTGTGTGGGGAATTGTTTAACTGTGTGTGGAAGGGGTTTCAGTGTGTGGGGAAGGTGTTTCAGTGTGTTTGGTAGGGGTTTCAGTATGTGGGGATGGGGTTTCAGTGTGTGGGGAAGGGATTCCATGTGTGGGGAGTGGTTTCAGTCTGTGGGGAGGGGGTTTCAGTGTGTGGGGAAGGGTTTCATTGTGTGGGGATAGTGTTTCACTGTGTGGGGCCGGGGTTTCAGTTTGTGGGGAAGGGGCTTCAGTTTGTGGGGAAGGGGTTTCAGTTTGTGGGGAAGTGTTTCAGTGTGCGGGAAAGGGTTACAGTGTGTGGGGACGGGGTTTCAGTGTGTGGGAAAGGGGTTTCATTGTGTGGGGATGTGTTTCAGTGTGTGGGGAAGGGGTTTCAGTGTGTGGGGAAGGGTTTCACTGTTTGCCCAAGGGGTTTCAGTGTGTGGGGAAGTGATTTCAATGTGTGGGGAAGGCGTTTCAGTGTTTGGGGATGTTTTTCAGTGTGTGGGGAAGGGGTTTCATTGCGTGGGGATGTGTTTCAGTGTGTGGGGAAGGGGTTTCAGTGTGTGGGGAAGGGGTTTCAGTGTATGGGGATGTGTTTCAATGTGTGGGGAAGGCGTTTCAGTGTTTGGGGATGTTTTTCAGTGTGTGGGGAAGGGGTTTCATTGCGTGGGGATGTGTTTCAGTGTGTGGGGAAGGGGTTTCAGTGTGTGGGGAAGGGGTTTCAGTGTGTGGGGAAGGTGTTTCTGTGTGTGTGGAATGTGTTTCAGTGTGTGGGGATTGTGTTTCAGTGTGTGGGGAAGGTGTTTCAGTTTGTGGGGAAGGGGTTTCAGTGTGTGGAGAAGTTTTCATTGTGTGCGGAAGGGGTTTCAGTGTGTGGTGAACGTGTTTCAGATTGTGGGGAAGGGGTTTCAGTGTGTGCAGAAGGGGTTTCAGTGTGTGCGGAAGGTGTTTCAGTGTGTGGGGAAGGGGTTTCAGTGTGTGGTGAAGGGGTTTCAGTGTGTGTGGAAGGTGTTTCAGTTTGTGGGGAAGGGTTACAGTACGTGGTGAAGGGGTTTCAGTGTGTGGGGATGCGTTTCAGTGTGTGGGGAAAGGGTTGCAATGAGTGGGGATGTGTTTCAGTGTGTGGGGATGGGGTTTCAGTGTGTGGGGATGTGTTTCAGTTTGTGCAGAAGGGGTTTCAGTGTGTGAGGAAGGGGTTTCAGTGTGTTGGGAAGTTGTTTCAGTGTGTGCGGATGGGATTTCAGTGTGTGCGGAAGGTGTTTCAGTGTGTGCGGAAGGGGTTTCAGTGTGTGGGGTAGGTGTTTCATTGTGTGCGGATGGGTTTTCAGTGTGTGGGGAAGGCGATTCAGTGAGTGGGGAAGGTGTTTCATTGAGTTGGGATTTTGTTTCATTGTGTGCGGAAGGGGATTCAGCGTGCAGGGAAGGGGTTTCAGTGTGTGGGGAATTGTTCAACTGTGTGAGGAAGGGTTTTCAGTGTGTGGGGAAGGTGTTTCAGTGTGTTTGCTAGGGGTTTGAGAATGTGGGGTAGGGGTTTCAGTGTGTGGGGATGTGTTTCAGTGTGTGGGGAAGGTGTTTCAGTGTGTGGGGATGTGTTTCAGTGTGTAGGGAAGGGGTTTCAGTGTGTGGGGAAGGGTTTCACTTTTTGCCCAAGGGGTTTCAGTGTGTGGGGAAGTGATTTCAGTGTGTGGGTAAGGTGTTTCAGTGTGTGCAGAAGGGGTTTCAGTGTGTGCGGAAGGTGTTTCAGTGTGTGTGGAAGGGGTTTCAGTTTGTGGGGAAGGGGTTTCATTGTGTGGGGAAGGTGTTTCAGTTTGTGGGGAAGGGTTACAGTGTGTGGGGAAGGAGTTTCAGAGTGTGGGGAAGGTGTTTCAGTTTGTGGGGAAGGGGGTTTCAGTTTGTGGGGAAGTGTTTCAGTGTTTGCGGAAGGGGTTTCATTATGTGGGTAAGGTATTTCATTGTGTGCAGAAGGGGATTCAGAGAGTGGGGATGGGGATTAACTGTGTGCGGAAGGGGTTTCAGTGTGTGGGGAAGGTGTTTCAATGTGTGTGAAAGCAGTTTCAGTCTGTGGGGAAGGGGTTTCATTTTGTGGGGAAGGGTTTCAGTGTGTGGGGAAGGGGTTACAGTGTGTGGGGACGGGTTTCAGTGTGTGTGGAAGGGGTTTCAGTGTGTGGGGAAGGGTTTTAGTGTGAGGGGAAGGTGTTTCAGTGTGTGGGGAAGGGGGTTCAATGTGTGCGGAAGGTGATTCAGCGTGCAGGGAAGGGGTTTCAGTGTGTGGGGAATTGTTTAACTGTGTGTGGAAGGGGTTTCAGTGTGTGGGGAAGGTGTTTCAGTGTGTTTGGTAGGGGTTTGAGTATGTGGGGAAGGGGTTTCAGTGTGTGGGCAAGGGATTCCATGTGTGGGGAGTGGTTTCAGTCTGTGTGGAGGGGGTTTCAGGGTGTGGGGAAGGGTTTCATTGTGTGGGGATGGTGTTTCAGTGTGTGAGGACGGGGTTTCAGTTTGTGGGGAAGGGGC
Organism: Heterodontus francisci; assembly: GCF_036365525.1. Taxonomy (NCBI): domain Eukaryota; kingdom Metazoa; phylum Chordata; class Chondrichthyes; order Heterodontiformes; family Heterodontidae; genus Heterodontus; species Heterodontus francisci. Next base: position 436,396 of record NW_027140893.1, on the reverse strand, counting down.
TTCAATTTGTGGGGAAGTGTTTCAGTGTGTGGGAAAGGGTTATAGTGTGTGGGGACGGGGTTTCTGTGTGTGGGAAAGGGGTTTCATTGTGTGGGAAGGGGTTTCAGTGTGTGGGGATGTGTTTCAGTGTTTGGGGAAGGGGTTTCAGTGTGTGGGGATGTGTTTCAGTGTGTGGGGAAGGTGTTTCAGTGTGTGGGGATGTGTTTCAGTGTGTGGGGAAGGGGTGTCAGTGTGTGGGGAAGGGTTTCACTGTTTGCCCAAGGGGTTTCAGTGTGTGGGGAAGTGATTTCAGTGTGTGGGTAAGGTGTTTCAGTGTGTGCAGAAGGGGTTTCAGTGTGTGCAGAAGGTGTTTCAGTGTGTGTGGAAGGGGTTTCAGTGTGTGGGGAAGGGGTTTCATTGTGTGGGGAAGGTGTTTCAGTTTGTGGGGAAGGGTTACAGTGTGTGCGGAAGGAGTTTCAGAGTGTGGGGAAGGTGTTTCAGTTTGTGGGGAAGGGGGTTTCAGTTTGTGGGGAAGTGTTTCAGTGTGTGCGGAAGGGGTTTAATTATGTGGGTAAGGGGGTTCAATGTGTGAAGAAGGGCTTCACTGAGTGCGGAAGGGGTTTCAGTGTGTGGGGCAGGGGTTTCAGTGTGTGGGGAAGGTGTTTCAGTGTGTGGGGGTGTGTTTCAGTGTGTGGGGAAGGGGTCTCAATGTGTGGGGATGTGTTTCAGTGAGTGGGGAAGGTGTTTCAGTGTTTGGGGAAGGTGTTTCAGTGTGTGAGGAAGGGGATTCAGTGGGTGGGGAGGGTTTCACTGTGTGCGGAAGGGGATTCAGTGAGTGGGGAAGGGGTTTCAGTGTGTGGGGAAGGTATTTCAGTGTGTGTGGAATTGGTTTCAGTGTGTGGGGAAGGGGTTTCAGTGTGTGGGGAAGGTGTTTCAGTGTGTGGGGAATGTGTTCCAGTGTGTGCGGAAGGGGTTTCAGTGTGTGCGGAAGATGTTTCAGTGTGTGGGGAAGGGGTTTCAGTGTGTGGGGAAGGTGTTTCATTGTGTGCGGAAGGGGGTTCAGTGTGTGGGGAAGGGGATTCAGTGTGTGGGGAAGGTGTTTCATTGTGTGTGGAAGGGTAGTCAGTGTGTGGGGAAGGGGTTTCAGTGTGTGGGGAGGGGGTTTCTGTGTGTGGGGAAGGGTGTAACTGTGTGCGGAAGGGGTTTCAGTGAGTGGGGAAGGTGTTTCGTTATGTGTGGAAGGGGTTTCAGGATCTGGGGAAGGGGTTTAAGTGTTTGGGGAAGGCGTTACTGTTTATGGGGAAGGATTTCAGTGTGTGTGGAAGGTGTTTCACTGTGTGTGGAAGGGGTTTCAGTGTGTGGGGAAGGTGTTTTAGTGTGTGGGGAAGTGTTTCAGTGTGTGGGGAAGGGGTTTCAGTGTGTGGGAATGTGTTTCAGTGTGTGGGGAAGGGGTTTCAGTGTATGGGGATGTTTTTCAGAGTTTGGGGAAGGGTTTCAGTGTGTGGGGATGTGTTTCAGTGTGCGGGGAAGGGGTTTCAGTGTGTGGGGAAGTGTTTCAGTGTGTGCGGAAGGGTTTTCAGTGTGTGCAGAAGGTGTTTCGTTGTGTGCGGAAGGGGTTTCAGTGTGTGGGGAAGTTGATTCAGTTTGTGGGGAAGGTGTTTCATTGTGTGGGGATGCTGTTTCATTGTGTGCGGAAGGGTATTCAGTGTGTAAGGAAGGGGTTTCAGTATGTGGGGAGGGGGCTTCAGATTGTGGGGAAGGGTTTAACTGTGTGCGGAAGGGGTTTCAGTGTGTGGGGAAGGTGTTTCAGTGTATGGGGAAGGGGTATCAGTGTGTGGGGAAGGTGTTTCAATGTGTGTGAAAGCAGTTTCAGTCTGTGGGGAAGGGGTTTCATTTTGTGGGGAAGGGTTTCAGTGTGTGGGGAAGGGGTTACAGTGTGTGGGGACGGGTTTCAGTGTGTGTGGAAGGGGTTTCAGTGTGTGGGGAAGGGTTTTAGTGTGAGGGGAAGGTGTTTCAGTGTGTGGGGAAGGGGGTTCAATGTGTGCGGAAGGTGATTCAGCGTGCAGGGAAGGGGTTTCAGTGTGTGGGGAATTGTTTAACTGTGTGTGGAAGGGGTTTCAGTGTGTGGGGAAGGTGTTTCAGTGTGTTTGGTAGGGGTTTGAGTATGTGGGGAAGGGGTTTCAGTGTGTGGGCAAGGGATTCCATGTGTGGGGAGTGGTTTCAGTCTGTGTGGAGGGGGTTTCAGGGTGTGGGGAAGGGTTTCATTGTGTGGGGATGGTGTTTCAGTGTGTGAGGACGGGGTTTCAGTTTGTGGGGAAGGGGCTTCAATTTGTGGGGAAGTGTTTCAGTGTGTGGGAAAGGGTTATAGTGTGTGGGGACGGGGTTTCTGTGTGTGGGAAAGGGGTTTCATTGTGTGGGAAGGGGTTTCAGTGTGTGGGGATGTGTTTCAGTGTTTGGGGAAGGGGTTTCAGTGTGTGGGGATGTGTTTCAGTGTGTGGGGAAGGTGTTTCAGTGTGTGGGGATGTGTTTCAGTGTGTGGGGAAGGGGTGTCAGTGTGTGGGGAAGGGTTTCACTGTTTGCCCAAGGGGTTTCAGTGTGTGGGGAAGTGATTTCAGTGTGTGGGTAAGGTGTTTCAGTGTGTGCAGAAGGGGTTTCAGTGTGTGCAGAAGGTGTTTCAGTGTGTGTGGAAGGGGTTTCAGTGTGTGGGGAAGGGGTTTCATTGTGTGGGGAAGGTGTTTCAGTTTGTGGGGAAGGGTTACAGTGTGTGGGGAAGGAGTTTCAGAGTGTGGGGAAGGTGTTTCAGTTTGTGGGGAAGGGGGTTTCAGTTTGTGGGGAAGTGTTTCAGTGTGTGCGGAAGGGGTTTAATTATGTGGGTAAGGGGGTTCAATGTGTGAAGAAGGGCTTCACTGAGTGCGGAAGGGGTTTCAGTGTGTGGGGCAGGGGTTTCAGTGTGTGGGGAAGGTGTTTCAGTGTGTGGGGGTGTGTTTCAGTGTGTGGGGAAGGGGTCTCAATGTGTGGGGATGTGTTTCAGTGAGTGGGGAAGGTGTTTCAGTGTTTGGGGAAGGTGTTTCAGTGTGTGAGGAAGGGGATTCAGTGGGTGGGGAGGGTTTCACTGTGTGCGGAAGGGGATTCAGTGAGTGGGGAAGGGGTTTCAGTGTGTGGGGAAGGTATTTCAGTGTGTGTGGAATTGGTTTCAGTGTGTGGGGAAGGGGTTTCAGTGTGTGGGGAAGGTGTTTCAGTGTGTGGGGAATGTGTTCCAGTGTGTGCGGAAGGGGTTTCAGTGTGTGCGGAAGATGTTTCAGTGTGTGGGGAAGGGGTTTCAGTGTGTGGGGAAGGTGTTTCATTGTGTGCGGAAGGGGGTTCAGTGTGTGGGGAAGGGGATTCAGTGTGTGGGGAAGGTGTTTCATTGTGTGTGGAAGGGTAGTCAGTGTGTGGGGAAGGGGTTTCAGTGTGTGGGGAGGGGGTTTCTGTGTGTGGGGAAGGGTGTAACTGTGTGCGGAAGGGGTTTCAGTGAGTGGGGAAGGTGTTTCGTTATGTGTGGAAGGGGTTTCAGGATCTGGGGAAGGGGTTTAAGTGTTTGGGGAAGGCGTTACTGTTTATGGGGAAGGATTTCAGTGTGTGTGGAAGGTGTTTCACTGTGTGTGGAAGGGGTTTCAGTGTGTGGGGAAGGTGTTTTAGTGTGTGGGGAAGTGTTTCAGTGTGTGGGGAAGGGGTTTCAGTGTGTGGGAATGTGTTTCAGTGTGTGGGGAAGGGGTTTCAGTGTATGGGGATGTTTTTCAGAGTTTGGGGAAGGGTTTCAGTGTGTGGGGATGTGTTTCAGTGTGCGGGGAAGGGGTTTCAGTGTGTGGGGAAGTGTTTCAGTGTGTGCGGAAGGGTTTTCAGTGTGTGCAGAAGGTGTTTCGTTGTGTGCGGAAGGGGTTTCAGTGTGTGGGGAAGTTGATTCAGTTTGTGGGGAAGGTGTTTCATTGTGTGGGGATGCTGTTTCATTGTGTGCGGAAGGGTATTCAGTGTGTAAGGAAGGGGTTTCAGTATGTGGGGAGGGGGCTTCAGATTGTGGGGAAGGGTTTAACTGTGTGCGGAAGGGGTTTCAGTGTGTGGGGAAGGTGTTTCAGTGTATGGGGAAGGGGTATCAGTGTGTGGGGAAGGTGTTTCATTGTGTGCGGAAGGGGTTTCCGTTTGTGGGGAAGTGGATTCAGTGTGTGGAGAAGGTGTTTCATTGTGTGTGGAAGGTATTTCATTGTGTGCAGAAGGGTATTCAGTGAGTGGGGAAGGGGTTTAACTGTGTGCGGAAGGGGTTTCAGTGTGTGGGGAAGGTGTTTCAATGTGTGTGGAAGCAGTTTCAGTCTGTGGGGAAGGGGTTTCAGTTTGTGGGGAAGGGTTTCAGTGTGTGGGGAAGGGTTTCAGTCTGTGGGGAAGGGGTTTCAGTGTGTGGGGAAGGGGTTTCAGTGTGTGGGGAAGGGTTTCAGTGACTGGTAAAGGGGTTTCAGTGTGTGGGGATGGGGTTTCAGTGAGTGGGGATGGGGTTTCAGTGTGTGGGGAATTGTTTCAGTGTGTTTCGAAGGATTACAGTGTGTGGGCAAGGGGTTGCAGTGTGTCGGGAAGGGGTTTCAGTGTGTGGGGAAGGGTTTCAGTGTGTGCAGAAAGGTTTTCTTTGTACGGGGAAGGGTTTCACTGAGTGCCGAAGGTGTTTCAGTGTTTGGGGCAGATGTTTAAGTGATGTGGGGAAGGTTTTTCAGTGTGTGGGGATGTGTTTCAGTGTGTGGGGAAGGGGTTTCAAAGTGTGGGGATGTGTTTCAGTGTGTGGGGAAGCTGTTTCAGTGTTTGGGGAAGGTGTTTCAGTGTGTGGGGAAGGGGTTCAGTGTGTGGGGAAGGGTTTCAGTGTGTGGGGAAGGGGATTCAGTATGTGGGAAAGGATTCCAGTGTGTGCGGAACGTGATTCAGTGTGTGTGGAACGGGTTTCAGTGAGTGGCGAAGGTGTTTTAGTGCTTGGGGATGTGTTTCAGTGTGTGGGGAAGGGGTTTCAGTTTGTGGGGATGTGTTTCAGTGTGTGGGGAAGGGGTTTCAGTGTGTGGGGATGTTTTTCAGTGTTTGCGGAAGGGTTTCAGTGTGTGGGGAAGGATTTCAGTGTGTGGGGAAGGGGTTTCAGTGTGTGGGGAAGGTGTTTCATTGTGTGGGGAACTGTTTCAGTGTGTGCGGAAGGGGTTTCAGTGTGTGCGGAAGGTGTTTCAGTTTGTGGGGAAGGGGTTACAGTGTGTGGGGAAGGTGTTTGATTGTGTGCGGAAGAGGTTTCAGTGTGTGGGGAAGTGGATTCAGTTTGTGGGGAAGGTGTTTCATTGTGTGGGGAAGGGGTTTCAGTCTGTGCAGAAGGTCTTTCAGTGTGTGGGGAAGGGGTTTCCGTGTGTGGGGAAGGTGTTTCTTTTGAGCGGAAGGGGTTTCAGTTGTGGGGAAGGAGATTCAGTGTTTCGGGAAGGTGTTTCATTGTGTGGGGATGGTGTTTCATTGTGTGCAGAAGGGTATTCAGTTTGTGGGGAAGGGGTTTCAGTGTGTGGGGAGGGGGTTTCAGTGTGTGGGGAAGGGTTTAACTGTGTGCGGAATGGGTTTCAGTGTTTGGGGAAGGTGTTTCAGTGTGAGGGGAAGGGTTTCAGTACGTGGGGAAGGGATTTCAGTGTGTGGGGTAGGGTTTCAGTGTGTGGATATGGGTGTCAGAGTGTGGGGAAGGGGTTTCAGTGTGTGGGGAAGGCGATTCAGTGTGTGGGGAAGGTGTTTCATTGAGTCGGGAAGTGGTTTCATTGTGTGCGGAAGGGGATTCAGCGTGCAGGGAAGAGGTTTCAGTGTGTGGGGAATTGTTTAACTGTGGGTGGAAGGGGTTTAAGTGTGTGGGGAAGGTGTTTCAGTGTGTTTGGTAGGGGTTTCAGTATGTGGGGAAGGGGTTTCAGTGTGTGGGGAAGGGATTCCATGTGTGGGGAGTGGTTTCAGTCTGTGGGGAGGGGGTTTCAGTGTGTGGGGAAGGGTTTCATTGTGTGGGGATGATGTTTCAGTGTGTGGGGACGGGGTTTCAGTTTGTGGGGAAGGGGCTTCAGTTTGTGGAGAAGGGGTTTCAGTTTGTGGGGAAGTGTTTCAGTGTGTGGGGAAGGGGTTTCAATGTGTGGGGAAGGGTTTCACTGTTTGCCCAAGGGGTTTCAGTGTGTGGGGAAGTGATTTCAGTGTGTGGGGAAGGTGTTTCAGTGTGTGCAGAAGGGGTTTCAGTGTGTGCGGAAGGTGTTTCTGTGTGTGGGAAAGGGTTAAAGTGTGTGGGGACGGGGTCTCTGTGTGTTGGAAAGGGGTTTCATTGTGTGGGAAGGGGTTTCAGTCTGTTGGGATGTGTTTCAGTGTTTGGGGAAGGGGTTTCAGTGTGTGGGGATGTGTTTCAGTGTGTGGGGAATGTGTTTCAGTGTGTGGGGATGTGTTTCAGTGTGTGGGGAAGGGGTTTCAATGTGTGGGGAAGGGTTTCACTGTTTGCCCAAGGGGTTTCAGTGTGTGGGGAAGTGATTTCAGTGTGTGGGGAAGGTGTTTCAGTGTGTGCAGAAGGGGTTTCAGTGTGTGCGGAAGGTGTTTCTGTGTGTGGGGAAGGGGATTCAGTGTGTGGGGAATTGTTTAACTGTGGGTGGAAGGGGTTTAAGTGTGTGGGGAAGGTGTTTCAGTGTGTTTGGTAGGGGTTTCAGTATGTGGGGAAGGGGTTTCAGTGTGTGGGGAAGGGATTCCATGTGTGGGGAGGGTTTCAGTCTGTGGGGAGGGGGTTTCAGTGTGTGGGGAAGGGTTTCATTGTGTGGGGATGATGTTTCAGTGTGTGGGGACGGGGTTTCAGTTTGTGGGGAAGGGGCTTCAGTTTGTGGAGAAGGGGTTTCAGTTTGTGGGGAAGTGTTTCAGTGTGTGGGAAAGGGTTAAAGTGTGTGGGGACGGGGTCTCTGTGTGTGGGAAAGGGGTTTCATTGTGTGCAAAGGGGTTTCAGTCTGTTGGGATGTGTTTCAGTGTTTGGGGAAGGGGTTTCAGTGTGTGGGGATGTGTTTCAGTGTGCGGGGAATGTGTTTCAGTGTGTGGGGATGTGTTTCAGTGTGTGGGGAAGGGGTTTCAATGTGTGGGGAAGGGTTTCACTGTTTGCCCAAGGGGTTTCAGTGTGTGGGGAAGTGATTTCAGTGTGTGGGGAAGGTGTTTCAGTGTGTGCAGAAGGGGTTTCAGTGTGTGCGGAAGGTGTTTCTGTGTGTGGGGAAGGGGTTTCAGTGTGTGGGAAAGGGGTTTCAGTGTGTGGGGAAGGTGTTTCAGTTTGTGGGGAACGAGTTTCAGTGAGTGGCGAAGGTGTTTTAGTGTTTGGGGATGTGTTTCAGTGTGTGGGGTAGGGGTTTCAGTTTGTGGGGATGTGTTTCAGTGTGTGGGGAAGGGGTTTCAGTGTGTGGGGATGTTTTTCAGTGTTTGGGGAAGCGTTTCAGTGTGTGGGGAAGGATGTCAGTGTTTGGGGAAGGGGTTTCAGTGTGTGGGGAAGGGGTTTCATTGTGTGGGGAACTGTTTCAGTGTTTGCGGAAGGGGTTCAGTGTGTGCGGAAGGTGCTTCAGTTTGTGGGGAAGGGGTTACAGTGTGTGGGGAAGGTGTTTCATTGTGTGCGGAAGAGGTTTCAGTGTGCGCGGAAAGTCTGTAAGTGGGTGGGGAAGGGATTTCAGTGTGTGGGGATGCGTTTCAGTGTGTGGGGAAAGGGTTTCAATGAGTGGGGATGTGTTTCAGTGTGTGGGGAAGGAGTTTCAGTGTGTGGGGATGTGTTTCAGTGTGTGCAGAAGGGATTTCAGTGTGTGAGGAAGAGGTTTCAGTGTGTTGGGAAGTTGTTTCAGTGTGTGCAGATGGGATTTCAGTGTGTGCGGAAGGTGTTTCAGTGTGTGCGGAAGGGGTTTCAGTGTGTGGGGTATGTGTTTCATTGTGTGCGGAAGGGGTTTCAGTGTGTGGGGAAGGCGATTCAGTGTGAGGGGAAGGTGTTTCATTGCGTGCGGAAGGGGATTCAGCGTGCAGGGAAGAGGTTTCAGTGTGTGGGGAATTGTTTAACTGTGTGTGGAAGGGGTTTCAGTGTGTGGGGAAGGTGTTTCAGTGTGTTTGGTAGGGGTTTCAGTATGTGGGGAAGGGATTCCATGTGTGGGGAGTGGTTTCAGTCTGTGGGGAGGGGGTTTCAGTGTGTGGTAAAGGGTTTCATTGTGTGGGGATGGTGATTCAGTGTGTGGGGACGGGGTTTCAGTTTGTGGGGAAGGGGCTTCAGTTTGTGGGGAAGGGGTTTCAGTTTGTGGGGAAGTGTTTCAGTGTGCGGGAAAGGGTTACAGTGTGTGGGGACGGGGTTTCTGTGTGTGGGAAAGGGGTATCATTGTGTGGGAAGGGGTTTCAGTCTGTGGGGATGTGTTTCAGTGTTTGGGGAAGGGGTTTCAGTGTGTGGGGATGTGTTTCAGTGTGTGGGGAAGGTGTTTCAGTGTGTGGGGATGTGTTTCAGTGTGTGGGGAAGGGGTTTCAGTGTGTGGGGAAGGGTTTCACTGTTTGCCCAAGGGGTTTCAGTGTGTGGGGAAGTGATTTCAGTGTGTGGGGAAGGTGTTTCAGTGTGTGCAGAAGGGGTTTCAGTGTGTGCGGAAGGTGTTTCTGTGTGTGGGGAAGGGGTTTCAGTGTGTGGGGAAGGGGTTGCAGTGTGTGGGGAAGGTGTTTCAGTTTGTGGGGAAGGGTTACAGTGAGTGGGGATGGGGTTTCAGTGTGTGGGGAAGGTGTTTCAATTTGTGGGGAAGGGGTTTCAGTGTGTGGGGAAGTGTTTCATTGTGTGCGGAAGGGGTTTCAGTGTGTGGGGAACGTGTTTCAGAGTGTGGGGAAGGTGTTTCAGTGTGTGCAGAAGGGGTTTCAGTGTGTGCAGAAGGTGTTTTAGTGTGTGGGGAAGGGGTTTCAGTGTGTGGGGAAGGGGTTTCAGTGTGTGTGGAAGGTGTTTCAGTTTGTGGGGAAGGGTTACAGTGTGTGGTGAAGGGGTTTCAGTGTGTCGGGATGCGTTTCAGTGTGTGGGAAAGGGTTTCAATGAGTGGGGATGTGTTTCAGTTTGTGCAGTAGGGGTTTCAGCGTGTGAGGAAGGGGTTTCAGTGTGTTGGGAAGTTGTTTCAGTGTGTGCGGATGGGATTTCAGTGTGTGCGGAAGGTGTTTCAGTGTGTGCGGAAGGGGTATCAGTGTGTGGGGTAGGTTTTTCATTGTGTGCGGAAGGGGTTTCAGTGTGTGGGGAAGGCGATTCAGTGTGTGGGGAAGGTGTTTCATTGAGTCGGGAAGGTGATTCATTGTGTGCGGAAGGGGATTCAGCGTGCAGGGAAGGGGTTTCAGTGTGTGGGGAATTGTTTAACTGTGTGTGGAAGGGGTTTCAGTGTGTGGGGAAGGTATTTCAGTGTGTTTGGTAGGGGTTTCAGTATGTGGGGAAGGGGTTTCAGTGTGTGGGCAAGGGATTCCATGTGTGGGGAGTGGTTACAGTCTGTGGGGAGGGGGTTTCAGTGTGTGGGGAAGGGTTTCATTGTGTGGGGATGGTGTTTCAGTGTGTGGGGATGTGTTTCAGTGTGTGGGGAAGAGCTTTCAGTGTGTGGGGAACGGTTTCACTGTTTGCCCAAGGGGTTTCAGTGTGTGGGGAAGTGATTTCAGTGTGTGGGTAAGGTGTTTCAGTGTGTGCAGAAGGGGTTTCAGTGTGTGCGGAAGGTGTTTCAGTGTGTGTGGAAGGGGTTTCAGTGTGTCGGGAAGGGGTTTCATTGTGTGGGGAAGGTGTTTCAGTTTGTGGGGAAGGGTTACAGTGTGCGGGGAAGGAGTTTCAGTGTGTGGGGAAGGTGTTTCAGTTTGTGGGGAAGGGGGTTTCAGTTTGTGGGGAAGTGTTTCAGTGTGTGCGCAAGGGGTTTCAGTGTGTGGGGAAGGTGTTTCAGTGAGTGGGGAAGGAGTTTCAGTGTATGGGGACGTGGTTTCAGTGTGTGGGAAGTGGTTTCAGTGTGTGGGGAAGTTGTTTCAGTGTGTGGGGAAGGTGTTTCAGTGTGTGGGGAAGGGGTTTCAGTGTGTGGGGAAGGTGTTTCATGTGTGGGGAAGGGATTTCAGTGTCTGGGGAAGGTGTTTCTCTGTGTGGGGAAGGGATTTCAGTGTGTGGGGAAGGTGCTTCAGTCTGTGGGGATGTGTTTCAGTGTGGTGGGATGTGTTTCAGTGTGTGGGGAAGGGTTTCAGTGTGTGGGGAAGGTGTTTCAGTGTGTGGGGATGGGTTTCAGTGTGTGGGGATGTGTTTCATTGTGAAAGGAATGTGTTTCACTGTGTGATGAAGGGGATTCAGTGTGTGGGGATGGAGTTACAGTGTGTGGGGAAGGGGTTTCAGTCTGTGCGGAAGGGCTTTCAGTGTTTGGGGAATGTGTTTCAGTGTGTGGGGAAGGGGTTTCAGTGTGTGGGGAAGGTGTTTCGGTGAGTGTGGATGGTATTTCAGTGTGTGGGGAAGGGGTTTCAGTGTGTGGGGAAGGGGTTCCAGTGTGTGGGGTAGGTGTTTCAGTGTGTGGGGAAGTGTTTCAGTGTGTGGAGAAGGTGTTTCAGTTTGTGCGGAAGGGGTTCACTGTGTTGGGAAGGTGTTTCAGTTTGTGTGGAAGGGGTTTCAGTGTGTGGGGAAGGTGTTTCGGAGTGTGGGGAAGGTGTTTCAGTGTGTGGGGATGGGGATTCAGTGTGTGGGGAAGGTGTTTCTGGGAGTGGCGAAGGTGTTTCAGTGTGATCGGAAGGGGTTTCAGTGTGTGGGTAAGGGTTGCAGTGTGTGTGGAAGGGGTTTCAGTGTATGGGGAAGGGTTTTAGTGTGTGGGGAAGGGGTTTCAGTGTGTGGGGAAGGTGTTTCAGTGTGTGCGGAAGTGGTTTCAGTGTGTGGGGAAGGTGTTTCAGTGTGTTTGGTAGGGTTTTCAGTCTGTGGGGATGGGGTTTCAGTGTGTGGGGAAGGGTTTCATTGTGTGCGGATGTTGTTTCAGTGTGTGGGGAAGGATGACAGTGTCTGGGGACGTTGTTTCAGTGTGTGGGGAAGGGGTTTCCGTTTGTGGGGAAGTGTTTCAGTGTGTGGGAAAGGGTTACAGTGTGTGGGGACGGGGTTTCTGTGTGTGGGAAAGGGGTTTCATTGTGTGGGAAGGGGTTTCAGTGTGTGGGGATGTGTTTCAGTGTTTGGGGAAGGGGTTTCAGTGTGTGGAGATGTGTTTCAGTGTGTGTTAAAGGGGTTTCAGTGTGTGGGGATGTGTTTCAGTGTGTGGGGAAGGGGTTTCAGTGCGTGGGGAAGGGTTTCACTGTTTGCCCAAGGGGTTTCAGTGTGTGGGGAAGTGATTGCAGTGTGTGGGAAAGGTGTTTCAGTGTGTCCGAAAAATGTTTCAGTGGGTGCGGAAGGTGTTTCAGTGTGTGGGGAAGGGGTTTCAGTGTGTGGGGAAGGGTTACAGTGTGTGGGCAAGGGGTTTCAGTGTGTGGGGAAGGTGTTTCAGTTCGTGGGGGAGGGGTTTCAGTGTGTGGGGAAGGGGTTCCAGTGTGTGGGGTAGGTGTTTCAGTGTGTGCGGAAGGAGTTTCGGTGAGTGTGCAAGGTATTTCAGTGTGTGGGGGAGGGGTTTCAGTGTGTGGGGAAGGGGTTCCAGTGTGTGGGGTAGGTGTTTCAGTGTGTGGGGAAGTGTTTCAGTGTGTGGAGAAGGTGTTTCAGTTTGTGGGGAAGGGGTTCACTGTGTTGGGAAGGTGTTTCAGTGTGTGCGGAAGGGGTTTCAGTGTGTGGGGAAGGTGTTTCGGAGTGTGCAGAAGGGGTTTCAGTGTGTGCGTAAGGGTTTCAGTGTGTGTGGAAGGGGTTTCAGTTTGTGGGGAGGTGTTTCTGGGAGTGGCGAAGGTGTTTCTGTGTGTGGGGAAGGGGTTTCAGTGTGTGGGGAAGGGGTTTCGGTGAGTGTGGAAGGTATTTCAGTGTGTGGGGAAGGGGTTTCAGTGTGTGGGGAAGTGGTTCCAGTGTGTGGGGTAGGTGTTTCAGTGTGTGCGGAAGTGTTTCAGTGTGTGGAGAAGGTGTTTCGGTTTGTGGGGAAGGGGTTCACTGTGTTGGGAAGGTGTTTCAGTGTGTGCGGAAGGGGTTTCACTGTGTGGGGAAGGTGTTTCGGAGAGTGGGGAAGGTGTTTCAGTGTGTGGGGATGGGGATTCAGTGTGTGGGGAAGGTGTTTCTGGGAGTGGCGAAGGTGTTTCAGTGTGATCGGAAGGGGTTTCAGTGTGTGGGTAAGGGTTTCAGTGTGTGTGGAAGGGGTTTCAGTGTATGGGGAAGAGTTTTAGTGTGTGGGGAAGGGGTTTCAGTGAGTGGGGAAGGTGTTTCAGTGTGTGCGGAAGTGGTTTCAGTGTGTGGGGAAGGTGTTTCAGTGTGTTTGGTAGGGTTTTCAGTATGTGGGGAATGGGTTTCAGTGTGTGGGGAAGGGATTCCATGTGTGGCGAAGGGTTTCAGTATGTGGGGAGGGGGTTTCAGTGTGTGGGGAAGGGTTTCATTGTGTGCGGATGGTGTTTCAGTGTGTGGGGACGGGGTTTAAGTTTGTGGGGAAAGGGTTTCAGTTTGTGGGGAAGGGGTTTCCGTTTGTGGGGAAGTGTTTTAGTGTGTGGGAAAGGGTTACAGTGTGTGGGGACGGGGTTTCTGTGTGTGGGAAAGTGGTTTCATTGTGTGGGAAGGAGTTTCAGTGTGTGGGGATGTGTTTCAGTGTTTGGGGAAGGGGTTTCAGTGTGTGGGGATGTGTTTCAGTGTGTGTTAAAGGGGTTTCAGAGTGTGGGGATGTGTTTCAGTGTGTGGGGAAGGGGTTTCAGTGCGTGTGGAAGGGTTTCACTGTTTGCCCAAGGGGTTTCAGTGTGTGGGGAAGTGATTTCAGTGTGTGGGGAAGGTGTTTCAGTGCGTGCGGAAAATGTTTCAGTGTGTGCGGAAGGTGTTTCAGTGTGTGGGGAAGGGGTTTCAGTGTGTGGGGAAGGGTTACAGTGTGTGGGCAAGGGGTTTCAGTGTGTGGGGAAGGTGTTTCAGTTCGTGGGGGAGGGGTTTCAGTGTGTGGGGAAGGGGTTCCAGTGTGTGGGGTAGGTGTTTCAGTGTGTGGGGAAGGGGTTTCGGTGAGTGTGGAAGGTATTTCAGTGTGTGGGGAAGGGGTTTCAGTGTGTGGGGAAGGGGTTCCAGTGTATGGAGTATGTGTGTCAGTGTGTGGGGAAGTGTTTCAGTGTGTGGAGAAGGTGTTTCAGTGTGTGGGGAAGGGGTTTCAGTGTGTGGGGAAGGTGTTTCAGTGTGTGCGGAAGGTGTTTCAGTGTGTGCAGAAGGGGTTTCAGTGTGTGGGTAAGGGTTTCAGTGTGTGTGGAAGGGGTTTCAGTGTGTGGGGAAGGGGTTTCGGTGAGTGTGGAAGGTATTTCAGTGTGTGGGGAAGGGGTTTCAGTGTGTGGGGAAGGGGTTCCAGTGTATGGAGTATGTGTTTCAGTGTGTGGGGAAGTGTTTCAGTGTGTGGAGAAGGTGTTTCAGTGTGTGGGGAAGGGGTTCCAGTGTGTGGAGTAGGTGTTTCAGTGTGTGCGGAAGGGGTTTCAGTGTGTGGGGAAGGTGGCTCGGAGTGTGGGGAAGGTGTTTCAGTGTGTGGGGATGGGGATTCAGTGTGTGGGGAAGGTGTTCCTGGGAGTGGCGAAGGTGTTTCAGTGTGTGGGGAAGGGGTTTCAGTGTGTGGGGAAGGGGTTTCGGTGAGTGTGGAAGGTATTTCAGTGTGTGGGGAAGGGGTTTCAGTGTGTGGGGAAGGGGTTCCAGTGTGTGGGGTAGGTGTTTCAGTGTGTGGGGTAGTGTTTCAGTGTGTGGAGAAGGTGTTTCAGTTTGTGGGGAAGGGGTTCACTGTGTTGGGAAGGTGTTTCAGTGTGTGCGGAAGGGGTTTCAGTGTGTGGGGAAGGTGTTTCGGAGTGTGGGGAAGGTGTTTCAGTGTGATCGGAAGGGGTTTCAGTGTGTGGGTAAAGGTTTCAGTGTGTATGGAAGGAGTTTCAGTGTATGGGAAAGGGTTTTTGTGTGTGGGGAAGGGGTTTCAGTGTGTGGGGAAGGTGTTTCAGTGTTTGCGGAAGGGGTTTCAGTGTGTGGGGAAGGTGTTTCAGTGTGTTTGGTAGGGGTTTCAGTATGTGGGGAAGGGATTCCATGTGTGGGGAGTGGTTTCAGTCTGTGGGGAGGGGGTTTCAGTGTGTGGTAAAGGGTTTCATTGTGTGGGGATGGTGATTCAGTGTGTGGGGACGGGGTTTCAGTTTGTGGGGAAGGGGCTTCAGTTTGTGGGGAAGGGGTTTCAGTTTGTGGGGAAGTGTTTCAGTGTGCGGGAAAGGGTTACAGTGTGTGGGGACGGGGTTTCTGTGTGTGGGAAAGGGGTATCATTGTGTGGGAAGGGGTTTCAGTCTGTGGGGATGTGTTTCAGTGTTTGGGGAAGGGGTTTCAGTGTGTGGGGATGTGTTTCAGTGTGTGGGGAAGGTGTTTCAGTGTGTGGGGATGTGTTTCAGTGTGTGGGGAAGGGGTTTCAGTGTGTGGGGAAGGGTTTCACTGTTTGCCCAAGGGGTTTCAGTGTGTGGGGAAGTGATTTCAGTGTGTGGGGAAGGTGTTTCAGTGTGTGCAGAAGGGGTTTCAGTGTGTGCGGAAGGTGTTTCTGTGTGTGGGGAAGGGGTTTCAGTGTGTGGGGAAGGGGTTGCAGTGTGTGGGGAAGGTGTTTCAGTTTGTGGGGAAGGGTTACAGTGAGTGGGGATGGGGTTTCAGTGTGTGGGGAAGGTGTTTCAATTTGTGGGGAAGGGGTTTCAGTGTGTGGGGAAGTGTTTCATTGTGTGCGGAAGGGGTTTCAGTGTGTGGGGAACGTGTTTCAGAGTGTGGGGAAGGTGTTTCAGTGTGTGCAGAAGGGGTTTCAGTGTGTGCAGAAGGTGTTTTAGTGTGTGGGGAAGGGGTTTCAGTGTGTGGGGAAGGGGTTTCAGTGTGTGTGGAAGGTGTTTCAGTTTGTGGGGAAGGGTTACAGTGTGTGGTGAAGGGGTTTCAGTGTGTCGGGATGCGTTTCAGTGTGTGGGAAAGGGTTTCAATGAGTGGGGATGTGTTTCAGTTTGTGCAGTAGGGGTTTCAGCGTGTGAGGAAGGGGTTTCAGTGTGTTGGGAAGTTGTTTCAGTGTGTGCGGATGGGATTTCAGTGTGTGCGGAAGGTGTTTCAGTGTGTGCGGAAGGGGTATCAGTGTGTGGGGTAGGTTTTTCATTGTGTGCGGAAGGGGTTTCAGTGTGTGGGGAAGGCGATTCAGTGTGTGGGGAAGGTGTTTCATTGAGTCGGGAAGGTGATTCATTGTGTGCGGAAGGGGATTCAGCGTGCAGGGAAGGGGTTTCAGTGTGTGGGGAATTGTTTAACTGTGTGTGGAAGGGGTTTCAGTGTGTGGGGAAGGTATTTCAGTGTGTTTGGTAGGGGTTTCAGTATGTGGGGAAGGGGTTTCAGTGTGTGGGCAAGGGATTCCATGTGTGGGGAGTGGTTACAGTCTGTGGGGAGGGGGTTTCAGTGTGTGGGGAAGGGTTTCATTGTGTGGGGATGGTGTTTCAGTGTGTGGGGATGTGTTTCAGTGTGTGGGGAAGAGCTTTCAGTGTGTGGGGAACGGTTTCACTGTTTGCCCAAGGGGTTTCAGTGTGTGGGGAAGTGATTTCAGTGTGTGGGTAAGGTGTTTCAGTGTGTGCAGAAGGGGTTTCAGTGTGTGCGGAAGGTGTTTCAGTGTGTGTGGAAGGGGTTTCAGTGTGTCGGGAAGGGGTTTCATTGTGTGGGGAAGGTGTTTCAGTTTGTGGGGAAGGGTTACAGTGTGCGGGGAAGGAGTTTCAGTGTGTGGGGAAGGTGTTTCAGTTTGTGGGGAAGGGGGTTTCAGTTTGTGGGGAAGTGTTTCAGTGTGTGCGCAAGGGGTTTCAGTGTGTGGGGAAGGTGTTTCAGTGAGTGGGGAAGGAGTTTCAGTGTATGGGGACGTGGTTTCAGTGTGTGGGAAGTGGTTTCAGTGTGTGGGGAAGTTGTTTCAGTGTGTGGGGAAGGTGTTTCAGTGTGTGGGGAAGGGGTTTCAGTGTGTGGGGAAGGTGTTTCATGTGTGGGGAAGGGATTTCAGTGTCTGGGGAAGGTGTTTCTCTGTGTGGGGAAGGGATTTCAGTGTGTGGGGAAGGTGCTTCAGTCTGTGGGGATGTGTTTCAGTGTGGTGGGATGTGTTTCAGTGTGTGGGGAAGGGTTTCAGTGTGTGGGGAAGGTGTTTCAGTGTGTGGGGATGGGTTTCAGTGTGTGGGGATGTGTTTCATTGTGAAAGGAATGTGTTTCACTGTGTGATGAAGGGGATTCAGTGTGTGGGGATGGAGTTACAGTGTGTGGGGAAGGGGTTTCAGTCTGTGCGGAAGGGCTTTCAGTGTTTGGGGAATGTGTTTCAGTGTGTGGGGAAGGGGTTTCAGTGTGTGGGGAAGGTGTTTCGGTGAGTGTGGATGGTATTTCAGTGTGTGGGGAAGGGGTTTCAGTGTGTGGGGAAGGGGTTCCAGTGTGTGGGGTAGGTGTTTCAGTGTGTGGGGAAGTGTTTCAGTGTGTGGAGAAGGTGTTTCAGTTTGTGCGGAAGGGGTTCACTGTGTTGGGAAGGTGTTTCAGTTTGTGTGGAAGGGGTTTCAGTGTGTGGGGAAGGTGTTTCGGAGTGTGGGGAAGGTGTTTCAGTGTGTGGGGATGGGGATTCAGTGTGTGGGGAAGGTGTTTCTGGGAGTGGCGAAGGTGTTTCAGTGTGATCGGAAGGGGTTTCAGTGTGTGGGTAAGGGTTGCAGTGTGTGTGGAAGGGGTTTCAGTGTATGGGGAAGGGTTTTAGTGTGTGGGGAAGGGGTTTCAGTGTGTGGGGAAGGTGTTTCAGTGTGTGCGGAAGTGGTTTCAGTGTGTGGGGAAGGTGTTTCAGTGTGTTTGGTAGGGTTTTCAGTCTGTGGGGATGGGGTTTCAGTGTGTGGGGAAGGGTTTCATTGTGTGCGGATGTTGTTTCAGTGTGTGGGGAAGGATGACAGTGTCTGGGGACGTTGTTTCAGTGTGTGGGGAAGGGGTTTCCGTTTGTGGGGAAGTGTTTCAGTGTGTGGGAAAGGGTTACAGTGTGTGGGGACGGGGTTTCTGTGTGTGGGAAAGGGGTTTCATTGTGTGGGAAGGGGTTTCAGTGTGTGGGGATGTGTTTCAGTGTTTGGGGAAGGGGTTTCAGTGTGTGGAGATGTGTTTCAGTGTGTGTTAAAGGGGTTTCAGTGTGTGGGGATGTGTTTCAGTGTGTGGGGAAGGGGTTTCAGTGCGTGGGGAAGGGTTTCACTGTTTGCCCAAGGGGTTTCAGTGTGTGGGGAAGTGATTGCAGTGTGTGGGGAAGGTGTTTCAGTGTGTCCGAAAAATGTTTCAGTGGGTGCGGAAGGTGTTTCAGTGTGTGGGGAAGGGGTTTCAGTGTGTGGGGAAGGGTTACAGTGTGTGGGCAAGGGGTTTCAGTGTGTGGGGAAGGTGTTTCAGTTCGTGGGGGAGGGGTTTCAGTGTGTGGGGAAGGGGTTCCAGTGTGTGGGGTAGGTGTTTCAGTGTGTGCGGAAGGAGTTTCGGTGAGTGTGCAAGGTATTTCAGTGTGTGGGGGAGGGGTTTCAGTGTGTGGGGAAGGGGTTCCAGTGTGTGGGGTAGGTGTTTCAGTGTGTGGGGAAGTGTTTCAGTGTGTGGAGAAGGTGTTTCAGTTTGTGGGGAAGGGGTTCACTGTGTTGGGAAGGTGTTTCAGTGTGTGCGGAAGGGGTTTCAGTGTGTGGGGAAGGTGTTTCGGAGTGTGCAGAAGGGGTTTCAGTGTGTGCGTAAGGGTTTCAGTGTGTGTGGAAGGGGTTTCAGTTTGTGGGGAGGTGTTTCTGGGAGTGGCGAAGGTGTTTCTGTGTGTGGGGAAGGGGTTTCAGTGTGTGGGGAAGGGGTTTCGGTGAGTGTGGAAGGTATTTCAGTGTGTGGGGAAGGGGTTTCAGTGTGTGGGGAAGTGGTTCCAGTGTGTGGGGTAGGTGTTTCAGTGTGTGGGGAAGTGTTTCAGTGTGTGGAGAAGGTGTTTCGGTTTGTGGGGAAGGGGTTCACTGTGTTGGGAAGGTGTTTCAGTGTGTGCGGAAGGGGTTTCACTGTGTGGGGAAGGTGTTTCGGAGAGTGGGGAAGGTGTTTCAATGTGTGGGGATGGGGATTCAGTGTGTGGGGAAGGTGTTTCTGGGAGTGGCGAAGGTGTTTCAGTATGATCGGAAGGGGTTTCAGTGTGTGGGTAAGGGTTTCAGTGTGTGTGGAAGGGGTTTCAGTGTATGGGGAAGAGTTTTAGTGTGTGGGGAAGGGGTTTCAGTGAGTGGGGAAGGTGTTTCAGTGTGTGCGGAAGTGGTTTCAGTGTGTGGGGAAGGTGTTTCAGTGTGTTTGGTAGGGTTTTCAGTATGTGGGGAATGGGTTTCAGTGTGTGGGGAAGGGATTCCATGTGTGGGGAAGGGTTTCAGTATGTGGGGAGGGGGTTTCAGTGTGTGGGGAAGGGTTTCATTGTGTGCGGATGGTGTTTCAGTGTGTGGGGACGGGGTTTAAGTTTGTGGGGAAAGGGTTTCAGTTTGTGGGGAAGGGGTTTCCGTTTGTGGGGAAGTGTTTTAGTGTGTGGGAAAGGGTTACAGTGTGTGGGGACGGGGTTTCTGTGTGTGGGAAAGTGGTTTCATTGTGTGGGAAGGAGTTTCAGTGTGTGGGGATGTGTTTCAGTGTTTGGGGAAGGGGTTTCAGTGTGTGGGTATGTGTTTCAGTGTGTGTTAAAGGGGTTTCAGAGTGTGGGGATGTGTTTCAGTGTGTGGGGAAGGGGTTTCAGTGCGTGGGGAAGGGTTTCACTGTTTGCCCAAGGGGTTTCAGTGTGTGGGGAAGTGATTTCAGTGTGTGGGGAAGGTGTTTCAGTGTGTGCGGAAAATGTTTCAGTGTGTGCGGAAGGTGTTTCAGTGTGTGGGGAAGGGGTTTCAGTGTGTGGGGAAGGGTTACAGTGTGTGGGCAAGGGGTTTCAGTGTGTGGGGAAGGTGTTTCAGTTCGTGGGGGAGGGGTTTCAGTGTGTGGGGAAGGGGTTCCAGTGTGTGGGGTAGGTGTTTCAGTGTGTGGGGAAGGGGTTTCGGTGAGTGTGGAAGGTATTTCAGTGTGTGGGGAAGGGGTTTCAGTGTGTGGGGAAGGGGTTCCAGTGTATGGAGTATGTGTGTCAGTGTGTGGGGAAGTGTTTCAGTGTGTGGAGAAGGTGTTTCAGTGTGTGGGGAAGGGGTTTCAGTGTGTGGGGAAGGTGTTTCAGTGTGTGCGGAAGGTGTTTCAGTGTGTGCAGAAGGGGTTTCAGTGTGTGGGTAAGGGTTTCAGTGTGTGTGGAAGGGGTTTCAGTGTGTGGGGAAGGGGTTTCGGTGAGTGTGGAAGGTATTTCAGTGTGTGGGGAAGGGGTTTCAGTGTGTGGGGAAGGGGTTCCAGTGTATGGAGTATGTGTTTCAGTGTGTGGGGAAGTGTTTCAGTGTGTGGAGAAGGTGTTTCAGTGTGTGGGGAAGGGGTTCCAGTGTGTGGAGTAGGTGTTTCAGTGTGTGCGGAAGGGGTTTCAGTGTGTGGGGAAGGTGGCTCGGAGTGTGGGGAAGGTGTTTCAGTGTGTGGGGATGGGGATTCAGTGTGTGGGGAAGGTGTTCCTGGGAGTGGCGAAGGTGTTTCAGTGTGTGGGGAAGGGGTTTCAGTGTGTGGGGAAGGGGTTTCGGTGAGTGTGGAAGGTATTTCAGTGTGTGGGGAAGGGGTTTCAGTGTGTGGGGAAGGGGTTCCAGTGTGTGGGGTAGGTGTTTCAGTGTGTGGGGTAGTGTTTCAGTGTGTGGAGAAGGTGTTTCAGTTTGTGGGGAAGGGGTTCACTGTGTTGGGAAGGTGTTTCAGTGTGTGCGGAAGGGGTTTCAGTGTGTGGGGAAGGTGTTTCGGAGTGTGGGGAAGGTGTTTCAGTGTGATCGGAAGGGGTTTCAGTGTGTGGGTAAAGGTTTCAGTGTGTATGGAAGGAGTTTCAGTGTATGGGAAAGGGTTTTTGTGTGTGGGGAAGGGGTTTCAGTGTGTGGGGAAGGTGTTTCAGTGTTTGCGGAAGTGGTTTCAGTGTGTGGGGAAGGTGTTTCAGTGTGTTTGGTAGGGTTTTCAGTATGTGGGGAATGGGTTTCAGTGTGTGGGGAAGGGATTCCATGTGTGGGGAAGGGTTTCAGTCTGTGGGGAGGGGGTTTCAGTGTGTGGGGAAGGGTTTCATTGTGTGCGGATGGTGTTTCAGTGTGTGGGAACGGGGTTTCAGTTTGTGGGGAAGGGGTTTCAGTTTGTGGGGAAGGGGTTTCCGTTTGTGGGGAAGTGTTTCAGTGTGTGGGAAAGGGTTACAGTGTGTGGGGACGGGGTTTCTGTGTGTGGGAAAGGGGTTTCATTGTGTGGGAAGGGGTTTCAGTGTGTGGGGATGTGTTTCAGCGTTTGGGGAAGGGGTTTCAGTGTGTGGGGATGTGTTTCAGTGTGTGGTAAAGGGGATTCAGTGTGTGGGGATGTGTTTCAGTGTGTGGGGAAGGGGTTTCATGGCGTGGGGAAGGGTTTCACTGTTTGCCTAAGGGGTTTCAGTGTGTGGGGAAGTGATTTCAGTGTGTGGGGAAGGTGTTTCAGTGTGTGCGGAACATGTTTCAGTGTGTGGGGAAGGGTTACAGTGTGTGGGCAAGGGGTTTCAGTGTGTGGGGAAGGTGTTTCAGTTCGTGGGGGAGGGGTTTCAGTGTGTGGGGAAGTGTTTCAGTCTGTGGGGAAGGGGTTTCAGTGTGTGGGGAAGGGTTACAGTGTGTGGGCAAGGGGTTTCAGTGTGTGGGGAAGGTGTTTCAGTTCGTGGGGGAGGGGTTTCAGTGTGTGGGGAAGGGGTTCCAGTGTGTGGGGTAGGTGTTTCAGTGTGTGGGGAAGGGGTTTCGGTGAGTGTGGAAGGTATTTCAGTGTGTGGGGAAGGGGTTTCAGTGTGTGGGGAAGGGGTTCCAGTGTATGGAGTATGTGTTTCAGTGTGTGGGGAAGTGTTTCAGTGTGTGGAGAAGGTGTTTCAGTGTGTGGGGAAGGGGTTCCAGTGTGTGGAGTAGGTGTTTCAGTGTGTGCGGAAGGGGTTTCAGTGTGTGGGGAAGGTGTTTCGGAGTGTGGGGAAGGTGTTTCAGTGTGTGGGGATGGGGATTCAGTGTGTGGGGAAGGTGTTTCTGGGAGTGGCGAAGGTGTTTCAGTGTGTGGGGAAGGGGTTTCAGTGTGTGGGGAAGGGGTTTCGGTGAGTGTGGAAGGTATTTCAGTGTGTGGGGAAGGGGTTTCAGTGTGTGGGGAAGGGGTTCCAGTGTGTGGGGTAGGTGTTTCAGTGTGTGGGGTAGTGTTTCAGTGTGTGGAGAAGGTGTTTCAGTTAGTGGGGAAGGGGTTCACTGTGTTGGGAAGGTGTTTCAGTGTGTGCGGAAGGGGTTTCAGTGTGTGGGGAAGGTGTTTCGGAGTGTGGGGAAGGTGTTTCAGTGTGATCGCAAGGGGTTTCAATGTGTGGGTAAGGGTTTCAGTGTGTGTGGAAGGGGTTTCAGTGTATGGGGAAGGGTTTTTGTGTGTGGGGAAGGTGTTTCAGTGTGTGGGGAAGGTGTTTCAGTGTGTGTGGAAGTGGTTTCAGTGTGTGGGGAAGGTGTTTCAGTGTGTTTGGTAGGGTTTTCAGTATGTGGGGAATGGGTTTCAGTGTGTGGGGAAGGGATTCCATGTGTGGGGAAGGGTTTCAGTGTGTGGGGAAGGGGTTTCAGTGTGTGGGGAAGGTGTTTCATGTGTGGGGAAGGGATTTCAGTGTCTGGGGAAGGTGTTTCTCTGTGTGGGGAAGGGATTTCAGTGTGTGGGGAAGGTGCTTCAGTCTGTGGGGATGTGTTTCAGTGTGGTGGGATGTGTTTCAGTGTGTGGGGAAGGGTTTCAGTGTGTGGGGAAGGTGTTTCAGTGTGTGGGGATGGGTTTCAGTGTGTGGGGATGTGTTTCATTGTGAAAGGAATGTGTTTCACTGTGTGATGAAGGGGATTCAGTGTGTGGGGATGGAGTTACAGTGTGTGGGGAAGGGGTTTCAGTCTGTGCGGAAGGGCTTTCAGTGTTTGGGGAATGTGTTTCAGTGTGTGGGGAAGGGGTTTCAGTGTGTGGGGAAGGTGTTTCGGTGAGTGTGGATGGTATTTCAGTGTGTGGGGAAGGGGTTTCAGTGTGTGGGGAAGGGGTTCCAGTGTGTGGGGTAGGTGTTTCAGTGTGTGGGGAAGTGTTTCAGTGTGTGGAGAAGGTGTTTCAGTTTGTGCGGAAGGGGTTCACTGTGTTGGGAAGGTGTTTCAGTTTGTGTGGAAGGGGTTTCAGTGTGTGGGGAAGGTGTTTCGGAGTGTGGGGAAGGTGTTTCAGTGTGTGGGGATGGGGATTCAGTGTG
This sequence comes from Heterodontus francisci, assembly GCF_036365525.1. Lineage (NCBI taxonomy): Eukaryota > Metazoa > Chordata > Chondrichthyes > Heterodontiformes > Heterodontidae > Heterodontus > Heterodontus francisci. The sequence goes on along the minus strand of NW_027140893.1, from coordinate 414,026 downwards.
TGGGGAAGGTGTTTCTGGGAGTGGCGAAGGTGTTTCAGTGTGATCGGAAGGGGTTTCAGTGTGTGGGTAAGGGTTGCAGTGTGTGTGGAAGGGGTTTCAGTGTATGGGGAAGGGTTTTAGTGTGTGGGGAAGGGGTTTCAGTGTGTGGGGAAGGTGTTTCAGTGTGTGCGGAAGTGGTTTCAGTGTGTGGGGAAGGTGTTTCAGTGTGTTTGGTAGGGTTTTCAGTCTGTGGGGATGGGGTTTCAGTGTGTGGGGAAGGGTTTCATTGTGTGCGGATGTTGTTTCAGTGTGTGGGGAAGGATGACAGTGTCTGGGGACGTTGTTTCAGTGTGTGGGGAAGGGGTTTCCGTTTGTGGGGAAGTGTTTCAGTGTGTGGGAAAGGGTTACAGTGTGTGGGGACGGGGTTTCTGTGTGTGGGAAAGGGGTTTCATTGTGTGGGAAGGGGTTTCAGTGTGTGGGGATGTGTTTCAGTGTTTGGGGAAGGGGTTTCAGTGTGTGGAGATGTGTTTCAGTGTGTGTTAAAGGGGTTTCAGTGTGTGGGGATGTGTTTCAGTGTGTGGGGAAGGGGTTTCAGTGCGTGGGGAAGGGTTTCACTGTTTGCCCAAGGGGTTTCAGTGTGTGGGGAAGTGATTGCAGTGTGTGGGGAAGGTGTTTCAGTGTGTCCGAAAAATGTTTCAGTGGGTGCGGAAGGTGTTTCAGTGTGTGGGGAAGGGGTTTCAGTGTGTGGGGAAGGGTTACAGTGTGTGGGCAAGGGGTTTCAGTGTGTGGGGAAGGTGTTTCAGTTCGTGGGGGAGGGGTTTCAGTGTGTGGGGAAGGGGTTCCAGTGTGTGGGGTAGGTGTTTCAGTGTGTGCGGAAGGAGTTTCGGTGAGTGTGCAAGGTATTTCAGTGTGTGGGGGAGGGGTTTCAGTGTGTGGGGAAGGGGTTCCAGTGTGTGGGGTAGGTGTTTCAGTGTGTGGGGAAGTGTTTCAGTGTGTGGAGAAGGTGTTTCAGTTTGTGGGGAAGGGGTTCACTGTGTTGGGAAGGTGTTTCAGTGTGTGCGGAAGGGGTTTCAGTGTGTGGGGAAGGTGTTTCGGAGTGTGCAGAAGGGGTTTCAGTGTGTGCGTAAGGGTTTCAGTGTGTGTGGAAGGGGTTTCAGTTTGTGGGGAGGTGTTTCTGGGAGTGGCGAAGGTGTTTCTGTGTGTGGGGAAGGGGTTTCAGTGTGTGGGGAAGGGGTTTCGGTGAGTGTGGAAGGTATTTCAGTGTGTGGGGAAGGGGTTTCAGTGTGTGGGGAAGTGGTTCCAGTGTGTGGGGTAGGTGTTTCAGTGTGTGGGGAAGTGTTTCAGTGTGTGGAGAAGGTGTTTCGGTTTGTGGGGAAGGGGTTCACTGTGTTGGGAAGGTGTTTCAGTGTGTGCGGAAGGGGTTTCACTGTGTGGGGAAGGTGTTTCGGAGAGTGGGGAAGGTGTTTCAATGTGTGGGGATGGGGATTCAGTGTGTGGGGAAGGTGTTTCTGGGAGTGGCGAAGGTGTTTCAGTATGATCGGAAGGGGTTTCAGTGTGTGGGTAAGGGTTTCAGTGTGTGTGGAAGGGGTTTCAGTGTATGGGGAAGAGTTTTAGTGTGTGGGGAAGGGGTTTCAGTGAGTGGGGAAGGTGTTTCAGTGTGTGCGGAAGTGGTTTCAGTGTGTGGGGAAGGTGTTTCAGTGTGTTTGGTAGGGTTTTCAGTATGTGGGGAATGGGTTTCAGTGTGTGGGGAAGGGATTCCATGTGTGGGGAAGGGTTTCAGTATGTGGGGAGGGGGTTTCAGTGTGTGGGGAAGGGTTTCATTGTGTGCGGATGGTGTTTCAGTGTGTGGGGACGGGGTTTAAGTTTGTGGGGAAAGGGTTTCAGTTTGTGGGGAAGGGGTTTCCGTTTGTGGGGAAGTGTTTTAGTGTGTGGGAAAGGGTTACAGTGTGTGGGGACGGGGTTTCTGTGTGTGGGAAAGTGGTTTCATTGTGTGGGAAGGAGTTTCAGTGTGTGGGGATGTGTTTCAGTGTTTGGGGAAGGGGTTTCAGTGTGTGGGTATGTGTTTCAGTGTGTGTTAAAGGGGTTTCAGAGTGTGGGGATGTGTTTCAGTGTGTGGGGAAGGGGTTTCAGTGCGTGGGGAAGGGTTTCACTGTTTGCCCAAGGGGTTTCAGTGTGTGGGGAAGTGATTTCAGTGTGTGGGGAAGGTGTTTCAGTGTGTGCGGAAAATGTTTCAGTGTGTGCGGAAGGTGTTTCAGTGTGTGGGGAAGGGGTTTCAGTGTGTGGGGAAGGGTTACAGTGTGTGGGCAAGGGGTTTCAGTGTGTGGGGAAGGTGTTTCAGTTCGTGGGGGAGGGGTTTCAGTGTGTGGGGAAGGGGTTCCAGTGTGTGGGGTAGGTGTTTCAGTGTGTGGGGAAGGGGTTTCGGTGAGTGTGGAAGGTATTTCAGTGTGTGGGGAAGGGGTTTCAGTGTGTGGGGAAGGGGTTCCAGTGTATGGAGTATGTGTGTCAGTGTGTGGGGAAGTGTTTCAGTGTGTGGAGAAGGTGTTTCAGTGTGTGGGGAAGGGGTTTCAGTGTGTGGGGAAGGTGTTTCAGTGTGTGCGGAAGGTGTTTCAGTGTGTGCAGAAGGGGTTTCAGTGTGTGGGTAAGGGTTTCAGTGTGTGTGGAAGGGGTTTCAGTGTGTGGGGAAGGGGTTTCGGTGAGTGTGGAAGGTATTTCAGTGTGTGGGGAAGGGGTTTCAGTGTGTGGGGAAGGGGTTCCAGTGTATGGAGTATGTGTTTCAGTGTGTGGGGAAGTGTTTCAGTGTGTGGAGAAGGTGTTTCAGTGTGTGGGGAAGGGGTTCCAGTGTGTGGAGTAGGTGTTTCAGTGTGTGCGGAAGGGGTTTCAGTGTGTGGGGAAGGTGGCTCGGAGTGTGGGGAAGGTGTTTCAGTGTGTGGGGATGGGGATTCAGTGTGTGGGGAAGGTGTTCCTGGGAGTGGCGAAGGTGTTTCAGTGTGTGGGGAAGGGGTTTCAGTGTGTGGGGAAGGGGTTTCGGTGAGTGTGGAAGGTATTTCAGTGTGTGGGGAAGGGGTTTCAGTGTGTGGGGAAGGGGTTCCAGTGTGTGGGGTAGGTGTTTCAGTGTGTGGGGTAGTGTTTCAGTGTGTGGAGAAGGTGTTTCAGTTTGTGGGGAAGGGGTTCACTGTGTTGGGAAGGTGTTTCAGTGTGTGCGGAAGGGGTTTCAGTGTGTGGGGAAGGTGTTTCGGAGTGTGGGGAAGGTGTTTCAGTGTGATCGGAAGGGGTTTCAGTGTGTGGGTAAAGGTTTCAGTGTGTATGGAAGGAGTTTCAGTGTATGGGAAAGGGTTTTTGTGTGTGGGGAAGGGGTTTCAGTGTGTGGGGAAGGTGTTTCAGTGTTTGCGGAAGTGGTTTCAGTGTGTGGGGAAGGTGTTTCAGTGTGTTTGGTAGGGTTTTCAGTATGTGGGGAATGGGTTTCAGTGTGTGGGGAAGGGATTCCATGTGTGGGGAAGGGTTTCAGTCTGTGGGGAGGGGGTTTCAGTGTGTGGGGAAGGGTTTCATTGTGTGCGGATGGTGTTTCAGTGTGTGGGAACGGGGTTTCAGTTTGTGGGGAAGGGGTTTCAGTTTGTGGGGAAGGGGTTTCCGTTTGTGGGGAAGTGTTTCAGTGTGTGGGAAAGGGTTACAGTGTGTGGGGACGGGGTTTCTGTGTGTGGGAAAGGGGTTTCATTGTGTGGGAAGGGGTTTCAGTGTGTGGGGATGTGTTTCAGCGTTTGGGGAAGGGGTTTCAGTGTGTGGGGATGTGTTTCAGTGTGTGGTAAAGGGGATTCAGTGTGTGGGGATGTGTTTCAGTGTGTGGGGAAGGGGTTTCATGGCGTGGGGAAGGGTTTCACTGTTTGCCTAAGGGGTTTCAGTGTGTGGGGAAGTGATTTCAGTGTGTGGGGAAGGTGTTTCAGTGTGTGCGGAACATGTTTCAGTGTGTGGGGAAGGGTTACAGTGTGTGGGCAAGGGGTTTCAGTGTGTGGGGAAGGTGTTTCAGTTCGTGGGGGAGGGGTTTCAGTGTGTGGGGAAGTGTTTCAGTCTGTGGGGAAGGGGTTTCAGTGTGTGGGGAAGGGTTACAGTGTGTGGGCAAGGGGTTTCAGTGTGTGGGGAAGGTGTTTCAGTTCGTGGGGGAGGGGTTTCAGTGTGTGGGGAAGGGGTTCCAGTGTGTGGGGTAGGTGTTTCAGTGTGTGGGGAAGGGGTTTCGGTGAGTGTGGAAGGTATTTCAGTGTGTGGGGAAGGGGTTTCAGTGTGTGGGGAAGGGGTTCCAGTGTATGGAGTATGTGTTTCAGTGTGTGGGGAAGTGTTTCAGTGTGTGGAGAAGGTGTTTCAGTGTGTGGGGAAGGGGTTCCAGTGTGTGGAGTAGGTGTTTCAGTGTGTGCGGAAGGGGTTTCAGTGTGTGGGGAAGGTGTTTCGGAGTGTGGGGAAGGTGTTTCAGTGTGTGGGGATGGGGATTCAGTGTGTGGGGAAGGTGTTTCTGGGAGTGGCGAAGGTGTTTCAGTGTGTGGGGAAGGGGTTTCAGTGTGTGGGGAAGGGGTTTCGGTGAGTGTGGAAGGTATTTCAGTGTGTGGGGAAGGGGTTTCAGTGTGTGGGGAAGGGGTTCCAGTGTGTGGGGTAGGTGTTTCAGTGTGTGGGGTAGTGTTTCAGTGTGTGGAGAAGGTGTTTCAGTTAGTGGGGAAGGGGTTCACTGTGTTGGGAAGGTGTTTCAGTGTGTGCGGAAGGGGTTTCAGTGTGTGGGGAAGGTGTTTCGGAGTGTGGGGAAGGTGTTTCAGTGTGATCGCAAGGGGTTTCAATGTGTGGGTAAGGGTTTCAGTGTGTGTGGAAGGGGTTTCAGTGTATGGGGAAGGGTTTTTGTGTGTGGGGAAGGTGTTTCAGTGTGTGGGGAAGGTGTTTCAGTGTGTGTGGAAGTGGTTTCAGTGTGTGGGGAAGGTGTTTCAGTGTGTTTGGTAGGGTTTTCAGTATGTGGGGAATGGGTTTCAGTGTGTGGGGAAGGGATTCCATGTGTGGGGAAGGGTTTCAGTCTGTGGGGAGGGGGTTTCAGTGTGTGGGGAAGGGTTTCATTGTGTGCGGATGGTGTTTCAGTGTGTGGGGACGGGGTTTCAGTTTGTGGGGAAGCCGTTTCAGTTTGTGGGGAAGGGGTTTCCGTTTGTGGGGAAGTGTTTCAGTGTGTGGGAAAGGGTTACAGTGTGTGGGGACGGGGTTTCTGTGTGTGGGAAAGGGGTTTCATTGTGTGGGAAGGGGTTTCAGTGTGTGGGGATGTGTTTCAGTGTGTGGGGAAGGGGTTTCAGTGTGTGGGGATGTGTTTCAGTGTGTGGTAAAGGGGTTTCAGTGTGTGGGGATGTGTTTCAGTGTGTGGGGAAGGGGTTTCAGGGCGTGGGGAATGGTTTCACTGTTTGCCTAAGGGGTTTCAGTGTGTGGGGAAGTGATTTCAGTGTGTGGGGAAGGTGTTTCAGTGTGTGCGGAACATGTTTCAGTGTGTGGGGAAGGGTTACAGTGTGTGGGCAAGGGGTTTCAGTGTGTGGGGAAGGTGTTTCAGTTCGTGGGGGAGGGGTTTCAGTGTGTGGGGAAGTGTTTCAGTGTGTGCGGAAGGGGTTTCAGTGTGTGGGGAAGGTGTTTCGGTGTGTGGGGGAGGGGTTTCAGTGTGTGGGGACGTGGTTTCAGTGTGTGGGAAGAGGTTTCAGTGTGTGGGGAAGTTGTTTCAGTGTGTGGGGAAGGTGTTACAGTGTGTGGGGAAGGGGTTTCAGTGTGTGGGGAAAGTATTTCAGTGTGTCGGGAAGGTATTTCATTGTCTGGGGAAGGTGTTTCAGTGTGTGGGGAAGGTATTCAGTGTGTGGGGAAGGTGTTTCAGTCTGTGGGGAAGGTTTTTCGGAGTGTGGAGAACGTGTTTCAGTGTGTGGGGAAAGGGTTTCAGTGTGTGGGGAAGGTGTTTCAGAGTGTGCGGAAGGTGTTTCAGTGTGTGCAGAAGGGGTTTCAGTGTGTGGGGAAGGGGTTCCAGTGTGTGGGGTAGGTGTTTCAGTGTGTGGGGAAGTGTTTCAGTGTGTGGAGAAGGTGTTTCAGTTTGTGGGGAAGGGTTTCACTGTGTGGGGAAGGTGTTTCAGTGTGTGCGGAAGGGGTTTCAGTGTGTGGGGAAGGTTTTTCGGAGTGTGGAGAACGTGTTTCAGTGTGTGGGGAAAGGGTTTCAGTGTGTGGGGAAGGTGTTTCAGTGTGTGGGGAAGGGATTCCATGTGTGGGGAAGGGTTTCAGTCTGTGGGGAGGGGGTTTCAGTGTGTGGGGAAGGGTTTCATTGTGTGCGGATGGTGTTTCAGTGTGTGGGGACGGGGTTTCAGTTTGTGGGGAAGCCGTTTCAGTTTGTGGGGAAGGGGTTTCCGTTTGTGGGGAAGTGTTTCAGTGTGTGGGAAAGGGTTACAGTGTGAGGGGACGGGGTTTCTGTGTGTGGGAAAGGGGTTTCATTGTGTGGGAAGGGGTTTCAGTGTGTGGGGATGTGTTTCAGCGTTTGGGGAAGGGGTTTCAGTGTGTGGGGATGTGTTTCAGTGTGTGGTAAAGGGGTTTCAGTGTGTGGGGATGTGTTTCAGTGTGTGGGGAAGGGGTTTCAGGGCGTGGGGAATGGTTTCACTGTTTGCCTAAGGGGTTTCAGTGTGTGGGGAAGTGATTTCAGTGTGTGGGGAAGGTGTTTCAGTGTGTGCGGAACATGTTTCAGTGTGTGGGGAAGGGTTACAGTGTGTGGGCAAGGGGTTTCAGTGTGTGGGGAAGGTGTTTCAGTTCGTGGGGGAGGGGTTTCAGTGTGTGGGGAAGTGTTTCAGTGTGTGCGGAAGGGGTTTCAGTGTGTGGGGAAGGTGTTTCGGTGTGTGGGGGAGGGGTTTCAGTGTGTGGGGACGTGGTTTCAGTGTGTGGGAAGAGGTTTCAGTGTGTGGGGAAGTTGTTTCAGTGTGTGGGGAAGGTGTTACAGTGTGTGGGGAAGGGGTTTCAGTGTGTGGGGAAAGTATTTCAGTGTGTGGGGAAGGTATTTCATTGTCTGGGGAAGGTGTTTCAGTGTGTGGGGAAGGTATTCAGTGTGTGGGGAAGGTGTTTCAGTCTGTGGGGAAGGTTTTTCGGAGTGTGGAGAACGTGTTTCAGTGTGTGGGGAAAGGGTTTCAGTGTGTGGGGAAGGTTTTTCAGAGTGTGCGGAAGGTGTTTCAGTGTGTGCAGAAGGGGTTTCAGTGTGTGGGGAAGGGGTTCCAGTGTGTGGGGTAGGTGTTTCAGTGTGTGGGGAAGTGTTTCTGTGTGTGGAGAAGGTGTTTCAGTTTGTGGGGAAGGGTTTCACTGTGTGGGGAAGGTGTTTCAGTGTGTGCGGAAGGGGTTTCAGTGTGTGGGGAAGGTTTTTCGGAGTGTGGAGAACGTGTTTCAGTGTGTGGGGAAAGGGTTTCAGTGTGTGGGGAAGGTGTTTCAGTGTGTGCGGAAGGTGTTTCAGTGTGTGCAGAAGGGGTTTCAGTGTGTGGGTAAGGGTTTCAGTGTGTGTGGAAGGGGTTTCAGTGTGTGGGGAAGGGTTTTAGTGTGTGGGGAAGGGGTTTCAGTGTGTGGGGAAGGTGTTTCTGTGTGTGCGGAAGGGGTTTCAGTGTGTGGGGAAGGGGTTTCCGTGTGTGGGGACGTGTTTCAGTGTGTGGGAAAGGGGTTTCAGTGTGTGGAGAAGGCTTTCACTGTGTGCAGAAGGGGTTTCAGTGTGTGGGGAAGGTGTTTCAGTGTGTGGGGAAGGTGTTTCAGTCTGTGGGGAAGGGGTTTCAGTGTGTGGGGATGTGTTTCAGTGGTTGGGGAAGGGGTTTCATTGTGTGGGAAGGGGTTTCAGTGTGTGGGGATGTGTTTCAGCGTTTGGGGAAGGGGTTTCAGTGTGTGGGGATGTGTTTCAATGTGTGGTAAAGGGGTTTCAGTGTGTGGGGATGTGTTTCAGTGTGTGGGGAAGGGGTTTCAGGGCGTGGGGATGGGTTTCACTGTTTGCCTAAGGGGTTTCAGTGTGTGGGGAAGTGATTTCAGTGTGTGGGGAAGGTGTTTCAGTGTGTGGGGAAGTGTTACAGTGTGTGGGCAAGGGGTTTCAGTGTGTGGGGAAGGTGTTTCAGTTCGTGGGGGAGGGGTTTCAGTGTGTGGGGAAGTGTTTCAGTGTGTGCGGAAGGGGTTTCAGTGTGTGGGGAATGTGTTTCGGTATGTTGCGGAGGGGTTTCAGTGTGTGGGGACGTGGTTTCAGTGTGTGGGAAGAGGTTTCAGTGTGTGGGGAAGTTGTTTCAGTGTGTGGGGAAGGTGTTACAGTGTGTGGGGAAGGGGTTTCAGTGTGTGGGGAAAGTATTTCAGTGTGTGGGGAAGGTATTTCATTGTCTGGGGAAGGTGTTTCAGTGTGTGGGGAAGGTATTCAGTGTGTGGGGAAGGTGTTTCAGTCTGTGGGGATGTGTTTCAGTGTGTGGGGATGTGTTTCATTGTGAGGGGAATGTGTTTCAGTGTGTGTTGAAGGGGATTCAGTGTGTGGGGATGGTGTTACAGTGTGTGGGGAAGGGGTTTCAGTCTGTGCGGAAGGGCTTTCAGTGCGTGGGGAAGGTGTTTCAGTGTGTGGGGAAGGGGTTTCAGTGTCTGGGGAAGGGGTTTCGGTGAGTGTGGAAGGGGTTTCAGTGTGTGGAGAAGGGGTTTCAGTGTCTGGGGAAGGGGTTCCAGTGTGTGGGGTAGGTGTTTCAGTGTGTGGGGAAGTGTTTCAGTGTGTGGAGAAGGTGTTTCAGTTTGTGGGGAAGGGTTTCACTGTGTGGGGAAGGTGTTTCAGTGTGTGCGGAAGGGGTTTCAGTGTGTGGGGAAGGTTTTTCGGAGTGTGGAGAACGTGTTTCAGTGTGTGGGGAAGGGGTTTCAGTGTGTGGGGAAGGTGTTTCAGTGTGTGCGGAAGGTGTTTCAGTGTGTGCAGAAGGGGTTTCAGTGTGTGGGTAAGGGTTTCAGTGTGTGTGGAAGGGGTTTCAGTGTGTGGGGAAGGGGTTTCGGTGAGTGTGGAAGGTATTTCAGTGTGTGGGGAAGGGGTTTCAGTGTGTGGGGAAGGGGTTCCAGTGTATGGAGTATGTGTTTCAGTGTGTGGGGAAGTGTTTCAGTGTGTGGAGAAGGTGTTTCAGTGTGTGGGGAAGGTGTTCCAGTGTGTGGAGTAGGTGTTTCAGTGTGTGCGGAAGGGGTTTCAGTGTGTGGGGAAGGTGGTTCGGAGTGTGGGGAAGGTGTTTCAGTGGGTGGGGATGGGGATTCAGTGTGTGGGGAAGGTGTTTCTGGGAGTGGCGAAGGTGTTTCAGTGTGTGGGGAAGGGGTTTCAGTGTGTGGGGAAGGGGTTTCGGTGAGTGTGGAAGGTATTTCAGTGTGTGGGGAAGGGGTTTCAGTGTGTGGGGAAGGGGTTCCAGTGTGTGGGGTAGGTGTTTCAGTGTGTGGGGTAGTGTTTCAGTGTGTGGAGAAGGTGTTTCAGTTTGTGGGGAAGGGGTTCACTGTGTTGGGAAGGTGTTTCAGTGTGTGCGGAAGGGGTTTCAGTGTGTGGGGAAGGTGTTTCGGAGTGTGGGGAAGGTGTTTCAGTGTGATCGGAAGGGGTTTCAGTGTGTGGGTAAGGGTTTCAGTGTGTATGGAAGGGGTTTCAGTGTATGGGAAAGGGTTTTTGTGTGTGGGGAAGGGGTTTCAGTGTGTGGGGAAGGTGTTTCCGTGTGTGCGGAAGTGGTTTCAGTGTGTGGGGAAGGTGTTTCAGTGTGTTTGGTAGGGTTTTCAGTATGTGGGGAATGGGTTTCAGTGTGTGGGGAAGGGATTCCATGTGTGGGGAAGGGTTTCAGTCTGTGGGGAGGGGGTTTCAGTGTGTGGGGAAGGGTTTCATTGTGTGCGGATGGTGTTTCAGTGTGTGGGAACGGGGTTTCAGTTTGTGGGGAAGGGGTTTCAGTTTGTGGGGAAGGGGTTTCCGTTTGTGGGGAAGTGTTTCAGTGTGTGGGAAAGGGTTACAGTGTGTGGGGACGGGGTTTCTGTGTGTGGGAAAGGGGTTTCATTGTGTGGGAAGGGGTTTCAGTGTGTGGGGATGTGTTTCAGCGTTTGGGGAAGGGGTTTCAGTGTGTGGGGATGTGTTTCAGTGTGTGGTAAAGGGGTTTCAGTGTGTGGGGATGTGTTTCAGTGTGTGGGGAAGGGGTTTCAGGGCGTGGGGAATGGTTTCACTGTTTGCCTAAGGGGTTTCAGTGTGTGGGGAAGTGATTTCAGTGTGTGTGGAAGGTGTTTCAGTGTGTGCGGAACATGTTTCAGTGTGTGGGGAAGGGTTACAGTGTGTGGGCAAGGGGTTTCAGTGTGTGGGGAAGGTGTTTCAGTTCGTGGGGGAGGGGTTTCAGTGTGTGGGGAAGTGTTTCAGTGTGTGCGGAAGGGGTTTCAGTGTGTGGGGAAGGTGTTTCGGTGTGTGGGGGAGGGGTTTCAGTGTGTGGGGACGCGGTTTCAGTGTGTGGGAAGAGGTTTCAGTGTGTGGGGAAGTTGTTTCAGTGTGTGGGGAAGGTGTTACAGTGTGTGGGGAAGGGGTTTCAGTGTGTGGGGAAAGTATTTCAGTGTGTGGGGAAGGTATTTCATTGTCTGGGGAAGGTGTTTCAGTGTGTGGGGAAGGTATTCAGTGTGTGGGGAAGGTGTTTCAGTCTGTGGGGAAGGTTTTTCGGAGTGTGGAGAACGTGTTTCAGTGTGTGGGGAAAGGGTTTCAGTGTGTGGGGAAGGTGTTTCAGAGTGTGCGGAAGGTGTTTCAGTGTGTGCAGAAGGGGTTTCAGTGTGTGGGGAAGTGGTTCCAGTGTGTGGGGTAGGTGTTTCAGTGTGTGGGGAAGTGTTTCAGTGTGTGGGGAAGGGGTTTCAGTGTGTGGGGAAGGGTTTTAGTGTGTGGGGAAGGGGTTTCAGTGTGTGGGGAAGGTGTTTCAGTGTGTGCGGAAGGGGTTTCAGTGTGTGGGGAAGGGGTTTCCGTGTGTGGGGACGTGTTTCAGTGTGTGGGAAAGGGGTTTCAGTGTGTGGAGAAGGCTTTCACTGTGTGCAGAAGGGGTTTCAGTGTGTGGGGAAGGTGTTTCAGTGTGTGGGGAAGGTGTTTCAGTCTGTGGGGAAGGGGTTTCAGTGTGTGGGGATGTGTTTCAGTGGGTGGGGAAGGGGTTTCAGTGTGTGGGGATGTCTTCCACTGTGTGCGGAAACGGTTTCAGTGTTTGGGGAAGGGGTTTCAGTGTGTGGGGAAGGTGTGTCAGTATGTGCGGAAGGGGTTTCAGTGTGTGGGGAAGGGGTTTCAGTGTGTGGGGAAGGGATTTCAGTGTCTGGGTAAGGTGTTTCTGTGTGTGGGGAAGGGATTTCAGTGTGTGGGGAAGGTGCTTCTGTCTGTGGGGATGTGTTTCAGTGTGGTGGGATGTGTTTCAGTGTGTGGGGAAGGGTTTCAGTGTGTGGGGAAAGTGTTTCAGTGTGTGGGGATGGGTTTCAGTGTGTGGGGATGTGTTTCATTGTGAAAGGAATGGGTTTCACTGTGTGATGAAGGGGATTCATTGTGTCGGGATGGAGTTACAGTGTGTGGGGAAGGGCTTTCAGTGTGTGGGGAAGGTGTTTCAGTGTGTGGGTAAGGGGTGTCAGTGTGTGGGGAAGGGGTTTCGGTGAGTGTGGAAGGTATTTCAGTGTGTGGGGAAGGGGTTTCAGTGTGTGGGGAAGGGGTTCCAGTGTGTGGGGTAGGTGTTTCAGTGTGTGGGGAAGTGTTTCAGTGAGTGGAGAAGGTGTTTCAGTTAGTGGGGAAGGGGTTCACTGTGTGTGGAAGGTGTTTCAGTGTGTGCGGAAGGGGTTTCAGTGTGTGGGGAAGGTGTTTCGGCGTTTGGGGAAGGTGTTTCAGTGTGTGGGGATGGGGTTCCAGTGTGTGGGGAAGGTGTTTCTGTGTGTGGGGATGTGCTTCATTGTGAGGGGAATGTGTTTCAGTGTGTGGTGAAGGGGATTCAGTGTGTGGGGATGGTGTTACAGTGTGTGGGGAAGGGGTTTCAGGCTGTGCGGAAGGGCTTTCAGTGTGTGGGGAAGCTGTTTCAGTGTGTGGGGAAGGGGTGTCAGTGTCTGGGGAAGGTGTTTCGGTGAGTGTGGAAGGGGTTTCAGTGTGTGGAGAAGGGGTTTCAGTGTGTGTGGAAGGGGTTCCAGTGTGTGTGGTAGGTGTTTCAGTGTGTGGGGAAGGGTTTCAGTGTGTGGAGAAGGTGTTTCAGTTTGTGGGGAAGGGTTTCACTGTGTGGGGAAGGTATTTCAGTGTGTGTGGAAGGGGTTTCAGTGTGTGGGGAAGGTTTTTTGGAGTGTGGGGAACGTGTTTCAGTGTGTGGGGAAGGGGTTTCACTGTGTGGGGAAGGTGATTCAGTGTGTGGGGAAGGTGTTTCAGTGTGTGCAGAAGGGGTTTCAGTGTGTGGGTAAGGGTTTCAGTGTGTGTGGAAGGGGTTTCAGTGTGTGGGGAAGGATTTTAGTGGGTGGGGAATGGGTTTCACTGTGTGGGGAAGGTGTTTCAGTGTGTGCGGAAGGGGTTTCAGTGTGTGGGGAAGGGGTTCCCGTGTGTGGGGACGTGTTTCAGTGTGTGGGGAAGGGGTTTCAGTGTGTGGAGAAGGGTTTCACTGTGTGCAGAAGGGGTTTCAGTGTGTGGGGAAGGTGCTTCAGTGTGTGGGGAAGGTGTTTCAGTCTGTGGGAAAGGGGTTTCAGTGTGTGGGGATGTGTTTCAGTGGGTGGGGAAGGGGTTTCAGTGTGTGGGGATGTGTTTCACTGTGTGCGGAAACGGTTTCAGTGTTTGGGGAAGGGGTTTCAGTGTGTGGGGAAGGTGTTTCAGTATGTGCGGAAGGGGTTTCTGTGTGTGGGGAAGTGGTTTCAGTGTGTGGGGAAGGGATTTCAGTGGCTGGGTAAGGTGTTTCTATGTGTGAGGAAGGGATTTCAGTGTGTGGGGAAGGTGCTTCAGTCTGTGGGGATGTGTTTCAGTGTGGTGGGATGTGTTTCAGTGTGTGGGGAAGGGTCCCAGTGTGTGGGGAAGGTGTTTCAGTGTGTGGGGATGGGTTTCAGTGTGTGGGGATGTGTTTCATTGTGAAAGGAATGGGTTTCACTGTGTGATGAAGGTGATTCAGTGTGTGGGGATGGAGTTACAGTGTGTGAGGAAGGGGTTTCAGTCTGTGCGGAAGGGCTTTCAGTGTGTGGGGAAGGTGTTTCAGTGTGTGGGTAAGGGGTTTCAGTGTGTGGGGAAGGGGTTTCGGTGAGTGTGGAAGGTATTTCAGTGTGTGGGGAAGGAGTTCCAGTGTGTGGGGTAGGTGTTTCAGTGTGTGGGGAAGTGTTTCAGTGTGTGGAGAAGGTGTTTCAGTTGTGGGGAAGGGGTTCACTGTGTGGGGAAAGTGTTTCAGTGAGTGCGAAAGGGGTTTCAGTGTGTGGGGAAGGTGTTTCGGAGTGTGCGGAAGGTGTTTCAGTGTGTGCAGAAGGGGTTTCAGTGTGTGGGGAAGGGGTTCCAGTGTGTGGGGTAGGTGTTTCAGTATGTGGGGAAGTGTTTCAGTGTGTGGAGAAGGTGTTTCAGTTTGTGGGGAAGGGTTTCACTGTGTGGGGAAGGTGTTTCAGTGTGTGCGGAAGGGGTTTCAGTGTGTGGGGAAGGTTTTTCGGAGTGTGGAGAACGTGTTTCAGTGTGTGGGGAAAGGGTTTCAGTGTGTGGGGAAGGTGTTTCAGTGTGTGGGGAAGGTGTTTCAGTGTGTGCAGAAGGGGTTTCAGTGTGTGGGTAAGGGTTTCAGTGTGTGTGGAAGGGGTTTCAGTGTGTGGGGAAGGGTTTTAGTGTGTGGGGAAGGGGTTTCAGTGTGTGGGGAAGGTGTTTCAGTGTGTGCGGAAGGGGTTTCAGTGTGTGGGGAAGGGGTTTCCGTGTGTGGGGACGTGTTTCAGTGTGTGGGAAAGGGGTTTCAGTGTGTGGAGAAGGCTTTCACTGTGTGCAGAAGGGGTTTCAGTGTGTGGGGAAGGTGTTTCAGTGTGTGGGGAAGGTGTTTCAGTCTGTGGGGAAGGGGTTTCAGTGTGTGGGGATGTGTTTCAGTGGGTGGGGAAGGGGTTTCAGTGTGTGGGGATGTCTTCCACTGTGTGCGGAAACGGTTTCAGTCTTTGGGGAAGGGGTTTCAGTGTGTGGGGAAGGTGTGTCAGTATGTGCGGAAGGGGTTTCAGTGTGTGGGGAAGGGGTTTCAGTGTGTGGGGAAGGGATTTCAGTGTCTGGGTAAGGTGTTTCTGTGTGTGGGGAAGGGATTTCAGTGTGTGGGGAAGGTGCTTCTGTCTGTGGGGATGTGTTTCAGTGTGGTGGGATGTGTTTCAGTGTGTGGGGAAGGGTTTCAGTGTGTGGGGAAAGTGTTTCAGTGTGTGGGGATGGGTTTCAGTGTGTGGGGATGTGTTTCATTGTGAAAGGAATGGGTTTCACTGTGTGATGAAGGGGATTCATTGTGTCGGGATGGAGTTACAGTGTGTGGGGAAGGGCTTTCAGTGTGTGGGGAAGGTGTTTTAGTGTGTGGGTAAGGGGTGTCAGTGTGTGGGGAAGGGGTTTCGGTGAGTGTGGAAGGTATTTCAGTGTGTGGGGAAGGGGTTTCAGTGTGTGGGGAAGGGGTTCCAGTGTGTGGGGTAGGTGTTTCAGTGTGTGGGGAAGTGTTTCAGTGAGTGGAGAAGGTGTTTCAGTTAGTGGGGAAGGGGTTCACTGTGTGGGGAAGGTGTTTCAGTGTGTGCGGAAGGGGTTTCAGTGTGTGGGGAAGGTGTTTCGGAGTTTGGGGAAGGTGTTTCAGTGTGTGGGGATGGGGTTCCAGTGTGTGGGGAAGGTGTTTCTGTGTGTGGGGATGTGCTTCATTGTGAGGGGAATGTGTTTCAGTGTGTGGTGAAGGGGATTCAGTGTGTGGGGATGGTGTTACAGTGTGTGGGGAAGGGGTTTCAGGCTGTGCGGAAGGGCTTTCAGTGTGTGGGGAAGCTGTTTCAGTGTGTGGGGAAGGGGTGTCAGTGTCTGGGGAAGGGGTTTCGGTGAGTGTGGAAGGGGTTTCAGTGTGTGGAGAAGGGGTTTCAGTGTGTGTGGAAGGGGTTCCAGTGTGTGTGGTAGGTGTTTCAGTGTGTGGGGAAGGGTTTCAGTGTGTGGAGAAGGTGTTTCAGTTTGTGGGGAAGGGTTTCACTGTGTGGGGAATGTGTTTCAGTGTGTGTGGAAGGGGTTTCAGTGTGTGGGGAAGGTTTTTTGGAGTGTGGGGAACGTGTTTCAGTGTGTGGGGAAGGGGTTTCACTGTGTGGGGAAGGTGTTTCAGTGTGTGGGGAAGGTGTTTCAATGTGTGCAGAAGGGGTTTACAGTGTGTGGGTAAGGGTTTCAGTGTGTGTGGAAGGGGTTTCAGTGTGTGGGGAAGGATTTTAGTGGGTGGGGAATGGGTTTCACTGTGTGGGGAAGGTGTTTCAGTGTGTGCGGAAGGGGTTTCAGTGTGTGGGGAAGGGGTTCCCGTGTGTGGGGACGTGTTTCAGTGTGTGGGGAAGGGGTTTCAGTGTGTGGAGAAGGGTTTCACTGTGTGCAGAAGGGGTTTCAGTGTGTGGGGAAGGTGTTTCAGTGTGTGGGGAAGGTGTTTCAGTCTGTGGGAAAGGGGTTTCAGTGTGTGGGGATGTGTTTCAGTGGGTGGGGAAGGGGTTTCAGTGTGTGGGGATGTGTTTCACTGTGTGCAGAAACGGTTTCAGTGTTTGGGGAAGGGGTTTCAGTGTGTGGGGAAGGTGTTTCAGTATGTGCGGAAGGGGTTTCTGTGTGTGGGGAAGTGGTTTCAGTGTGTGGGGAAGGGATTTCAGTGGCTGGGTAAGGTGTTTCTATGTGTGAGGAAGGGATTTCAGTGTGTGGGGAAGGTGCTTCAGTCTGTGGGGATGTGTTTCAGTGTGGTGGGATGTGTTTCAGTGTGTGGGGAAGGGTTTCAGTGTGTGGGGAAGGTGTTTCAGTGTGTGGGGATGGGTTTCAGTGTGTGGGGATGTGTTTCATTGTGAAATGAATGGGTTTCACTGTGTGATGAAGGGGATTCAGTGTGTGGGGATGGAGTTACAGTGTGTGAGGAAGGGGTTTCAGTCTGTGCGGAAGGGCTTTCAGTGTGTGGGGAAGGTGTTTCAGTGTGTGGGTAAGGGGTTTCAGTGTGTGGGGAAGGGGTTTCGGTGAGTGTGGAAGGTATTTCAGTGTGTGGGGAAGGAGTTCCAGTGTGTGGGGTAGGTGTTTCAGTGTGTGGGGAAGTGTTTCAGTGTGTGGAGAAGGTGTTTCAGTTGTGGGGAAGGGGTTCACTGTGTGGGGAAAGTGTTTCAGTGTGTGCGGAAGGGGTTTCAGTGTGTGGGGAAGGTGTTTCGGAGTGAGGGGAAGGTGTTTCAGTGTGTGGGGATGGGGTTCCAGTGTGTGGGGAAGGTGTTTCTGTGTGTGGGCAAGGTGTTTCAGTGTGATTGGAAGGGCTTTCAGTGTGTGGGTAAGGGTTTCAGTGTGGTGGGATGTGTTTCAGTGTGTGGGGAAGGGTTTCAGTGTGTGGGGAAGGTGTTTCAGTGTGTGGGGATGGGTTTCAGTGTGTGGGGATGTGTTTCATTGTGAAAGGAATGGGTTTCACTGTGTGATGAAGGGGATTCAGTGTGTGGGGATGGAGTTACAGTGTGTGAGGAAGGGGTTTCAGTCTGTGCGGAAGGGCTTTCAGTGTGTGGGGAAGGTGTTTCAGTTTGTGGGTAAGGAGTTTCAGTGTGTGGGGAAGGGGTTTCGGTGAGTGTGGAAGGTATTTCAGTGTGTGGGGAAGGAGTTCCAGTGTGTGGGGTAGGTGTTTCAGTGTGTGGGGAAGTGTTTCAGTGTGTGGAGAAGGTGTTTCAGTTGTGGGGAAGGGGTTCACTGTGTGGGGAAAGTGTTTCAGTGTGTGCGGAAGGGGTTTCAGTGTGTGGGGAAGGTGTTTCGGAGTGAGGGGAAGGTGTTTCAGTGTGTCGGGATGGGGTTCCAGTGTGTGGGGAAGGTGTTTCTGTGTGTGGGCAAGGTGTTTCAGTGTGATTGGAAGGGCTTTCAGTGTGTGGGTAAGGGTTTCAGTGTGTGTGCAAGGGGTTTCAGTGTATGGGGAAGGGTTTTAGTGTGTGGGGAAGGGGTTTCAGTGTGTGGGGAAGGTGTTTCAGTGTGTGCGGAAGGGGTTTCAGTGTGTGGGGAAGGTGTTTCAGTGTGTTTGGTAGGGTTTTCAGTATGTGGGGAATGGGTTTCAGTGTGTGGGGAAGGGATTCCATGTGTGGGGAAGGGTTTCAGTCTGTGGGGAGGGGGTTTCAGTGTGTGGGGAAGCGTTTCATTGTGTGGGGATGGTGTTTCAGTGTGTGGGGACGGGGTTTCAGTTTGTGGGGAAGGGGTGTCAGTTTGTGGGTAAGGGGTTTCCGTTTGTGGGGAAGTGTTTCAGTGTGTGGGAAAGGGTTACAGTGTGTGGGGACGGGGTTTCTGTGTGTGGGAAAGGGGTTTCATTGTGTGGGAAGGAGTTTCAGTGTGTGGGGATGTGTTTCAGTGTTTGGGGAATGGGTTTCAGTGTGTGGGGATGTGTTTCAGTGTGTGGTGAAGGGGTTTCAGTGTGTGGGGTAGTGTTTCAGTGTGTGGAGAAGTTGTTTCAGTTTGTGGGGAAGGGGTTCACTGTGTTGGGAAGGTGTTTCAGTGTGTGCGGAAGGGGTTTCAGTGTGTGGGGAAGGTGTTTCGGAGTGTGGGGAAGGTGTTTCAGTGTGATCGGAAGGGGTTTCAGTGTGTGGGTAAGGGTTTCAGTGTGTATGGAAGGGGTTTCAGTGTATGGGAAAGGGTTTTTGTGTGTGGGGAAGGGGTTTCAGTGTGTGGAGAAGGTGTTTCAGTGTGTGCGGAAGTGGTTTCAGTGTGTGGGGAAGGTGTTTCAGTGTGTTTGGTAGGGTTTTCAGTATGTGGGGTATGGGTTTCAGTGTGTGGGGAAGGGATTCCATGTGTGGGGAAGGGTTTCAGTCTGTGGGGAGGGGGTTTCAGTGTGTGGGGAAGGGTTTCATTGTGTGCGGATGGTGTTTCAGTGTGTGGGAACGGGGTTTCAGTTTGTGGGGAAGGGGTTTCAGTTTGTGGGGAAGGGGTTTCCGTTTGTGGGGAAGTGTTTCAGTGTGTGGGAAAGGGTTACAGTGTGTGGGGACGGGGTTTCTGTGTTTGGGAAAGGGGTTTCATTGTGTGGGAAGGGGTTTCAGTGTGTGGGGATGTGTTTCAGCGTTTGGGGAAGGGGTTTCAGTGTGTGGGGATGTGTTTCAGTGTGTGGCAAAGGGGTTTCAGTGTGTGGGGATGTGTTTCAGTGTGTGGGGAAGGGGTTTCAGGGCGTGGGGAATGGTTTCACTGTTTGCCTAAGGGGTTTCAGTGTGTGGGGAAGTGATTTCAGTGTGTGGGGAAGGTGTTTCAGTGTGTGCGGAACATGTTTCAGTGTGTGGGGAAGGGTTACAGTGTGTGGGCAAGGGGTTTCAGTGTGTGGGGAAGGTGTTTCAGTTCGTGGGGGAGGGGTTTTAGTGTGTGGGGAAGTGTTTCAGTGTGTGCGGAAGGGGTTTCAGTGTGTGGGGAAGGTGTTTCGGTGTGTGGGGGAGGGGTTTCAGTGTGTGGGGATGGGTTTCAGTGTGTGGGGATGTGTTTCATTGTGAAAGGAATGGGTTTCACTGTGTGATGAAGGGGATTCAGTGTGTGGGGATGGAGTTACAGTGTGTGAGGAAGGGGTTTCAGTCTGTGCGGAAGGGCTTTCAGTGTGTGGGGAAGGTGTTTCAGTTTGTGGGTAAGGAGTTTCAGTGTGTGGGGAAGGGGTTTCGGTGAGTGTGGAAGGTATTTCAGTGTGTGGGGAAGGAGTTCCAGTGTGTGGGGTAGGTGTTTCAGTGTGTGGGGAAGTGTTTCAGTGTGTGGAGAAGGTGTTTCAGTTGTGGGGAAGGGGTTCACTGTGTGGGGAAAGTGTTTCAGTGTGTGCGGAAGGGGTTTCAGTGTGTGGGGAAGGTGTTTCGGAGTGAGGGGAAGGTGTTTCAGTGTGTCGGGATGGGGTTCCAGTGTGTGGGGAAGGTGTTTCTGTGTGTGGGCAAGGTGTTTCAGTGTGATTGGAAGGGCTTTCAGTGTGTGGGTAAGGGTTTCAGTGTGTGTGCAAGGGGTTTCAGTGTATGGGGAAGGGTTTTAGTGTGTGGGGAAGGGGTTTCAGTGTGTGGGGAAGGTGTTTCAGTGTGTGCGGAAGGGGTTTCAGTGTGTGGGGAAGGTGTTTCAGTGTGTTTGGTAGGGTTTTCAGTATGTGGGGAATGGGTTTCAGTGTGTGGGGAAGGGATTCCATGTGTGGGGAAGGGTTTCAGTCTGTGGGGAGGGGGTTTCAGTGTGTGGGGAAGCGTTTCATTGTGTGGGGATGGTGTTTCAGTGTGTGGGGACGGGGTTTCAGTTTGTGGGGAAGGGGTGTCAGTTTGTGGGTAAGGGGTTTCCGTTTGTGGGGAAGTGTTTCAGTGTGTGGGAAAGGGTTACAGTGTGTGGGGACGGGGTTTCTGTGTGTGGGAAAGGGGTTTCATTGTGTGGGAAGGAGTTTCAGTGTGTGGGGATGTGTTTCAGTGTTTGGGGAATGGGTTTCAGTGTGTGGGGATGTGTTTCAGTGTGTGGTGAAGGGGTTTCAGTGTGTGGGGTAGTGTTTCAGTGTGTGGAGAAGTTGTTTCAGTTTGTGGGGAAGGGGTTCACTGTGTTGGGAAGGTGTTTCAGTGTGTGCGGAAGGGGTTTCAGTGAGTGGGGAAGGTGTTTCGGAGTGTGGGGAAGGTGTTTCAGTGTGATCGGAAGGGGTTTCAGTGTGTGGGTAAGGGTTTCAGTGTGTATGGAAGGGGTTTCAGTGTATGGGAAAGGGTTTTTGTGTGTGGGGAAGGGGTTTCAGTGTGTGGAGAAGGTGTTTCAGTGTGTGCGGAAGTGGTTTCAGTGTGTGGGGAAGGTGTTTCAGTGTGTTTGGTAGGGTTTTCAGTATGTGGGGTATGGGTTTCAGTGTGTGGGGAAGGGATTCCATGTGTGGGGAAGGGTTTCAGTCTGTGGGGAGGGGGTTTCAGTGTGTGGGGAAGGGTTTCATTGTGTGCGGATGGTGTTTCAGTGTGTGGGAACGGGGTTTCAGTTTGTGGGGAAGGGGTTTCAGTTTGTGGGGAAGGGGTTTCCGTTTGTGGGGAAGTGTTTCAGTGTGTGGGAAAGGGTTACAGTGTGTGGGGACGGGGTTTCTGTGTGTGGGAAAGGGGTTTCATTGTGTGGGAAGGGGTTTCAGTGTGTGGGGATGTGTTTCAGCGTTTGGGGAAGGGGTTTCAGTGTGTGGGGATGTGTTTCAGTGTGTGGCAAAGGGGTTTCAGTGTGTGGGGATGTGTTTCAGTGTGTGGGGAAGGGGTTTCAGGGCGTGGGGAATGGTTTCACTGTTTGCCTAAGGGGTTTCAGTGTGTGGGGAAGTGATTTCAGTGTGTGGGGAAGGTGTTTCAGTGTGTGCGGAACATGTTTCAGTGTGTGGGGAAGGGTTACAGTGTGTGGGCAAGGGGTTTCAGTGTGTGGGGAAGGTGTTTCAGTTCGTGGGGGAGGGGTTTTAGTGTGTGGGGAAGTGTTTCAGTGTGTGCGGAAGGGGTTTCAGTGTGTGGGGAAGGTGTTTCGGTGTGTGGGGGAGGGGTTTCAGTGTGTGGGGACGTGGTTTCAGTGTGTGGGAAGAGGTTTCAGTGTGTGGGGAAGTTGTTTCAGTGTGTGGGGAAGGTGTTACAGTGTGTGGGGAAGGGGTTTCAGTGTGTGGGGAAAGTATTTCAGTGTGTGGGGAAGGTATTTCATTGTCTGGGGAAGGTGTTTCAGTGTGTGGGGAAGGTATTCAGTGTGTGGGGAAGGTGTTTCAGTCTGTGGGGATGTGTTTCAGTGTGTGGGGATGTGTTTCATTGTGAGGGGAATGTGTTTCAGTGTGTGGTGAAGGGGATTCCGTGTGTGGGGACGTGTTTCAGTGTGTGGGAAAGGGGTTTCAGTGTGTGGAGAAGGGTTTCACTGTGTGCAGAAGGGGTTTCAGTGTGTGGGGAAGGTGTTTCAGTGTGTGGGGAGGGGGTTTCAGTGTCTGGGGAAGGGGTTTCGGTGAGTGTGGAAGGGGTTTCAGTGTGTGGAGAAGGGGTTTCAGTGTGTGGGGAAGGGGTTCCAGTGTGTGGGGTCGGTGTTTCAGTGTGTGGGGAAGGTGTTTCAGTTTGTGGGGAAGGGTTTCACTGTGTGGGGAAGGTGTTTCAGTGTGTGCGGAAGGGGTTTCAGTGTGTGGGGAAGGTTTTTCGGAGTGTGGAGAACGTGTTTCAGTGTGTGGGGAAAGGGTTTCAGTGTGTGGGGAAGGTGTTTCAGTGTGTGCGGAAGGTGTTTCAGTGTGTGCAGAAGGGGTTTCAGTGTGTGGGTAACGGTTTCAGTGTGTGTGGAAGGGGTTTTAGTGTGTGGGGAAGGGTTTTAGTGTGTGAGGAAGGGGTTTCAGTGTGTGGGGAAGGTGTTTCAGTGTGTGCGGAAGGGGTTTCAGTGTGTGGGGAAGGGGTTTCCGTGTGTGGGGACGTGTTTCAGTGTGTGGGAAAGGGGTTTCAGTGTGTGGAGAAGGCTTTCACTGTGTGCAGAAGGGGTTTCAGTGTGTGGGGAAGGTGTTTCAGTGTGTGGGGAAGGTGTTTCAGTCTGTGGGGAAGGGGTTTCAGTGTGTGGGGATGTGTTTCAGTGGGTGGGGAAGGGGTTTCAGTGTGTGGGGATGTCTTCCACTGTGTGCGGAAACGGTTTCAGTGTTTGGGGAAGGGGTTTCAGTGTGTGGGGAAGGTGTGTCAGTATGTGCGGAAGGGGTTTCAGTGTGTGGGGAAGGGGTTTCAGTGTGTGGGGAAGGGATTTCAGTGTCTGGGTAAGGTGTTTCTGTGTGTGGGGAAGGGATTTCAGTGTGTGGGGAAGGTGCTTCTGTCTGTGGGGATGTGTTTCAGTGTGGTGGGATGTGTTTCAGTGTGTGGGGAACGGTTTCAGTGTGTGGGGAAAGTGTTTCAGTGTGTGGGGATGGGTTTCAGTGTGTGGGGATGTGTTTCATTGTGAAAGGAATGGGTTTCACTGTGTGATGAAGGGGATTCATTGTGTCGGGATGGAGTTACAGTGTGTGGGGAAGGGCTTTCAGTGTGTGGGGAAGGTGTTTCAGTGTGTGGGTAAGGGGTGTCAGTGTGTGGGGAAGGGGTTTCGGTGAGTGTGGAAGGTATTCCAGTGTGTGGGGAAGGGGTTTCAGTGTGTGGGGAAGGGGTTCCAGTGTGTGGGGTAGGTGTTTCAGTGTGTGGGGAAGTGTTTCAGTGAGTGGAGAAGGTGTTTCAGTTAGTGGGGAAGGGGTTCACTGTGTGGGGAAGGTGTTTCAGTGTGTGCGGAAGGGGTTTCAGTGTGTGGGGAAGGTGTTTCGGAGTTTGGGGAAGGTGTTTCAGTGTGTGGGGATGGGGTTCCAGTGTGTGGGGAAGGTGTTTCTGTGTGTGGGGATGTGCTTCATTGTGAGGGGAATGTGTTTCAGTGTGTGGTGAAGGGGATTCAGTGTGTGGGGATGGTGTTACAGTGTGTGGGGAAGGGGTTTCAGGCTGTGCGGAAGGGCTTTCAGTGTGTGGGGAAGCTGTTTCAGTGTGTGGGGAAGGGGTGTCAGTGTCTGGGGAAGGGGTTTCGGTGAGTGTGGAAGGGGTTTCAGTGTGTGGAGAAGGGGTTTCAGTGTGTGGAAGGGGTTCCAGTGTGTGTGGTAGGTGTTTCAGTGTGTGGGGAAGTGTTTCAGTGTGTGGAGAAGGTGTTTCAGTTTGAGGGGAAGGGTTTCACTGTGTGGGGTAGGTGTTTCAGTGTGTGCGGAAGGGGTTTCAGTGTGTGGGGAAGGTTTTTTGGAGTGTGGGGAACGTGTTTCAGTGTGTGGGGAAGGGGTTTCACTGTGTGGGGAAGGTGTTTCAGTGTGTGGGGAAGGTGTTTCAGTGTGTGCAGAAGGGGTTTCAGTGTGTGGGTAAGGGTTTCAGTGTGTGTGGAAGGGGTTTCAGTGTGTGGGGAAGGGTTTTAGTGGGTGGGGAATGGGTTTCACTGTGTGGGGAAGGTGTTTCAGTGTGTGCGGAAGGGGTTTCAGTGTGTGGGGAAGGGGTTCCCGTGTGTGGGGACGTGTTTCAGTGTGTGGGGAAGGGGTTTCAGTGTGTGGAGAAGGGTTTCACTGTGTGCAGAAGGGGTTTCAGTGTGTGGGGAAGGTGTTTCAGTGTGTGGGGAAGGTGTTTCAGTCTGTGGGAAAGGGGTTTCAGTGTGTGGGGATGTGTTTCAGTGGGTGGGGAAGGGGTTTCAGTGTGTGGGGATGTGTTTCACTGTGTGCAGAAACGGTTTCAGTGTTTGGGGAAGGGGTTTCTGTGTGTGGGGAAGGTGTTTCAGTATGCGCGGAAGGGGTTTCTGTGTGTGGGGAAGTGGTTTCAGTGTGTGGGGAAGGGATTTCAGTGGCTGGGTAAGGTGTTTCTATGTGTGAGGAAGGGATTTCAGTGTGTGGGGAAAGTGCTTCAGTCTGTGGGGATGTGTTTCAGTGTGGTGGGATGTGTTTCAGTGTGTGGGGAAGGGTTTCAGTGTGTGGGGAAGGTGTTTCAGTGTGTGGGGATGGGTTTCAGTGTGTGGGGATGTGTTTCATTGTGAAAGGAATGGGTTTCACTGTGTGATGAAGGGGATTCAGTGTGTGGGGATGGAGTTACAGTGTGTGAGGAAGGGGTTTCAGTCTGTGCGGAAGGGCTTTCAGTGTGTGGGGAAGGTGTTTCAGTGTGTGGGTAAGGGGTTTCAGTGTGTGGGGAAGGGGTTTCGGTGAGTGTGGAAGGTATTTCAGTGTGTGGGGAAGGAGTTCCAGTGTGTGGGGTAGGTGTTTCAGTGTGTGGGGAAGTGTTTCAGTGTGTGGAGAAGGTGTTTCAGTTGTGGGGAAGGGGTTCACTGTGTGGGGAAAGTGTTTCAGTGTGTGCGGAAGGGGTTTCAGTGTGTGGGGAAGGTGTTTCGGAGTGAGGGGAAGGTGTTTCAGTGTGTGGGGATGGGGTTCCAGTGTGTGGGGAAGGTGTTTCTGTGTGTGGGCAAGGTGTTTCAGTGTGATTGGAAGGGCTTTCAGTGTGTGGGTAAGGGTTTCAGTGTGTGTGCAAGGGGTTTCAGTGTATGGGGAAGGGTTTTAGTGTGTGGGGAAGGGGTTTCAGTGTGTGGGGAAGGTGTTTCAGTGTGTGCGGAAGGGGTTTCAGTGTGTGGGGAAGGTGTTTCAGTGTGTTTGGTAGGGTTTTCAATATGTGGGGAATGGGTTTCAGTGTGTGGGGAAGGGATTCCATGTGTGGGGAAGGGTTTCAGTCTGTGGGGAGGGGGTTTCAGTGTGTGGGGAAGCGTTTCATTGTGTGGGGATGGTGTTTCAGTGTGTGGGGACGGGGTTTCAGTTTGTGGGGAAGGGGTGTCAGTTTGTGGGGAAGGGGTTTCCGTTTGTGGGGAAGTGTTTCAGTTTGTGGGAAAGGGTTACAGTGTGTGGGGACGGGGTTTCTGTGTGTGGGAAAGGGGTTTCATTGTGTGGGAAGGAGTTTCAGTGTGTGAGGATGTGTTTCAGTGTTTGGGGAATGGGTTTCAGTGTGTGGGGATGTGTTTCAGTGTGTGGTGAAGGGGTTTCAGTGTGTGGGGATGTGTTTCAGTGTGTGGGGAAGGGGTTTCAGTGCGTGGGGAAGGGTTTCACTGTTTGCCCAAGGGGTTTCAGTGTGTGCGGAAAATGTTTCAGTGTGTGCGGAAGGTGTTTCAGTGTGTGGGAAGGGGTTTCAGTGTGTGGGGAAGGGTTGCAGTGTGTGGGGAAGGGGTTTCAGCGTGTGGGGAAGGTGTTTCAGTTCGTGGGGAAGGGGTTTCAGTGTGTGGGGAAGTGTTTCAGTGTGTGGGGAAGGGGTTTCAGTGCGTGGGGAAGGTGTTTCAGTATGTGGGGGAGGGGTTTCAGTGTGTGGGGACGTGGTTTCAGTGTGTGGGAAGAGGTTTCAGTGTGTGGGGAAGTTGTTTCAGTTTGTGGGGAAGGTGTTTCAGTGTGTGGGGAAGGGGTTTCAGTGTGTGGGGAAGGTGTTTCAGTGTGTGGGGAAGGTATTTCATTGTCTGGGGAAGGTGTTTCAGTGTGTGGGGAAGGGATTCAGTGTGTGGGGAAGGTGTTTCAGTCTGTGGGGATGTGTTGCAATGTGTGGGGATGTGTTTCATTGTGAGGGGAATGTGTTTCAGTGTGTGTTGAAGGGGATTCAGTGTGTGGGGATGGTGTTACAGTGTGTGGGGAAGGAGTTTCAGTCTGTGCGGAAGGGCTTTCAGTGTGTGGGGAAGGTGTTTCAGTGTGTGGGGAAGGGGTTTCAGTGTCTGGGGAAGGGGTTTCGGTGAGTGTGGTAGGGGTTTCAATTTCTGGAGAAGGGGTTTCAGTGTGTGGGGAAGGGGTTCCAGTGTCTGCGGTAGGTGTTTCAGTGTGTGGGGAAGTGTTTCAGTGTGTGGAGAAGGTGTTTCAGTTTGTGGGGAAGGGTTTCACTGTGTGGGGAAGGTGTTTCAGTGTGTGCGGAAGGGGTTTCAGTGTGTGGGGAAGGTTTCTCGGAGTGTGAGGAACGTGTTTCAGTGTGTGAGGAAGGGGTTTCAGTGTGTGGGGAAGGTGTTTCAGTGTGTGGGGAAGGTGCTTCAGTGTGTGCAGAAGGGGTTTCAGTGTGTGGGTAAGGGTTTCAGTGTGTGTGGAAGGGGTTTCAGTGTGTGGGGAAGGGTTTTAGTGTGTGGGGAAGGGGTTTCAGTGTGTGAGGAAGGTGTTTCCGTGTGTGCAGAAGGGGTTTCAGTGTGTGGGGAAGGGGCTTCCGTGTGTGTGGACGTCTTTCAGTGTGTGGGGAAGGGGTTTCAGTCTGTGGAGAAGGGTTTCACTGTGTGCAGAAGGGGTTTCAGTGTGTGGGGAAGGTGTTTCAGTGTGTGGGGAAGGTGTTTCAGTCTGCGGGGAAGGGGTTTCAGGGTGTGGGGATGTGTTTCAGCATGTGGGGATGGGGTTTCAGTGTGTGGGGATGTGTTTCACTGTGTGCGGAAACGGTTTCAGTGTTTGGGGAAGGGGTTTCAGTGTGTGGGGAAGGGATTCCATGTGTGGGGAAGGATTTCAGTCTGTGGGGAAGGGGTTTCAGTGTATGGGGAAGGGTTTCATTGTGTGGGGATGGTGTTTCAGTGTGTGGGGACGGGGTTTCAGTTTGTGGGGAAGGGGTTTCAGTTTGTGGGGAAGGGGTTTCAGTTCGTGGGGAAGTGTTTCAGTTTGTGGGAAAGGGTTACAGTGTGTGGGGACGGGGTTTCTGTGTGTGGGAAAGGGGTTTCATTGTGTGGGAAGGGGTTTCAGTGTGTGGGGATGTGTTTCAGTGTTTGGGGAAGGGGTTTCAGTGTGTGGGGATGTGTTTCAGTGTGTGGTGAAGGGGTTTCAGTTTGTGGGGATGTGTTTCAGTGTGTGGGGAAGGGGTTTCAGTGCGTGGGGAAGGGTTGCACTGTTTGCCCAAGGGGTTTCAGTGTGTGGAGAAGTGATTTCAGTGTGTGGGGAAGGTGTTTCAGTGTGTGCAGAAGAGGTTTCAGTGTGTGAGGAAGGGGATTCAGTGTGTTGGAAAATGTTTCAGTGTGTGCGGAAAAGGTTTCAGAGTGTGCGGAAGGTGTTTCAGTGTGTGGGGAAGGGGTATCAGTGTGTGGGGAAGTGTTACAGTGTGTGGGGAAGGGTTTTCAGTGTGTGGGGAAAGTGTTTCAGTTCGTGGGCAAGGGGTTTCAGTGTGTGTGCGGAAGTGTTTCAGTATGTGGGGAAGGTGTTTCAGTATGTGGTGGAGGGGTTTCAGTGTGTGGGGACGTGTTTTCAGTGTGTGGGAAGAGGTTTCAGTGTGTGGGGAAGTTGTTTCAGTGTGTGCGGAAGTGTTTCAGTGTGTGGGGAAGGTGTTTCAGTAGGTGGTGGAGGGGTTTCAGTGTGTGGGGACGTGTTTTCAGTGTGTGGGAAGAGGTTTCAGTGTGTGGGGAAGTTGTTTCAGTGTGTGGGGAAGGTGTTTCAGTGTGTGGGGAAGGGGTTTCAGTGTGTGGGGAAGGTGTTTCAGTGTGTGGGGAAGATATTTCATTCTCTGGGGAAGGTGTTTCAGTGTCTGGGGAAGGGATTCAGTGTGTGGGGAATGTGTTTCAGTCTGTGGGGATGTGTTTCAGTGTGGTGGGATGTGTTGCAGTGTGTGGGGATGGGTTTCAGTGTGTGGGGAAGGTATTTCAGTGTGTGGGGATGGGTTTCAGTGTGTGGGGATGTGTTTCATTGTGAGGGGAATGTGTTTCAGTGTGTGGTGAAGGACATTCAGTGTGTGGCGATGGTGTTACAGTGCGTGGGGAAGGGGTTTCAGTCTGTGCGTAAGGGCTTTCAGTGGGTGGGGAAGGTGTTTCAGTGTGTGGGGAAGGGGTTTCAGTGTGTGGGGAAGGGGTTTTGGTGAGTGTGGATGGGGTTTCAGTGTGAGGGGAAGGGGTTTCAGTGTGTGGGGAAGGGGTTCCAGTGTGTGCGGTAGGTGTTTCAGTGTGTGGGGAAGGTGTTTCCATGTGTGCGGAAGGGGTTTCAGTGTGTGGGGAAGGGGCTTCCGTGTGTGGGGACGTCTTTCAGTGTGTGGGGAAGGGGTTTCAGTCTGTGGAGAAGGGTTTCACTGTGTGCAGAAGGGGTTTCAGTGTGTGGGGAAGGTGTTTCAGTGTGTGGGGAAGGTGTTTCAGTCAGCGGGGAAGGGGTTTCAGGGTGTGGGGATGTGTTTCAGTGTGTGGGGAAGGGGTTTCAGTGTGTGGGGATGTGTTTCACTGTGTGCGGAAACGGTTTCAGTGTTTGGAGACGTGGTTTCAGTGTGTGGGGAAGGGATTCCATGTGTGGGGAAGGATTTCAGTCTGTGGGGAAGGGGTTTCAGTGTATGGGGAAGGGTTTCATTGTGTGGGGATGGTGTTTCAGTGTGTGGGGACGGGGTTTCAGTTTGTGGGGAAGGTGTTTCAATTTTTGGGGAAGGGGTTTCAGT
The DNA here is from genome assembly GCF_036365525.1 of Heterodontus francisci. NCBI lineage: Eukaryota > Metazoa > Chordata > Chondrichthyes > Heterodontiformes > Heterodontidae > Heterodontus > Heterodontus francisci. The sequence continues at coordinate 386,129 of NW_027140893.1, read as the reverse complement.
TCGTGGGGAAGTGTTTCAGTTTGTGGGAAAGGGTTACAGTGTGTGGGGACGGGGTTTCTGTGTATGGGAAAGGGGTTTCATTGTGTGGGAAGGGGTTTCAGTGTGTGGGGATGTGTTTCAGTGTTTGGGGAAGGGGTTTCAGTGTGTGGGGATGTGTTTCAGTGTGTGGTGAAGGGGTTTCAGTGTGTGGGGATGTGTTTCAGTGTGTGGGGAAGGGGTTTCAGTGCGTGGGGAAGGGTTTCACTGTTTGCCCAAGGGGTTTCAGTGTGTGGAGAAGTGATTTCAGTGTGTGGGGAAGGTGTTTCAGTGTGTGCAGAAGAGGTTTCAGTGTGTGAGGAAGGGGATTCAGTGTGTTGGAAAATGCTTCAGTGTGTGCGGAAAAGGTTTCAGAGTGTGCGGAAGGTGTTTCAGTGTGTGGGGAAGGGGTTTCAGTGTGTGGGGAAGTGTTACAGTGTGTGGGGAAGGGGTTTCAGTGTGTGGGGAAGGTGTTTCAGTTCGTGGGCAAGGGGTTTCAGTGTGTGTGTGGAAGTGTTTCAGTGTGTGGGGAAGGTGTTTCAGTATGTGGTGGAGGGGTTTCAGTGTGTGGGGACGTGTTTTCAGTGTGTGGGAAGAGGTTTCAGTGTGTGGGGAAGTTGTTTCAGTGTGTGGGGAAGGTGTTTCAGTGTGTGGGGAAGGGGTTTCAGTGTGTGGGGAAGGTGTTTCAGTGTGTGGGGAAGATATTACATTCTCTGGGGAAGGTGTTTCAGTGTGTGGGGAAGGGATTCAATGTGTGGGGAAAGTGTTTCAGTCTGTGGGGATGTGTTTCAGTGTGGTGGGATGTGTTGCAGTGTGTGGGGATGTGTTTCAGTGTGTGGGGATGGGTTTCAATGTGTGGGGATGTGTTTCATTGTGAGGGGAATGTGTTTCAGTGTGTGGTGAAGGACATTCAGTGTGTGGGGATGGTGTTACAGTGCGTGGGGAAGGGGTTTCAGTCTGTGCGTAAGGGCTTTCAGTGTGTGGGGAAGGTGTTTCAGTGTGTGGGGAAGGGGTTTCAGTGTGTGGGGAAGGGGTTTCGGTGAGTGTGGATGGGGTTTCAGTGTGTGGGGAAGGGGTTTCAGTGTGTGGGGAAGGGGTTCCAGTGTGTGGGGTAGATGTTTCAGTGTGTGGGGACGTGTTTCTGTGTGTGGAGAAGGTGTTTCAGTTTGTGGGGAAGGGTTTCACTGTGTGGGGAATGTGTTTTAGTGTGTGCTGAAGGGGTTTCAGTGTGTGGGGAAGGGGTTTCAGTGTGTGGGGAAGGGATTCCATGTGTGGGGAAGGGTTTCAGTCTGTGGGGAGGGGGAATCAGTGTGTGGGGATGTGTTTCAGTGCTTGGGGAAGGGGTTTCAGTGTGTGGGGATGTGTTTCAATGTGTGGTGAAGGGGTTTCAGTGTGTGGGGATGTGTTTCAGTGTGTGGGGAAGGGGTTTCAGTGCGTGGGGAAGGGTTTCACTGTTTGCCCAAGGGGTTTCAGTGTGTGGGGAAGTTATTTCAGTGTGTGGGGAAGGTGTTTCAGTGTGTGCGGAAAAGGTTTCAGTGTGTGCGGAAGGTGTTTCAGTGTGTGCGGAAGGGGTTTCAGTGTGTGGGGAAGGGTTACAGTGTGTGGGGAAGGGGTTTCAGTGTGTGGGGAAGGTGTTTCAGTTCGTGGGGAAGGGGTTTCAGTGTGTGGGGAAGTGTTTCAGTGTGTGCGGAAGGGGATTCATTATGTGGGGATGGTGTTTCTGTATGTTGTGGAGGGGTTTCAGTGTGTGGGGACGTGGTTTCAGTGTGTGGGAAGAGGTTTCAGTGTGTGGGAAAGTTGTTTCAGTGTGTGGGGAAGGTGTTTCAGTGTGTGGGGAAGGCATTTCATTGTCTGGGGAAGGTGTTTCAGTGTGCGGGGAAGGGATTCAGTGTGTGAGGAAGGTGTTTCCGTCTGTTGGGATGTGTTTCAGTGTGGTGGGAAGTGTTTCAGTGTTTGGGGAAGGGTTACAGTGTGTGGGGAAGTTGTTTCAGTGTGTGGGGATGGGTGTCAGTGTGTGGGGATGTGTTTCATCGTGAGGGGAATGTGTTTCAGTGTGTGCTGAAGGGGATTCAGTGTGTGGGCATGGTGTTACAGTGTGTGGGGAAGGGGTTTCAGTCTGTGCGGAAGGGCTTTCAGTGTGTGGGGAAGGGTTTTCAGTGTGTGGGGAAGGGGTTTCAGTGTGTGGGTAAGGTTTTCAGTGTGTGTGGAAGGGGTTTCAGTGTGTGGGGAAGGGTTTTAGTGTGTGGGGAAGGGGTTTCAGTGTGTGGGGAAGGTGTTTCAGGGTGTGCGGAAGGGGTTTCAGTGTGTGGGGAAGGGTTTTAGTGTGTGGGGAAGGGGTTTCAGTGTGTGGGGAAGGTGTTTCAGGGTGTGCAGAAGGGGTTTCAGTGTGTGGGGAAGGGGTTTCCGTGTGTGGGGACGTGTTTCAGTGTGTGGGGAAGGGGTTTCTGTGTGTGGGGAAGGTGTTTCAGTGAGTGGGGAAGGGGTTTCAGTGTGTGGGGAAGGGTTTCACTGTGTGCAGAAGGGGTTTCAGTGTGTGGGGAAGGTGTTTCAGTGTGTGGGGAAGGTGTTTCAGTCTGTGGGGAAGGGGTTTCAGTGTGTGGGGATCTGTTTCAGTTTTTGGGGAAGGGGTTTCAGTGTGTGGGGATGTGTTTCACTGTGTGCGGAAGCGGTTTCAGTGTTTGGGGAAGGGGCTTCAGTGTGTGGGGAAGGTGTTTCAGTATGTGCGGAAGGGGTTTCAGTGTGTGGGGAAGGGGTTTCAGTGTGTGGGGAAGGGATCCCATGTGTGGGGACGGGTTTCAGTATGTGGGGAAGGGGTTTCAGTGTGTGGGGAATGGTTTCATTGTGTGGGGATGGTCTTTCAGTGTGTGGGGACGGGGTTTCAGTTTGTGGGGAAGGGGTTTCAGTTTGTGGGGAAGGGGTTTCAGTTTTTGGGGAAGTGTTTCAGTGTGTGGGAAAGGGTTACAGTGTGTGGGGACGGGGTTTCTGTGTGTGGGAAAGGGGTTTCATTGTGTGGGAAGGGGTTTCAGTGTGTGGGGATGTGTTTTAGTGTGTGGGGAAGGGGTTTCAGTGTGTGGGGATGTGTTTCAGTATTTGGGGAAGGGGTTTCAGTGTGTGGGGACGTGATTTCAGTGTGTGGGGAAGGTGCTTTCAGTGTGTGCAGAAGAGTTTTCAGTGTGTGAGGAAGGGGTTTCAGTGTGTTGGAAAATGGTTCAGTGTGTGCGGAAGGTGTTTCAGTGTGTGGGGAAGGGGTTTCAGTGTGTGGGGAAGGGTTACAGTGTGTGGGGAAGGGGTTTCAGTGTGTGGGGAAGGTGTTTCAGTTCGTGGGCAAGGGGTTTCAGTGTGTGGGGAAGTGTTTCAGTGTGTGCGGAAGGGGTTTCAGTGTGTGGGGAAGGTGTTTCAGTGTGTGGGGAAGATGTTTCATTGTCTGGGGAAGGTGTTTCAGTGTGTGGGGAAGGGATACAGTGTGTAGGGAAGGTGTTTCAGTCTGTGGGGATGTGTTTCAGTGTGGTGGGATGTGTTGCAGTGTGGTGGGATGTGTTGCAGTGTGTGGGGATGGGGTTTCAGTGCGTGGGGAAGGGTTTCATTGTGAGGGGAATGTGTTTCAGTGTGTGGTGAAGGGGATTCTGTGTGTGGGGATGGTGTTACAGTGGGTGGGGAAGGGGTTTCAGTCTGTGCGTAAGGGCTTTCAGTGTGTGGGGAAGGTGTTTCAGTGTGTGGGGAAGGGGTTTCAGTGTGTGGGGAAGGGGTTTCGCTGAGTGTGGAAGGGGTTTCAGTGTGTGGGGAAGGGGTTTCAGTGTGTGGGGAAGGGGTTCCATTGTGTGGTGTAGGTGTTTCAGTGTGTGGAGAATGTGTTTCATTGTGAGGGGAATGTGTTTCACTGGTGGTAAAGGGGATTCTGTGTGTGGGGATGGTGTTACAGTGTGTGGGGATGGGGTTTCAGTCTGTGCGTAAGGGCTTTCAGTGTGTGGGGAAGGTGTTTCAGTGTGTGGGGAAGGGGTTTCAGTGTGTGGGGAAGGGGTTTAAGTGAGTGTGGAAGGGGTTTCAGTGTGTGGGGAAGGGGTTTCAGTGTGTGGGTAAGGGGTTCCAGTGTGTGGTGTAGGTGTTTCAGTGTGTGAAGAAGGTGTTTAAGTTTGTGGGGAAGGGTTTCACTGTGTGGGGAAGGTGTTTCAGTGTGTGCGGAAGGGGTTTCAGTGTGTGCGGTAGGTGTTTCGGAGAGTGGGGAAGGAGTTTCAGTGTGTGGGGACGGGGTTTCAGTGTGTGGGGAAGGTGTTTCAGTGTGTGGGGAAGGTGTTTCAGTGTGTGCGGAAGGGGTTTCAGTGTGTGCGTAAGGGTTTCAGTGTGTGTGGAAGGGGTTTCAGTTTGTGGGGAAGGTGTTTCAGTGTGTGCGGAAGGGGTTTCAGTGTGTGGGGAAGGCGTTTCCGTGTGTGGGGACGTGTTTCAGTGTGTGAGGAAGGGGTTTCAGTGTGTGGGGAAGGGTTTCACTGTGTGCAGAAGGGGTTTCAGTGTGTGGGAAAGGTGTTTCAGTGTGTGGGGAAGGGATTCAGTGTGTGGGGATGTGTTTCAGTGTGTGGGGAAGGGGTTTCAGTGTGTGGGGATGGTTACAGTGTGTGGGGAAGTTGTTTCAGTGTGTGGGGATGGGTGTCAGTGTGTGGGGATGTGTTTCATTTTGAGGGGAATGTGTTTCAGTGTGTGCTGAAGGGGATTCAGTGTGTGGGGATGGTGTTACAGTGTGTGGGGAAGGGGTTTCAGTCTGTGCGGAAGGGCTTTCAGTGTGTGGGGAAGGTGTTTCAGTATGTGGGGAAGGGGTTTCAGTGTGGGGAAGGGGTTTCGGTGAGTGTGGAAGGGGTTTCAGTGTGTGGGGAAGGGGTTTCAGTGTGTGGGGAAGGGGTTCCAGTGTGTGGGGTAGGTGTTTCAGTGTGTGGGGAAGTGTTTCAGTGTGTGGAGAAGGTGGTTCAGTTTGTGGGGAAGGTTTTCACTGTGTGGGGAAGGTGTTTCAGTGTGTGCGGAAGGAGTTTCAGTGTGTGGGGAAGGTGTTTCGGAGTGTGGGGAAGGTGTTTCAGTGTGTGGGGAGGGGTTTCAGTGTGTGGGTAAGGGTTTCAGTGTGTGTGGAAGGGGTTTCAGTGTGTGAGGAAGGGTTTAAGTGTGTAGGGAAGGGGTTTCAGTGTGTGGGGAAGGTGTTTCAGGGTGTGCGGAAAGGGTTTCAGTGTGTGGGGAAGGGGTTTCCGTGTGTGGGGACGTGTTTCAGTGTGTGGGGAAGGGGTTTCTGTGTGTGGGGAAGGTGTTTCAGTGTGTGGGGAAGGGGTTTCAGTGTGTGGGGAAGGGTTTCACTGTAAGCAGAAGGGGTTTCAGTGTGTGCGGAAGGTGTGTCAGTGTGTGGGGAAGGTGTTTCAGTCTGTGGGGAAGGGGTTTCAGTGTGTGGGGATCTGTTTCAGTGTTTGGGGTAGGGGTTTCAGTGTGTGGGGATGTGTTTCACTGTGTGCGGAAGCGGTTTCAGTGTTTGGGGAAGGGGTTTCATTGTGTGGGGAAGGTGTTTCAGTATGTGCGGAAGGGGTTTCAGTTTGTGGGGAAGGGGTTTCAGTGTGTGGGGAAGGGATCCCATGTGTGGGGAAGGGTTTCAGTATGTGGGGAAGGGGTTTCAGTATGTGGGGAATGGTTTCATTGAGTGGGGATGGTGTTTCAGTGTGTGGGGACGGGTTTTCAGTTTGTGGGGAAGGGGTTTCAGTTTGTGGGGAAGGGGTTTCAGTTTGTGGGGAAGTGTTTCAGTGTGTGGGAAAGGGTTACAGTGTGTGGGGACGGGGTTTCTGTGTGTGGGAAAGGGGTTTCATTGTGTGGGAAGGGGTTTCAGTGTGTGGTGATGTGTTTCAGTGTGTGGGGAAGGGGTTTCAGTGTGTGGGGATGTGTTTCAGTGTTTGGGGAAGGGGTTTCAGTGTGTGGGGTCGTGATTTCAGTGTGTGGGGAAGGTGTTTCAGTGTGTGCAGAAGAGTTTTCAGTGTGTGAGGAAGGGGTTTCAGTGTGTTGGAAACTGTTTCAGCGTGTGCGGAAGGTGTTTCAGTGTGTGGGGAAGGGGTTTCAGTGTGTGGGGAAGGGTTACAGTGTGTGGGGAAGGTGTTTCAGTGTGTGGGGAAGGTATTTCAGTTCGTGGGCAAGGGGTTTCAGTGTGTGGGGAAGTGTTTCAGTGTGTGCTGAAGGGGGTTCAGTGTGTGCGGAAGGTGTTTCAGTATGTGGGGGAGGGGTTTCAGTGTGTGGGGACGTGGTTTCAGTGTGTGGGAAGAGGTTTCAGTGTGTGGGGAAGTTGTTTCAGTGTGTGGGGAAGGTGTTTCAGTGTGTGGGGAAGGGGTTTCAGTGTGTGGGGAAGGTGTTTCAATGTGTGGGGGAGATGTTTCATTGTCTGGGGAAGGTGTTTCAGTGTGTGGGGAAGGGATACAGTGTGTAGGGAAAGTGTTTCAGTCTGTCGGGATGTGTTTCAGTGTGGTGGGATGTGTTGCAGTGTGGTGGGATGTGTTGCAGTGTGTGGGGAAGGGGTTTCAGTGTGTGGGGAAAGGGGTTTCAGTGTGTGGGGAAGGGGTTTCGGTGAGGGTGGAAGGGGTTTCAGTGTGTGGGGAAGGGGTTTCAGTGTGTGGGGAAGGGGATCCAGTGTGTGGTGTAGGTGTTTCAGTGTGTGGAGAAGGTGTTTCATTGTGAGGGGAATGTGTTTCAGTGTGTGGAGAAGGGGATTCTGTGTGTGGAGATGGTGTTACAGTGTGTGGGGATGGGGTTTCAGTCTGTGCGTAAGGGCTTTCAGTGTGTGGGGAAGGTGTTTCAGTGTGTGGGGAAGGGGTTTCAGTGTGTGGGGAGGGGGTTTCGGTGAGTGTGGAATGGGTTTCAGTGTGTGGGGAAGGGTTTTCAGTGTGTGGTGTAGGTGTTTCACTTTGTGGAGAAGGTGTTTCAGTTTGTGGGGAAGGGTTTCACTGTGTGGGGAAGGTGTTTCAGTGTGTGCGGAAGGGGTTTCAGTGTGTGGGGTAGGTGTTTCGGAGTGTGGGGAAGGTGTTTCAGTGTGTGGGGACGGGGTTTCAGTGTGTGGGGAAGGTGTTTCAGTGTGTGGGGAAGGTGTTTCAGTGTGTGCAGAAGGGGTTTCAGTGTGTGCTGAAGGGTTTCAGTGTGTGTGGAAGGGGTTTCAGTTTGTGGGGAAGGTGTTTCAGTGTGTGCGGAAGGGGTTTCAGTGTGTGGGGAAGGGGTTTCCGTGTGTGGGGACGTGTTTCAGTGTGTGGGGAAGGGGTTTCAGTGTGTGGCGAAGGGTTTCACTGTGTGCAGAAGGGGTATCAGTGTGTGGGGAAGGTGTTTCAGTGTGTGGGGAAGGTGTTTCAGTCTGTGGGGAAGGGGTTTCAGTGTGTGGGGATGTGTTTCAGTGTGTGGGGAAGGGGTTTCAGTGTGTGGGGAAGGGTTACAGTGTGTGGGGAAGTTGTTTCAGTGTGTGGGGATGTGTTTCAGTGTGTGGGGATGTGTTTCATTGTGAAGGGGAATGTGTTTCAGTGTGTGCTGAAGGGGATTCAGTGTGTGGGGATGGTGTTACAGTGTGTGGGGAAGGGGATTCAGTCTGTGCAAAGGGCTTTCAGTGTGTGGGGAAGGTGTTTCAGTGTGTGGGGAAGGGGTTTCAGTGTGGGGAAGGGGTTTCGGTGAGTGCGGAAGGGGTTTCAGTGTGTGGGGAAGGGGTTCCAGTGTGTGGGGTCGGTGTTTCAGTGTGTGGGGAAGTGTTTCAGTGTGTGGAGAAGGTGGTTCAGTTTGTGAGGAAGGGTTTCACTGTGTGGGGAAGGTGTTTCAGTGTGTGCGGAAGGAGTTTCAGTGTGTGGGGAAGCTGTTTCGGAGTGTGGGGAACGTGTTTCAGTGTGTGGGGAAGGGGTTTCAGTGTGTGGGTAAGGGTTTCAGTGTGTGGGGATGGGTGTCAGTGTGTGGGGATGTGTTTCATCGTGAGGGGAATGTGTTTCAGTGTGTGCTGAAGGGGATTCAGTGTGTGGGCATGGTGTTACAGTGTGTGGGGAAGGGGTTTCAGTCTGTGCGGAAGGGCTTTCAGTGTGTGGGGAAGGGTTTTCAGTGTGTGGGGAAGGGGTTTCAGTGTGTGGGTAAGGTTTTCAGTGTGTGTGGAAGGGGTTTCAGTGTGTGGGGAAGGGTTTTAGTGTGTGGGGAAGGGGTTTCAGTGTGTGGGGAAGGTGTTTCAGGGTGTGCGGAAGGGGTTTCAGTGTGTGGGGAAGGGTTTTAGTGTGTGGGGAAGGGGTTTCAGTGTGTGGGGAAGGTGTTTCAGGGTGTGCAGAAGGGGTTTCAGTGTGTGGGGAAGGGGTTTCCATGTGTGGGGACGTGTTTCAGTGTGTGGGGAAGGGGTTTCTGTGTGTGGGGAAGGTGTTTCAGTGAGTGGGGAAGGGGTTTCAGTGTGTGGGGAAGGGTTTCACTGTGTGCAGAAGGGGTTTCAGTGTGTGGGGAAGGTGTTTCAGTGTGTGGGGAAGGTGTTTCAGTCTGTGGGGAAGGGGTTTCAGTGTGTGGGGATCTGTTTCAGTTTTTGGGGAAGGGGTTTCAGTGTGTGGGGATGTGTTTCACTGTGTGCGGAAGCGGTTTCAGTGTTTGGGGAAGGGGCTTCAGTGTGTGGGGAAGGTGTTTCAGTATGTGCGGAAGGGGTTTCAGTGTGTGGGGAAGGGGTTTCAGTGTGTGGGGAAGGGATCCCATGTGTGGGGACGGGTTTCAGTATGTGGGGAAGGGGTTTCAGTGTGTGGGGAATGGTTTCATTGTGTGGGGATGGTGTTTCAGTGTGTGGGGACGGGGTTTCAGTTTGTGGGGAAGGGGTTTCAGTTTGTGGGGAAGGGGTTTCAGTTTTTGGGGAAGTGTTTCAGTGTGTGGGAAAGGGTTACAGTGTGTGGGGACGGGGTTTCTGTGTGTGGGAAAGGGGTTTCATTGTGTGGGAAGGGGTTTCAGTGTGTGGGGATGTGTTTTAGTGTGTGGGGAAGGGGTTTCAGTGTGTGGGGATGTGTTTCAGTATTTGGGGAAGGGGTTTCAGTGTGTGGGGACGTGATTTCAGTGTGTGGGGAAGGTGCTTTCAGTGTGTGCAGAAGAGTTTTCAGTGTGTGAGGAAGGGGTTTCAGTGTGTTGGAAAATGGTTCAGTGTGTGCGGAAGGTGTTTCAGTGTGTGGGGAAGGGGTTTCAGTGTGTGGGGAAGGGTTACAGTGTGTGGGGAAGGGATTTCAGTGTGTGGGGAAGGTGTTTCAGTTCGTGGGCAAGGGGTTTCAGTGTGTGGGGAAGTGTTTCAGTGTGTGCGGAAGGGGTTTCAGTGTGTGGGGAAGGTGTTTCAGTGTGTGGGGAAGATGTTTCATTGTCTGGGGAAGGTGTTTCAGTGTGTGGGGAAGGGATACAGTGTGTAGGGAAGGTGTTTCAGTCTGTGGGGATGTGTTTCAGTGTGGTGGGATGTGTTGCAGTGTGGCGGGATGTGTTGCAGTGTGTGGGGATGGGGTTTCAGTGCGTGGGGAAGGGTTTCATTGTGAGGGGAATGTGTTTCAGTGTGTGGTGAAGGGGATTCTGTGTGTGGGGATGGTGTTACAGTGGGTGGGGAAGGGGTTTCAGTCTGTGCGTAAGGGCTTTCAGTGTGTGGGGAAGGTGTTTCAGTGTGTGGGGAAGGGGTTTCAGTGTGTGGGGAAGGGGTTTCGCTGAGTGTGGAAGGGGTTTCAGTGTGTGGGGAAGGGGTTTCAGTGTGTGGGGAAGGGGTTCCAGTGTGTGGTGTAGGTGTTTCAGTGTGTGGAGAAGGTGTTTCATTGTGAGGGGAATGTGTTTCAGTGGTGGTAAGCGGGATTCTGTGTGTGGGGATGGTGTTACAGTGTGTGGGGATGGGGTTTCAGTCTGTGCGTAAGGGCTTTCAGTGTGTGGGGAAGGTGTTTCAGTGTGTGGGGAAGGGGTTTCAGTGTGTGGGGAAGGGGTTTAAGTGAGTGTGGAAGGGATTTCAGTGTGTGGGGAAGGGGTTTCAGTGTGTGGGTAAGGGGTTCCAGTGTGTGGTGTAGGTGTTTCAGTGTGTGAAGAAGGTGTATAAATTTGTGGGGAAGGGTTTCACTGTGTGGGGAAGGTGTTTCAGTGTGTGCGGAAGGGGTTTCAGTGTGTGGGGTAGGTGTTTCGGAGAGTGGGGAAGGTGTTTCAGTGTGTGGGGACGGGGTTTCAGTGTGTGGGGAAGGTGTTTCAGTGTGTGGGGAAGGTGTTTCAGTGTGTGCGGAAGGGGTTTCAGTGTGTGCGTAAGGGTTTCAGTGTGTGTGGAAGGGGTTTCAGTTTGTGGGGAAGGTGTTTCAGTGTGTGCGGAAGGGGTTTCAGTGTGTGGGGAAGGGGTTTCCGTGTGTGGGGACGTGTTTCAGTGTGTGAGGAAGGGGTTTCAGTGTGTGGGGAAGGGTTTCACTGTGTGCAGAAGGGGTTTCAGTGTGTGGGGAAGGTGTTTCAGTGTGTGGGGAAGGGATTCAGTGTGTGGGGATGTGTTTCAGTGTGTGGGGAAGGGGTTTCAGTGTGTGGGGAAGGGTTACAGTGTGTGGGGAAGTTGTTTCAGTGTGTGGGGATGGGTGTCAGTGTGTGGGGATGTGTTTCATTTTGAGGGGAATGTGTTTCAGTGTGTGCTGAAGGGGATTCAGTGTGTGGGGATGGTGTTACAGTGTGTGGGGAAGGGGTTTCAGTCTGTGCGGAAGGGCTTTCAGTGTGTGGGGAAGGTGTTTCAGTGTGTGGGGAAGGGGTTTCAGTGTGGGGAAGGGGTTTCGGTGTGTGTGGAAGGGGTTTCAGTGTGTGGGGAAGGGGTTTCAGTGTGTGGGGAAGGGGTTCCAGTGTGTGGGGTAGGTGTTTCAGTGTGTGGGGAAGTGTTTCAGTGTGTGGAGAAGGTGGTTCAGTTTGTGGGGAAGGGTTTCACTGTGTGGGGAAGGTGTTTCAGTGTGTGCGGAAGGAGTTTCAGTGTGTGGGGAAGGTGTTTCGGAGTTTGGGGAAGGTGTTTCAGTGTGTGGGGAGGGGTTTCAGTGTGTGGGTAAGGGTTTCAGTGTGTGTGGAAGGGGTTTCAGTGTGTGAGGAAGGGTTTAAGTGTGTAGGGAAGGGGTTTCAGTGTGTGGGGAAGGTGTTTCAGGGTGTGCGGAAAGGGTTTCAGTGTGTGGGGAAGGGGTTTCCGTGTGTGGGGACGTGTTTCAGTGTGTGGGGAAGGGGTTTCTGTGTGTGGGGAAGGTGTTTCAGTGTGTGGGGAAGGGGTTTCAGTGTGTGAGGAAGGGGTTTCACTGTAAGCAGAAGGGGTTTCAGTGTGTGCGGAAGGTGTTTCAGTGTGTGGGGAAGGTGTTTCAGTCTGTGGGGAAGGGGTTTCAGTGTGTGGGGATCTGTTTCAGTGTTTGGGGTAGGGGTTTCAGTGTGTGGGGATGTGTTTCACTGTGTGCGGAAGCGGTTTCAGTGTTTGGGGAAGGGGTTTCATTGTGTGGGGAAGGTGTTTCAGTATGTGCGGAAGGGGTTTCAGTTTGTGGGGAAGGGGTTTCAGTGTGTGGGGAAGGGATCCCATGTGTGGGGAAGGGTTTCAGTATGTGGGGAAGGGGTTTCAGTATGTGGGGAATGGTTTCATTGAGTGGGGATGGTGTTTCAGTGTGTGGGGACGGGTTTTCAGTTTGTGGGGAAGGGGTTTCAGTTTGTGGGGAAGGTGTTTCAGTTTGTGGGGATGTGTTTCAGTGTTTGGGGAAGGGGTTTCAGTGTGTGGGGTCGTGATTTCAGTGTGTGGGGAAGGTGTTTCAGTGTGTGCAGAAGAGTTTTCAGTGTGTGAGGAAGGGGTTTCAGTGTGTTGGAAACTGTTTCAGTGTGTGCGGAAGGTGTTTCAGTGTGTGGGGAAGGGGTTTCAGTGTGTGGGGAAGGGTTACAGTGTGTGGGGAAGGTGTTTCAGTGTGTGGGGAAGGTGTTTCAGTTCGTGGGCAAGGGGTTTCAGTGCGTGGGGAAGTGTTTCAGTGTGTGCTGAAGGGGGTTCAGTGTGTGCGGAAGGTGTTTCAGTATGTGGGGGAGGGGTTTCAGTGTGTGGGGACGTGGTTTCAGTGTGTGGGAAGAGGTTTCAGTGTGTGGGGAAGTTGTTTCAGTGTGTGGGGAAGGTGTTTCAGTGTGTGGGGAAGGGGTTTCAGTGTGTGGGGAAGGTGTTTCAGTGTGTGGGGAAGATGTTTCATTGTCTGGGGAAGGTGTTTCAGTGTGTGGGGAAGGGATACAGTGTGTAGGGAAGGTGTTTCTGTCTGTGGGGATGTGTTTCAGTGTGGTGGGATGTGTTGCAGTGTGGTGGGATGTGTTGCAGTGTGTGGGGAAGGGGTTTCAGTGCGTGGGGAAGGGTTTCATTGTGAGGGGAATGTGTTTCAGTGTGTGGTGAAGGGGATTCTGTGTGTGGGGATGGTGTTACAGTGGGTGGGGAAGGGGTTTCTGTCTGTGCGTAAGGGCTTTCAGTGTGTGGGGAAGGTGTTTCAGTGTGTGGGGAAAGGGGTTTCAGTGTGTGGGGAAGGGGTTTCGGTGAGGGTGGAAGGGGTTTCAGTGTGTGGGGAAGGGGTTTCAGTGTGTGGGGAAGGGGATCCAGTGTGTGGTGTAGGTGTTTCAGTGTGTGGAGAAGGTGTTTCATTGTGAGGGGAATGTGTTTCAGTGTGTGGTGAAGGGGAATTCTGTGTGTGGGGATGGTGTTACAGTGTGTGGGGATGGGGTTTCAGTCTGTGCGTAAGGGCTTTCAGTGTGTGGGGAAGGTGTTTCAGTGTGTGGGGAAGGGGTTTCAGTGTGTGGGGAAGGGGTTTCGGTGAGTGTGGAATGGGTTTCAGTGTGTGGGGAAGGGGTTTCAGTGTGTGGTGTAGGTGTTTCACTTTGTGGAGAAGGTGTTTCAGTTTGTGGGGAAGGGTTTCACTGTGTGGGGAAGGTGTTTCAGTGTGTGCGGAAGGGGTTTCAGTGTGTGGGGTAGGTGTTTCGGAGTGTGGGGAAGGTGTTTCAGTGTGTGGGGACGGGGTTTCAGTGTGTGGGGAAGGTGTTTCAGTGTGTGGGGAATTTGTTTCAGTGTGTGCAGAAGGGGTTTCAGTGTGTGCGTAAGGGTTTCAGTGTGTGTGGAAGGGGTTTCAGTTTGTGGGGAAGGTGTTTCAGTGTGTGCGGAAGGGGTTTCAGTGTGTGGGGAAGGGGTTTCCGTGTGTGGGGACGTGTTTCAGTGTGTGGGGAAGGGGTTTCAGTGTGTGGGGAAGGGTTTCACTGTGTGCAGAAGGGGTATCAGTGTGTGGGGAAGGTGTTTCAGTGTGTGGGGAAGGTGTTTCAGTCTGTGGGGAAGGGGTTTCAGTGTGTGGGGATGTGTTTCAGTGTGTGGGGAAGGGGTTTCAGTGTGTGGGGAAGGGTTACAGTGTGTGGGGAAGTTGTTTCAGTGTGTGGGGATGTGTTTCAGTGTGTGGGGATGTGTTTCATTGTGAAGGGGAATGTGTTTCAGTGTGTGCTGAAGGGGATTCAGTGTGTGGGGATGGTGTTACAGTGTGTGGGGAAGGGGATTCAGTCTGTGCAAAGGGCTTTCAGTGTGTGGGGAAGGTGTTTCAGTGTGTGGGGAAGGGGTTTCAGTGTGGGGAAGGGGTTTCGGTGAGTGCGGAAGGGGATTCAGTGTGTGGGGAATTGGTTCCAGTGTGTGGGGTCGGTGTTTCAGTGTGTGGGGAAGTGTTTCAGTGTATGGAGAAGGTGGTTCAGTTTGTGGGGAAGGGTTTCACTGTGTGGGGAAGGTGTTTCAGTGTGTGCGGAAGGAGTTTCAGTGTGTGGGGAAGGTGTTTCGGAGTGTGGGGAACGTGTTTCAGTGTGTGGGGAAGGGGTTTCAGTGTGTGGGTAAGGGTTTCAATGTGTGTGGATGGGGTTTCAGTGTGTGGGGAAGGGTTTTAGTGTGTGGGGAAGGGGTTTCAGTGTGTGGGGAAGGTGTTTCAGGGTGTGCGGAAGGGGTTTCAGTGTGGGGGAAGGGGTTTCCGTGTGTGGGGAAGGGTTACAGTGTGTGGGGAAGGGGTTTCAGTGTGTGGGGAAGGTGTTTCAGTTCGTGGGCAAGGGGTTTCAGTGTGTGGGGAAGTGTTTCAGTGTGTGCGGAAGGGGTTTCAGTGTGTGCGGAAGGTGTTTCAGTATGTGGGGGAGGTGTTTCAGTGTGTGGGGACGTGGTTTCAGTGTGTGGAAAGAGGTTTCAGTGTGTGGGGAAGTTGTTTCATTGTCTGGGGAAGGTGTTTCAGTGTGTGGGGAAGGGATACAGTGTGTAGGGAAGGTGTTTCAGTCTGTGGGGATGTGTTTCAGTGTGGTGGGATGTGTTGCAGTGTGGTGGGATGTGTTGCAGTGTGTGGGGAAGGGGTTTCAGTGCGTGGGGAAGGGTTTCATTGTGAGGGGAATGTGTTTCAGTGTGTGGTGAAGGGGATTCTGTGTGTGGGGATGGTGTTACAGTGGGTGGGGAAGGGGTTTCAGTCTGTGTGTAAGGGCTTTCAGTGTGTGGGGAAGGTGTTTCAGTGTGTGGGGAAGGGGTTTCAGTGTGTGGGGAAGGTGTTTCAGTGTGTGGGGAAGGTGTTGCAGTCTGTGGGGAAGGGGTTTCAGTGTGTGGGGATCTGTTTCAGTGTTTGGGGAAGGGGTTTCAGTGTGTGGGGATGTGTTTCACTGTGTGCGGAAGCGGTTTCAGTGTTTGGGGAAGGGGTTTCAGTGTGTGGGGAAGGTGTTTCACGATGTGCTGAAGGGGTTTCAGTGTGTGGGGAAGGGGTTTCAGTGTGTGGGGAAGGGATCCCATGTGTGGGGAAGGGTTTCAGTATGTGGGGAAGGGGTTTCAGTGTGTGGGGAATGGTTTCATTGTGTGCGGATGGTGTTTCAGTGTGTGGGGACGGGGTTTCAGTTTGTGGGGAAGGGGTTTCAGTTTGTGGGGAAGGGGTTTCAGTTTGTGGGGAAGTGTTTCAGTGTGTGGGAAAGGGTTACAGTGTGTGGGGACGGGGTTTCTGTGTGTGGGAAAGGGGTTTCATTGTGTGGGAAGGGGTTTCAGTGTGTGGGGATGTGTTTCAGTGTGTGGGGAAGGGGTTTCAGTGTGTGGGGATGTGTTTCAGTGTTTGGGGAAGGGGTTTCAGTGTGTGGGGACCTGATTTCAGTGTGTGGGGAAGGTGTTTCAGTGTGTGCAGAAGAGTTTTCAGTGTGTGAGGAAGGGGTTTCAGTGAGTTGGAAAATGTTTCAGTGTGTGCGGAAGGTGTTTCAGTTGTGTGGGGAAGGGGTTTCAGTGTGTGGGGAAGGGTTACAGTGTGTGGGGAAGGTGTTTCAGTTCGTGGGCAAGGGGTTTCAGTGTGTGGGGAAGTGTTTCAGTGTGTGCGGAAGGGGTTTCAGTGTGTGGGGGAGGTGTTTCAGTGTGTGGGGACGTGGTTTCAGTGTGTGGAAAGAGGTTTCAGTGTGTGGGGAAGTTGTTTCATTGTCTGGGGAAGGTGTTTCAGTGTGCGGGGAAGGGATACAGTCTGTAGAGAAGGTGTTTCAGTCTGTGGGGATGTGTTTCAGTGTGGTGGGATGTGTTGCAGTGTGGTGGGATGTGTTGCAGTGTGTGGGGAAGGGGTTTCAGTGCGTGGGGAAGGGTTTCATTGTGAGGAGAATGTGTTTCAGTGTGTGGTGAAGGGGATTCTGTGTGTGGGGATGGTGTTACAGTGGGTGGGGAAGTGGTTTCAGTCTGTGTGTAAGGGCTTTCAGTGTGTGGGGAAGGTGTTTCAGTGTGTGGGGATGGGGTTTCAGTGTGTGGGGAAGGGGTTTCGGTGAGTGTGGAAGGGGTTTCAGTGTGTGGGGAAGGGGTTTCAGTGTGTGGGGAAGGGGTTCCAGTTTGTGGTGTAGGTGTTTCAGTGTGTGGAGAAGGTGTTTAAGTTTGTGGGGAAGGGTTTCACTGTGTGGGGAAGGTGTTTCAGTGTGTGCGGAAGGGGTTTCAGTGTGTGGGGTAGGTGTTTCGGAGTGTGGGGAAGGTGTTTCAGTGTGTGGGGAAGGGATTCAGTGTGTGGGGAAGGTGTTTCAGTCTGTGGGGATGTGTTTCAGTGTGGTGGGATGTGTTGCAGTGTGTGGGGATGGGTTTCAGTTTGTGTGGAATGTGTTTCAGTGTGTGGGGATGGTGTTACAGTGTGTGGGGAAGGGGTTTCAGTCTGTGCGTAAGGGTTTTCAGTGTGTGGGGAACGTGTTTCAGTATGTGGGGAAGGGGTTTCAGTGTGTGGGGAAGGGGTTTTGGTGATTGTGGATGGGGTTTCAGTGTGTGGGGAAGGGGTTTCAGTGTGTGGGGAAGGGGTTCCAGTGTGCGGGGTAGCTGTTTCAGTGTGTGGGGACGTGTTTCTGTGTGTGGAGAAGGTGTTTCAGTTTGTGGGGAAGGGTTTCACTGTGTGGGGAATGTGTTTAAGTGTGTGCGGAAGGGGTTTCAGTGTGTGGGGAAGGTGTTTCGGAGTGTGGGGAAGGTGTTTCAGTGTGTGGGGAAGGGGTTTCAGTGTGTGGGGAATGTGTATCAGTGTGTGGGGATGGTGTTTCAGTGTGTGCACAAGGGGTCTCAGTGTGTGGGTAAGGGTTTCAGTGTGTGTGGAAGGGGATTCAGTGTGTGGGGAAGGCGTTTCAGTGTGTGCGGAAGGGGTTTCAGTGTGTGGGGAAGGGGTTTCCGTGTGTGGGGACGTGTTTCAGTGTGTGGGGAAGGGGTTTCAGTGTGTGGGGAAGGGTTTCACTGTGTGCAGAAGGGGTTTCAGTGTGTGGGGAAGCTGTTTCAGTGTGTGGGGAAGGTGTTTGAGTCTGTGGGGAAGGGGTTTCAGTGTGTGGGGATGTGTTTCAGTGTGTGGGGAAGGGGTTCCAGTGTGTGGGGAAGGTGTTTCAGTATGTGCGGAAGGGGTTTCAGTGTGTGGGGAAGGGGTTTCAGTGTGTGGGGAAGGGATTCCATGTGTGGGGAAGGGTTTCAGTCTTTGGGGAGGGGGTATCAGTGTGTGGGGAAGGGTTTCATTGAGTGGGAATGGTGTTTCAGTGTGTGGGGACGGGGTTTCAGTTTGTGGGGAAGGGGCTTCAGTTTGTGGGGAAGGGGTTTCAGTTTGTGGGGAAGTGTTTCAGTGTGTGGGAAAGGGTTACAGTGTGTGGGGACGGGGTTTCTGTGTGTGGGAAAGGGGTTTCATTGTGTGGGAAGGGGTTTCAGTGTGTGGGGATGTGTTTCAGTGTGTGGGAAAGGGTTACAGTGTGTGGGGACGGGGTATCTGTGTGTGGGAAAGGGGTTTCAGTGTGTGGGGATGTGTTTCAGTGCTTGGGGAAGGGGTTTCAGTGTGTGGGGAAGGGGTTTCAGTGTGTGGGGAAGGGGTTTCAGTCTGTGCGTAAGGGTTTTCAGTGTGTGGGGAACGTGTTTCAGTAGGTGGGGAAGGTGTTTCAGTGTGTGGGGAAGGGGTTTCGGTGAGTGTGGATGGGGTTTCAGTGTGTGGGGAAGGGGTTTCAGTGTGTGGGGAAGGGGTTCCAGTGTGTGGGGTAGATGTTTCAGTGTGTGGGGACGTGTTTCTGTGTGTGGAGAAGGTGTTTCAGTTTGTGGGGAAGGGTTTCACTGTGTGGGGAATGTGTTTTAGTGTGTGCGGAAGGGGTTTCAGTGTGTGGGGAAGGAGTTTCGGAGTGTGGGGAAGGTGTTTCAGTGTGTGGGGAAGGGGTTTCAGTGTGTGGGGAATGTGTATCAGTGTGTGGGGATGGTGTTTCAGTGTGTGCAGAAGGGGTTTCAGTGTGTGGGTAAGGGTTTCAGTGTGTGTGGAAGGGGTTTCAGTGTGTGGGGAAGGCGTTTCAGTGTGTGCGGAAGGGGTTTCAGTGTGTGGGGAAGGGGTTTCCGTGTGTGGGGACGTGTTTCAGTGTGTGGGGAAGGGGTTTCAGTGTGTGGGGAAGGGTTTCACTGTGTGCAGAAGGGGTTTCAGTGTGTGGGGAAGGTGTTTCAATGTGTGGGGAAGGTGTTTGAGTCTGTGGAGAAGGGGTTTCAGTGTGTGGGGATGTGTTTCAGTGTGTGGGGAAGGCGTTCCAGTGTGTGGGGAAGGTGTTTCAGTATGTGCGGAAGGGGTTTCAGTGTGTGGGGAAGGGGTTTCAGTGTGTGGGGAAGGGATTCCATGTGTGGGGAAGGGTTTCAGTCTGTGGGGAGGGGGAATCAGTGTGTGGGGAAGGTTTTCATTGTGTGGGGATGGTGTTTCAGTGTGTGGGGACGGGGTTTCAGTTTGTGGGGAAGGGGTTTCAGTTTGTGGGGAAGTGTTTCAGTGTGTGGGAAAGGGTTACAGTGTGTGGGGACGGGGTTTCTGTGTGTGGGAAAGTGGTTTCATTGTGTGGGAAGGTGTTTCAGTGTGTGGGGATGTGTTTCAGTGTGTGGGAAAGGGTTACAGTGTGTGGGGACGGGGTATCTGTGTGTGGGAAAGGGGTTTCATTGTGTGGGAAGGGGTTTCAGTGTGTGGGGATGTGTTTCAGTGCTTGGGGAAGGGGTTTCAGTGTGTGGGGATGTGTTTCAGTGTGTGGTGAAGGGGTTTCAGTGTGTGGGGATGTGTTTCAGTGTGTGGGGAAGGGGTTTCAGTGCGTGGGGAAGGGTTTCACTGTTTGCCCAAGGGGTTTCAGTGTGTGGGGAAGTTATTTCAGTGTGTGGGAAAGGTGTTTCAGTGTGTGCGGAAAAGGTTTCAGTGTGTGCGGAAGGTGTTTCAGTGTGTGCGGAAGGGGTTTCATTGTGTGGGGAAGGGTTACAGTGTGTGGGGAAGGGGTTTCAGTGTGTGGGGAAGGTGTTTCAGTTCGTGGGGAAGGGGTTTCAGTGTGTGGGGAAGTGTTTCAGTGTGTGCGGAAGGGGATTCAGTGTGTGGGGATGGTGTTTCAGTATGTTGTGGAGGGGTTTCAGTGTGTGGGGACGTGGTTTCAGTGTGTGGGAAGAGGTTTCAGTGTGTGGGAAAGTTGTTTCAGTGTGTGGGGAATGTGTTTCAGTGTGTGGGGAAGGGGTTTCAGTGTGTGGGGAAGGTGTTTCAGTGTGTGCGGAAGGCATTTCATTGTCTGGGGAAGGTTTTTCAGTGTGCGGGGAAGGGATTCAGTGTGTGAGGAAGGTGTTTCCGTCTGTTGGGATGTGTTTCAGTGTGGTGGGAAGTGTTTCAGTGTTTGGGGAAGGGTTACAGTGTGTGGGGAAGTTGTTTCAGTGTGTGGGGATGGGTGTCAGTGTGTGGGGATGTGTTTCATCGTGAGGGGAATGTGTTTCAGTGTGTGCTGAAGGGGATTCAGTGTGTGGGCATGGTGTTACAGTGTGTGGGGAAGGGGTTTCAGTCTGTGCGGAAGGGCTTTCAGTGTGTGGGGAAGGGTTGTCAGTGTGTGGGGAAGGGGTTTCATTGTGTGGGTAAGGTTTTCAGTGTGTGTGGAAGGGGTTTCAGTGTGTGGGGAAGGGTTTTAGTGTGTGGGGAAGGGGTTTCAGTGTGTGGGGAAGGTGTTTCAGGGTGTGCGGAAGGGGTTTCAGTGTGTGGGGAAGGGTTTTAGTGTGTGGGGAAGGGGTTTCAGTGTGTGGGGAAGGTGTTACAGGGTGTGCAGAAGGGGTTTCAGTGTGTGGGGAAGGGGTTTCCGTGTGTGGGGACGTGTTTCAGTGTGTGGGGAAGGGGTTTCTGTGTGTGGGGAAGGTGTTTCAGTGAGTGGGGAAGGGGTTTCAGTGTGTGGGGAAGGGTTTCACTGTGTGCAGAAGGGGTTTCAGTGTGTGGGGAAGGTGTTTCAGTGTGTGGGGAAGGTGTTTCAGTCTGTGGGGAAGGGGTTTCAGTGTGTGGGGATCTGTTTCAGTTTTTGGGGAAGGGGTTTCAGTGTGTGGGGATGTGTTTCACTGTGTGCGGAAGCGGTTTCAGTGTTTGGGGAAGGGGCTTCAGTGTGTGGGGAAGGTGTTTCAGTATGTGCGGAAGGGGTTTCAGTGTGTGGGGAAGGGGTTTCAGTGTGTGGGGAAGGGATCCCATGTGTGGGGACGGGTTTCAGTATGTGGGGAAGGGGTTTCAGTGTGTGGGGAATGCTTTCATTGTGTGGGGATGGTGTTTCAGTGTGTGGGGACGGGGTTTCAGTTTGTGGGGAAGGGGTTTCAGTTTGGGGGGAAGGGGTTTCAGTTTGTGGGGCAGTGTTTCAGTGTGTGGGAAAGGGTTACAGTGTGTGGGGACGGGGTTTCTGTGTGTGGGAAAGGGGTTTCATTATGTGGGAAGGGGTTTCAGTGTGTGGGGATGTGTTTTAGTGTGTGGGGAAGGGGTTTCAGTGTGTGGGGATGTGTTTCAGTATTTGGGGAAGGGGTTTCAGTGTGTGGGGACGTGATTTCAGTGTGTGGGGAAGGTGCTTTCAGTGTGTGCAGAAGAGTTTTCAGTGTGTGAGGAAGGGGTTTCAGTGTGTTGTAAAATGGTTCAGTGTGTGTGGAAGGTGTTTCAGTGTGTGGGGAAGGGGTTTCAGTGTGTGGGGAAGGGTTACAGTGTGTGGGGAAGGGGTTTCAGTGTGTGGGGAAGGTGTTTCAGTTCGTGGGCAAGGGGTTTCAGTGTGTGGGGAAGTGTTTCAGTGTGTGCGGAAGGGGTTTCAGTGTGTGGGGAAGGTGTTTCAGTGTGTGGGGAAGATGTTTCATTGTCTGGGGAAGGTGTTTCAGTGTGTGGGGAAGGGATACAGTGTGTAGGGAAGGTGTTTCAGTCTGTGGGGATGTGTTTCAGTGTGGTGGGATGTGTTGCAGTGTGGTGGGATGTGTTGCAGTGTGTGGGGATGGGGTTTCAGTGCGTGGGGAAGGGTTTCATTGTGAGGGGAATGTGTTTCAGTGTGTGGTGAAGGGGATTCTGTGTGTGGGGATGGTGTTACAGTGGGTGGGGAAGGGGTTTCAGTCTGTGCGTAAGGGCTTTCAGTGTGTGGGGAAGGTGTTTCAGTGTGTGGGGAAGGGGTTTCAGTGTGTGGGGAAGGGGTTTCGGTGAGTGTGGAAGGGGTTTCAGTGTGTGGGGAAGGGGTTTCAGTGTGTGGGGAAGGGGTTCCAGTGTGTGGTGTAGGTGTTTCAGTGTGTGGAGAAGGTGTTTCATTGTGAGGGGAATGTGTTTCAGTGGTGGTAAAGGGGATTCTGTGTGTGGGGATGGTGTTACAGTGTGTGGGGATGGGGTTTCAGTCTGTGCGTAAGGGCTTTCAGTGTGTGGGGAAGGTGTTTCAGTGTGTGGGGAAGGGGTTTCAGTGTGTGGGGAAGGGGTTTAAGTGAGTGTGGAAAGGGTTTCAGTGTGTGGGGAAGGGGTTTCAGTGTGTGGGTAAGGGGTTCCAGTGTGTGGTGTAGGTGTTTCAGTGTGTGAAGAAGGTGTTTAAGTTTGTGGGGAAGGGTTTCACTGTGTGGGGAAGGTGTTTCAGTGTGTGCGGAAGGGGTTTCAGTGTGTGGGGTAGGTGTTTCGGAGTGTGGGGAAGGTGTTTCAGTGTGTGGGGACGGGGTTTCAGTGTGTGGGGAAGGTGTTTCAGTGTGTGGGGAAGGTGTTTCAGTGTGTGCAGAAGGGGTTTCAGTGTGTGCGTAAGGGTTTCAGTGTGTGTGGAAGGGGTTTCAGTTTGTGGGGAAGGTGTTTCAGTGTGTGCGGAAGGGGTTTCAGTGTGTGGGGAAGGGGTTTCCGTGTGTGGGGACGTGTTTCAGTGTGTGAGGAAGGGGTTTCAGTGTGTGGGGAAGGGTTTCACTGTGTGCAGAAGGGGTTTCAGTGTGTGGGGAAGGTGTTTCAGTGTGTGGGGAAGGGATTCAGTGTGTGGGGATGTGTTTCAGTGTGTGGGGAAGGGGTTTCAGTGTGTGGGGAAGGGTTACAGTGTGTGGGGAAGTTGTTTCAGTGAGTGGGGATGGGTGTCAGTGTGTGGGGATGTGTTTCATTTTGAGGGGAATGTGTTTCAGTGTGTGCTGAAGGGGATTCAGTGTGTGGGGATGGTGTTACAGTGTGTGGGGAAGGGGTTTCAGTCTGTGCGGAAGGGCTTTCAGTGTGTGGAGAAGGTGTTTCAGTGTGTGGGGAAGGGGTTTCAGTGTGGGGAAGGGGTTTCAGTGTGTGGGGAAGGGGTTCCAGTGTGTGGGGTAGGTGTTTCAGTGTGTGGGGAAGTGTTTCAGTGTGTGGAGAAGGTGGTTCAGTTTGTGGGGAAGGGTTTCACTGTGTGGGGAAGGTGTTTCAGTGTGTGCAGAAGGAGTTTCAGTGTGTGGGGAAGGTGTTTCGGAGTGTGGGGAAGGTGTTTCAGTGTGTGGGGAGGGGTTTCAGTGTGTGGGTAAGGGTTTCAGTGTGTGTGGAAGGGGTTTCAGTGTGTGAGGAAGGGTTTAAGTGTGTAGGGAAGGGGTTTCAGTGTGTGGGGAAGGTGTTTCAGGGTGTGCGGAAAGGGTTTCAGTGTGTGGGGAAGGGGTTTCCGTGTGTGGGGACGTGTTTCAGTGTGTGGGGAAGGTGTTTCTGTGTGTGGGGAAGGTGTTTCAGTGTGTGGGGAAGCGGTTTCAGTGTGTGGGGAAGGGTTTCACTGTGTGCAGAAGGGGTTTCAGTGTGTGCGCAAGGTGTTTCAGTGTGTGGGGAAGGTGTTTCAGTCTGTGGGGAAGGGGTTTCAGTGTGTGGGGATCTGTTTCAGTGTTTGGGGTAGGGGTTTCAGTGTGTGGGGATGTGTTTCACTGTGTGCGGAAGCGGTTTCAGTGTTTGGGGAAGGGGTTTCATTGTGTGGGGAAGGTGTTTCAGTATGTGCGGAAGGGGTTTCAGTGTGTGGGGAAGGGGTTTCAGTGTGTGGGGAAGGGATTCCATGTGTGGGGAAGGGTTTCAGTATGTGGGGAAGGGGTTTCAGTATGTGGGGAATGGTTTCATTGTTTGGGGATGGTGTTTCAGTGTGTGGGGACGGGTTTTCAGTTTGTGGGAAGGGGTTTCAGTTTGTGGGGAAGGGGTTTCAGTTTGTGGGGAAGTGTTTCAGTGTGTGGGAAAGGATTACAGTGTGTGGGGACGGGGTTTCTGTGTGTGGGAAAGGGGTTTCATTGTGTGGGAAGGGGTTTCAGTGTTTGGTGATGTGTTTCAGTGTGTGGGGAAGGGGTTTCAGTGTGTGGGGATGTGTTTCAGTGTTTGGGGAAGGGGTTTCAGTGTGTGGGGTCGTGATTTCAGTGTGTGGGGAAGGTGTTTCAGTGTGTGCAGAAGAGTTTTCAGTGTGTGAGGAAGGGGTTTCAGTGTGTTGGAAACTGTTTCAGTGTGTGCGGAAGGTGTTTCAGTGTGTGGGGAAGGGCTTTCAGTGTGTGGGGAAGGGTTACAGTGTGTGGGGAAGGTGTTTCAGTGTGTGGGGAAGGTGTTTCAGTTCGTGGGCAAGGGGTTTCAGTGTGTGGGGAAGTGTTTCAGTGTGTGCTGAAGGGGGTTCAGTGTGTGCGGAAGGTGTTTCAGTATGTGGGGGAGGGGTTTCAGTGTGTGGGGACGTGGTTTCAGTGTGTGGGAAGAGGTTTCAGTGTGTGGGGAAGTTGTTTCAGTGTGTGGGGAAGGTGTTTCAGTGTGTGGGGAAGGGGTTTCAGTGTGTGGGGAAGGTGTTTCAGTGTGTGGGGAAGGTGTTTCATTGTCTGGGGAAGGTGTTTCAGTGTGTGGGGAAGGGATACAGTGTGTAGGGAAGGTGTTTCAGTCTGTGGGGATGTGTTTCAGTGTGGTGGGATGTGTTGCAGTGTGGTGGGATGTGTTGCAGTGTGTGGGGAAGGGGTTTCAGTGCGTGGGGAAGGGTTTCATTGTGAGGGGAATGTGTTTCAGTGTGTGGTGAAGGGGATTCTGTGTGTGGGGATGGTGTTACAGTGGGTGGGGAAGGGGTTTCAGTCTGTGTGTAAGGGCTTTCAGTGTGTGGGGAAGGTGTTTCAGTGTGTGGTGTAGGTGTTTCACTTTGTGGAGAAGGTGTTTAAGTTTGTGGGGAAGGGTTTCACTGTGTGGGGAAGGTGTTTCAGTGTGTGCGGAAGGGGTTTCAGTGTGTGGGGAAGGGGTTTCAGTGTGGGGAAGGGGTTTCGGTGAGTGTGGAAGGGGTTTCAGTGTGTGGGGAAGGGGTTTCAGTGTGTGGGGAAGGTGTTTCAGTGTGTGGGGACGGGGTTTCAGTGTGTGGGGAAGGTGTTTCTGTGTGTGGGGAAGGTGTTTCAGTGTGTGCAGAAGGGGTTTCAGTGTGTGCGTAAGGGTTTCAGTGTGTGTGGAAGGGGTTTCAGTTTGTGGGGAAGGTGTTTCAGTGTGTGCGGAAGGGGTTTCAGTGTGTGGGGAAGGGGTTTCCGTGTGTGGGGACGTGTTTCAGTGTGTGAGGAAGGGGTTTCAGTGTGTGGGGAAGGGTTTCACTGTGTGCAGAAGGGGTTTCAGTGTGTGGGGAAGGTGTTTCAGTGTGTGGGGAAGGGATTCAGTGTGTGGGGATGTGTTTCAGTGTGTGGGGAAGGGGTTTCAGTGTGTGGGGAAGGGTTACAGTGTGTGGGGAAGTTGTTTCAGTGTGTGGGGATGGGTGTCAGTGTGTGGGGATGTGTTTCATTTTGAGGGGAATGTGTTTCAGTGTGTGCTGAAGGGGATTCAGTGTGTGGGGATGGTGTTACAGTGTGTGGGGAAGGGGTTTCAGTCTGTGCGGAAGGGCTTTCAGTGTGTGGAGAAGGTGTTTCAGTGTGTGGGGAAGGGGTTTCAGTGTGGGGAAGGGGTTTCGGTGAGTGTGGAAGGGGTTTCAGTGTGTGGGGAAGGGGTTTCAGTGTGTGGGGAAAGGGTTCCAGTGTGTGGGGTAGGTGTTTCAGTGTGTGGGGAAGTGTTTCAGTGTGTGGAGAAGGTGGTTCAGTTTGTGGGGAAGGGTTTCACTGTGTGGGGAAGGTGTTTCAGTGTGTGCGGAAGGAGTTTCAGTGTGTGGGGAAGGTGTTTCGGAGTGTGGGGAAGGTGTTTCAGTGTGTGGGGAGGGGTTTCAGTGTGTGGGTAATGGTTTCAGTGTGTGTGGAAGGGGTTTCAGTGTGTGAGGAAGGGTTTAAGTGTGTAGGGAAGGGGTTTCAGTGTGTGGGGAAGGTGTTTCAGGGTGTGCGGAAAGGGTTTCAGTGTGTGGGGAAGGGGTTTCCGTGCGTGGGGACGTGTTTCAGTGTGTGGGGAAGGTGTTTCTGTGTGTGGGGAAGGTGTTTCAGTGTGTGGGGAAGGGGTTTCAGTGTGTGGGGAAGGGTTTCACTGTGTGCAGAAGGGGTGTCAGTGTGTGCGGAAGGTGTTTCAGTGTGTGGGGAAGGTGTTTCAGTCTGTGGGGAAGGGGTTTCAGTGTGTGGGGATCTGTTTCAGTGTTTGGGGTAGGGGTTTCACTGTGTGGGGATGTGTTTCACTGTGTGCGGAAGCGGTTTCAGTGTTTGGGGAAGGGGTTTCATTGTGTGGGGAAGGTGTTTCAGTATGTGCGGAAGGGGTTTCAGTGTGTTGGGAAGGGGTTTCAGTGTGTGGGGAAGGGATCCCATGTGTGGGGAAGGGTTTCAGTATGTGGGGAAGTGGTTTCAGTATGTGGGGAATGGTTTCATTGTGTGGGGATGGTGTTTCAGTGTGTGGGGACGGGTTTTCAGTTTGTGGGGAAGGGGTGTCAGTTTGTGGGGAAGGGGTTTCAGTTTGTGGGGAAGTGTTTCAGTGTGTGGGAAAGGATTACAGTGTGTGGGGACGGGGTTTCTGTGTGTGGGAAAGGGGTTTCATTGTGTGGGAAGGGGTTTCAGTGTGTGGTGATGTGTTTCAGTGTGTGGGGAAGGAGTTTCAGTGTGTGGGGATGTGTTTCAGTGTTTGGGGAAGGGGTTTCAGTGTGTGGGGTCGTGATTTCAGTGTGTGGGGAAGGTGTTTCAGTGTGTGCAGAAGAGTTTTCAGTGTGTGAGGAAGGGGTTTCAGTGTGTTGGAAACTGTTTCAGTGTGTGCGGAAGGTGTTTCAGTGTGTGGGGAAGGGCTTTCAGTGTGTGGGGAAGGGTTACAGTGTGTGGGGAAGGTGTTTCAGTGTGTGGGGAAGGTGTTTCAGTTCGTGGGCAAGGGGTTTCAGTGTGTGGGGAAGTGTTTCAGTGTGTGCTGAAGGGGGTTCAGTGTGTGAGGAAGGTGTTTCAGTATGTGGGGGAGGGGTTTCAGTGTGTGGGGACGTGGTTTCAGTGTGTGGGAAGAGGTTTCAGTGTGTGGGGAAGTTGTTTCAGTGTGTGGGGTAGGTGTTTCAGTGTGTGGGGAAGGGGTTTCAGTGTGTGGGGAAGGTGTTTCAGTGTGTGGGGAAGATGTTTCATTGTCTGGGGAAGGTGTTTCAGTGTGTGGGGAAGGGATACAGTGTGTAGGGAAGGTGTTTCAGTCTGTGGGGATGTGTTTCAGTGTGGTGGGATGTGTTGCAGTGTGGTGGGATGTGTTGCAGTGTGTGGGGAAGGGGTTTCAGTGCGTGGGGAAGGGTTTCATTGTGAGGGGAATGTGTTTCATTGTGTGGAGAAGGGGATTCTGTGTGTGGGGATGGTGTTACAGTGGGTGGGGAAGGGGTTTCAGTCTGTGCGTAAGGGCTTTTAGTGTGTGGGGAAGGTGTTTCAGTGTGTGGGGAAAGGGGTTTCAGTGTGTGGGGAAGGGGTTTCGGTGAGGGTGGAAGGGGTTTCAGTGTGTGGGGAAGGGGTTTCAGTGTGTGGGGAAGGGGATCCAGTGTGTGGTGTAGGTGTTTCAGTGTGTGGAGAAGGTGTTTCATTGTGAGGGGAATGTGTTTCAGTGTGTGGTGAAGGGGATTCTGTGTGTGGGGATGGTGTTACAGTGTGTGGGGATGGGGTTTCAGTCTGTGCGTAAGGGCTTTCAGTGTGTGGGGAAGGTGTTTCAGTGTGTGGGGAAGGGGTTTCAGTGTGTGGGGAAGG
The DNA here is from genome assembly GCF_036365525.1 of Heterodontus francisci. Lineage (NCBI taxonomy): Eukaryota > Metazoa > Chordata > Chondrichthyes > Heterodontiformes > Heterodontidae > Heterodontus > Heterodontus francisci. The sequence goes on along the minus strand of NW_027140893.1, from coordinate 359,416 downwards.
GGTTTCGGTGAGTGTGGAAGGGGTTTCAGTGTGTGGTGAAGGGTTTTCAGTGTGTGGTGTAGGTGTTTCACTTTGTGGAGAAGGTGTTTAAGTTTGTGGGGAAGGGTTTCACTGTGTGGGGAAGGTGTTTCAGTGTGTGCGGAAGGGGTTTCAGTGTGTGGGGTAAGTGTTTCGGAGTGTGGGGAAGGTGTTTCAGTGTGTGGGGACGGGGTTTCAGTGTGTGGGGAAGGTGTTTCAGTGTGTGGGGAAGGTGTTTCAGTGTGTGCAGAAGGGGTTTCAGTGTGTGCGTAAGGGTTTCAGTGTGTGTGGAAGGGGTTTCAGTTTGTGGGGAAGGTGTTTCAGTGTGTGCGGAAGGGGTTTCAGTGTGTGGGGAAGGGGTTTCCGTGTGTGGGGACGTGTTTCAGTGTGTGGGGAAGGGGTTTCAGTGTGTGGGGAAGGGTTTCACTGTGTGCAGAAGGGGTATCAGTGTGTGGGGAAGGTGTTTCAGTGTGTGGGGAAGGTGTTTCAGTCTGTGGGGAAGGGGTTTCAGTGTGTGGGGATGTGTTTCAGTGTGTGGGGAAGGGGTTTCAGTGTGTGGGGAAGGGTTACAGTGTGTGGGGAAGTTGTTTCAGTGTGTGGGGATGTGTTTCAGTGTGTGGGGATGTGTTTCATTGTGAAGAGGAATGTGTTTCAGTGTGTGCTGAAGGGGATTCAGTGTGTGGGGATGGTGTTACAGTGTGTGGGGAAGGGGATTCAGTCTGTGCAAAGGGCTTTCAGTGTGTGGGGAAGGTGTTTCAGTGTGTGGGGAAGGGGTTTCAGTGTGGGGAAGGGGTTTCGGTGAGTGCGGAAGGGGTTTCAGTGTGTGGGGAAGGGGTTCCAGTGTGTGGGGTCGGTGTTTCAGTGTGTGGGGAAGTGTTTCAGTGTGTGGAGAAGGTGGTTCAGTTTGTGGGGAAGGGTTTCACTGTGTAGGGAAGGTGTTTCAGTGTGTGCGGAAGGAGTTTCAGTGTGTGGGGAAGGTGTTTCGGAGTGTGGGGAACGTGTTACAGTGTGTGGGGAAGGGGTTTCAGTGTGTGGGTAAGGGTTTCAATGTGTGTGGAAGGGGTTTCAGTGTGTGGGGAAGGGTTTTAGTGTGTGGGGAAGGGGTTTCAGTGTGTGGGGAAGGTGTTTCAGGGTGTGCGGAAGGGGTTTCAGTGTGGGGGAAGGGGTTTCCGTGTGTGGGGACGTGTTTCAGTGTGTGGGGAAGGTGTTTCAGTGTGTGGGGAAGGGGTTTCAGTGTGTGGGGAAGGGTTTCACTGTGTGCAGAAGGGGTTTCAGTGTGTGGGGAAGGTGTTTCAGTATGTGGAGAAGGTGTTGCATTGTGAGGGGAATGTGTTTCAGTGTGTGGTGAAGGGGATTCTGTGTGTGGGGATGGTGTTACAGTGTGTGGGGATGGGGTTTCAGTCTGTGCGTAAGGGCTTTCAGTGTGTGGGGAAGGTGTTTCAGTGTGTGGGGAAGGGGTTTCAGTGTGTGGGGAAGGGGTTTCGGTGAGTGTGGAAGGGGTTTCAGTGTGTGGGGAAGGGGTTTCAGTGTGTGTTGTAGGTGTTTCACTTTGTGGAGAAGGTGTTTAAGTTTGTGGGGAAGGGTTTCACTGTGTGGGGAAGGTGTTTCAGTGTGTGCGGAAGGGGTTTCAGTGTGTGGGGTAGGTGTTTCGGAGTGTGGGGAAGGTGTTTCAGTATGTGGGGACGGGGTTTCAGTGTGTGGGGAAGGTGTTTCAGTGTGTGGGGAAGGTGTTTCAGTGTGTGCAGAAGGGGTTTCAGTGTGTGCGTAAGGGTTTCAGTGTGTGTGGAAGGGGTTTCAGTTTGTGGGGAAGGTGTTTCAGTGTGTGCGGAAATGGTTTCAGTGTGTGGGGAAGGGGTTTCCGTGTGTGGGGACGTGTTTCAGTGTGTGGGGAAGGGGTTTCAGTGTGTGGGGAAGGGTTTCACTGTGTGCAGAAGGGGTATCAGTGTGTGGGGAAGGTGTTTCAGTGTGTGGGGAAGGTGTTTCAGTCTGTGGGGAAGGGGTTTCAGTTTGTGGGGAAGGGGTTTCAGTGTGTGGGGAAGGGGTTTCGGTGAGTGTGGAAGGTGTTTCAGTGTGTGGGGAAGGGGTTTCAGTGTGTGGTGTAGGTGTTTCACTTTGTGGAGAAGGTGTTTAAGTTTGTGGGGAAGGGTTTCACTGTGTGGGGAAGGTGTTTCAGTGTGTGCGGAAGGGGTTTCAGTGTGTGGGGTAGGTGTTTCGGAGTGTGGGGAAGGTGTTTCAGTGTGTGGGGACGGGGTTTCAGTGTGTGGGGATAGTGTTTCAGTGTGTGGGGAAGGTGTTTCAGTGTGTGCAGAAGGGGTTTCAGTGTGTGCGTAAGGGTTTCAGTGTGTGTGGAAGGGTTTCAGTTTGTGGGGAAGGTGTTTCAGTGTGTGCGGAAGGGGTTTCAGTGTGTGGGGAAGGGGTTTCCGTGTGTGGGGACGTGTTTCAGTGTGTGGGGAAGGGGTTTCAGTGTGTGGGGAAGGGTTTCACTGTGTGCAGAAGGGGTATCAGTGTGTGGGGAAGGTGTTTCAGTGTGTGGGGAAGGTGTTTCAGTCTGTGGGGAAGGGGTTTCAGTGTGTGGGGATGTGTTTCAGTGTGTGGGGAAGGGGTTTCAGTGTGTGGGGAAGGGTTACAGTGTGTGGGGAAGTTGTTTCAGTGTGTGGGGATGTGTTTCAGTGTGTGGGGATGTGTTTCATTGTGAAGGGGAATGTGTTTCAGTGTGTGCTGAAGGGGATTCAGTGAGTGGGGATGGTGTTACAGTGTGTGGGGAAGGGGATTCAGTCTGTGCAAAGGGCTTTCAGTGTGTGGGGAAGGTGTTTCAGTGTGTTGGAAGGGGTTTCAGTGTGGGGAAGGGGTTTCGGTGAGTGCGGAAGGGGTTTCAGTGTGTGGGGAAGGGGTTCCAGTGTGTGGGGTCGGTGTTTCAGTGTGTGGGAAAGTGTTTCAGTGTGTGGAGAAGGTGGTTCAGTTTGTGGGGAAGGGTTTCACTGTGTGGGGAAGGTGTTTCAGTGTGTGCGGAAGGAGTTTCAGTGTGTGGGGAAGGTGTTTCGGAGTGTGGGGAACGTGTTTCAGTGTGTGGGGAAGGGGTTTCAGTGTGTGGGTAAGGGTTTCAATGTGTGTGGAAGGTGTTTCAGTGTGTGGGGAAGGGGTTTCAGTGTGTGGGGAAGGGTTTCACTGTGTGCAGAAGGGGTTTCAGTGTGTGGGGAAGGTGTTTCAGTGTGTGGGGAAGGTGTTGCAGTCTGTGGGGAAGGGGTTTCAGTGTGTGGGGATCTGTTTCAGTGTTTGGGGAAGGGGTTTCAGTGTGTGGGGATGTGTTTCACTGTGTGCGGAAGCGGTTTCAGTGTTTGGGGAAGGGGTTTCAGTGTGTGGGGAAGGTGTTTCACGATGTGCTGAAGGGGTTTCAGTGTGTGGGGAAGGGGTTTCAGTGTGTGGGGAAGGGATCCCATGTGTGGGGAAGGGTTTCAGTATGTGGGGAAGGGGTTTCAGTGTGTGGGGAATGGTTTCATTGTGTGGGGATGGTGTTTCAGTGTGTGGGGACGGGGTTTCAGTTTGTGGGGAAGGGGTTTCAGTTTGTGGGGAAGGGGTTTCAGTTTGTGGGGAAGTGTTTCAGTGTGTGGGAAAGGGTTACAGTGTGTGGGGACGGGGTTTCTGTGTGTGGGAAAGGGGTTTCATTGTGTGGGAAGGGGTTTCAGTGTGTGGGGATGTGTTTCAGTGTGTGGGGAAGGGGTTTCAGTGTGTGGGGATGTGTTTCAGTGTTTGGGGAAGGGGTTTCAGTGTGTGGGGACCTGATTTCAGTGTGTGGGGAAGGTGTTTCAGTGTGTGCAGAAGAGTTTTCAGTGTGTGAGGAAGGGGTTTCAGTGTGTTGGAAAATGTTTCAGTGTGTGCGGAAGGTGTTTCAGTGTGTGGGGAAGGGGTTTCAGTGTGTGGGGAAGGTGTTTCAGTGTGTGCAGAAGAGTTTTCAGTGTGTGAGGAAGGGGTTTCAGTGTGTTGGAAAATGTTTCAGTGTGTGCGGAAGGTGTTTCAGTGTGTGGGGAAGGGGTTTCAGTGTGTGGGCAAGGGGTTTCAGTGTGTGGGGAAGTGTTTCAGTGTGTGCGGAAGGGGTTTCAGTGTGTGCGGAAGGTGTTTCAGTATGTGGGGGAGGTGTTTCAGTGTGTGGGGACGTGGTTTCAGTTTGTGGAAAGAGGTTTCAGTGTGTGGGGAAGTTGTTTCATTGTCTGGGGAAGGTGTTTCAGTGTGTGGGGAAGGGATACAGTGTGTAGGGAAGGTGTTTCAGTCTGTGGGGATGTGTTTCAGTGTGGTGGGATGTGTTGCAGTGTGGTGGGATGTGTTGCAGTGTGTGGGGAAGGGGTTTCAGTGCGTGGGGAAGGGTTTCATTGTGAGGGGAATGTGTTTCAGTGTGTGGTGAAGGGGATTCTGTGTGTGGGGATGGTGTTACAGTGGGTGGGGAAGGCATTTCAGTCTGTGTGTAAGGGCTTTCAGTGTGTGGGGAAGGTGTTTCAGTGTGTGGGGAAGGGGTTTCAGTGTGTGGGGAAGGGGTTTCGGTGAGTGTGGAAGGGGTTTCAGTGTGTGGGGAAGGGGTTTCAGTGCGTGGGGAAGGGGTTCCAGTTTGTGGTGTAGGTGTTTCAGTGTGTGGAGAAGGTGTTTAAGTTTGTGGGGAAGGGTTTCTCTGTGTGTGGGGAAGGTGTTTCAGTGTGTGCGGAAGGGGTTTCAGTGTGTGGGGTAGGTGTTTCGGAGTGTGGGGAAGGTGTTTCAGTGTGTGGGGAAGGGATTCAGTGTGTGGGGAAGGTGTTTCAGTCTGTGGGGATGTGTTTCAGTGTGGTGGGATGTGTTGCAGTGTGTGGGGATGGGTTTCAGTTTGTGTGGAATGTGTTTCAGTGTGTGGGGATGGTGTTACAGTGTGTGGGGAAGGGGTTTCAGTCTGTGCGTAAGGGTTTTCAGTGTGTGGGGAACGTGTTTCAGTATGTGGGGAAGGGGTTTCAGTGTGTGGGGAAGGGGTTTCGGTGATTGTGGATGGGGTTTCAGTGTGTGGGTAAGGGGTTTCAGTGTGTGGGGAAGGGGTTCCAGTGTGTGGGCTAGCTGTTTCAGTGTGTGGGGACGTGTTTCTGTGTGTGGAGAAGGTGTTTCAGTTTGTGGGGAAGGGTTTCACTGTGTGGGGAATGTGTTTAAGTGTGTGCGGAAGGGGTTTCAGTGTGTGGGGAAGGTGTTTCGGAGTGTGGGGAAGGTGTTTCAGTGTGTGGGGAAGGGGTTTCAGTGTGTGGGGAATGTGTATCAGTGTGTGGGGATGGTGTTTCAGTGTGTGCACAAGGGGTTTCAGTGTGTGGGTAAGGGTTTCAGTGTGTGTGGAAGGGGTTTCAGTGTGTGGGGAACGCGTTTCAGTGTGTGCGGAAGGGGTTTCAGTGTGTGGGGAAGGGGTTTCCGTGTGTGGGGACGTGTTTCAGTGTGTGGGGAAAGGGTTTCAGTGTGTGGGGAAGGGTTTCACTGTGTGCAGAAGGGGTTTCAGTGTGTGGGGAAGCTGTTTCAGTGTGTGGGGAAGGTGTTTGAGTCTGTGGGGAAGGGGTTTCAGTGTGTGGGGATGTGTTTCAGTGTGTGGGGAAGGGGTTCCAGTGTGTGGGGAAGGTGTTTCAGTATGTGCGGAAGGGGTTTCAGTGTGTGGGGAAGGGGTTTCAGTGTGTGGGGAAGGGATTCCATGTGTGTGGAAGGGGTTTCAGTGTGTGGGGAAGGTGTTTCGGAGTGTGGGGAACGTGTTTCAGTGTGTGGGGAAGGGGTTTCAGTGTGTGCGTAAGGGTTTCAATGTGTGTGGAAGGGGTTTCAGTGTGTGGGGAAGGGTTTTAGTGTGTGGGGAAGGGGTTTCAGTGTGTGGGGAAGGTGTTTCAGGGTGTGTGGAAGGGGTTTCAGTGTGGGGGAAGGGGTTTCCGTGTGTGGGGACGTGTTTCAGTGTGTGGGGAAGGTGTTTCAGTGTGTGGGGAAGGGGTTTCAGTGTGTGGGGAAGGGTTTCACTGTGTGCAGAAGGGGTTTCAGTGTGTGGGGAAGGTGTTTCAGTGTGTGGGGAAGGTGTTGCAGTCTGTGGGGAAGGGGTTTCAGTGTGTGGGGATCTGTTTCAGTGTTTGGGGAAGGGGTTTCAGTGTGTGGGGATGTGTTTCACTGTGTGCGGAAGCGGTTTCAGTGTTTGGGGAAGGCGTTTCAGTGTGTGGGGAAGGTGTTTCACGATGTGCTGAAGGGGTTTCAGTGTGTGGGGAAGGGGTTTCAGTGTGTGGGGAAGGGATCCCATGTGTGGGGAAGGGTTTCAGTATGTGGGGAAGGGGTTTCAGTGTGTGGGGAATGGTTTCATTGTGTGGGGATGGTGTTTCAGTGTGTGGGGACGGGGTTTCAGTTTGTGGGGAAGGGGTTTCAGTTTGTTGGGAAGGGGTTTCAGTGTGTGGGGAAGTTTTTCAGTGTGTGCGGAAGGGGTTTCAGTGTGTGCGGAAGGTGTTTCAGTATGTGGGGGAGGTGTTTCAGTGTGTGGGGACGTGGTTTCAGTGTGTGGAAAGAGGTTTCAGTGTGTGGGGAAGTTGTTTCATTGTCTGGGGAAGGTGTTTCAGTGTGTGGGGAAGGGATACACTGTGTAGGGAAGGTGTTTCAGTCTGTGGGGATGTGTTTCAGTGTGGTGGGATTTGTTGCAGTGTGGTGGGATGTGTTGCAGTGTGTGGGGAAGGGGTTTCAGTGCGTGGGGAAGGGTTTCATTGTGAGGGGAATGTGTTTCAGTGTGTGGTGAAGGGGATTCTGTGTGTGGGGATGGTGTTACAGTGGGTGGGGAAGGGGTTTCAGTCTGTGTGTAAGGGCTTTCAGTGTGTGGGGAAGGTGTTTCAGTGTGTGGGGAAGGGGTTTCGGTGAGTGTGGAAGGGGTTTCAGTGTGTGGGGAAGGGTTTCAGTGTGTGGGGAAGGGGTTCCAGTTTGTGGTGTAGGTGTTTCAGTGTGTGGAGAAGGTGTTTAAGTTTGTGGGGAAGGGTTTCACTGTGTGGGGAAGGTGTTTCAGTGTGTGCGGAAGGGGTTTCAGTGTGTGGGGTAGGTGTTTCGGAGTGTGGGGAAGGTGTTTCAGTGTGTGGGGAAGGGATTCAGTGTGTGGGGAAGGTGTTTCAGTCTGTGGGGATGTGTTTCAGTGTGGTGGGATGTGTTGCAGTGTGTGGGGATGGGTTTCAGTTTGTGTGGAATGTGTTTCAGTGTGTGGGGATGGTGTGACAGTGTGTGGGGAAGGGGTTTCAGTCTGTGCGTAAGGGTTTTCAGTGTGTGGGGAACGTGTTTCAGTATGTGGGGAAGGGGTTTCAGTGTGTGGGGAAGGGGTTTCGGTGATTGTGGATGGGGTTTCAGTGTGTGGGGAAGGGGTTCCAGTGTGTGGGGTAGCTGTTTCAGTGTGTGGGGACGTGTTTCTGTGTGTGGAGAAGGTGTTTCAGTTTGTGCGGAAGGGGTTTCAGTGTGTGGGGAAGGTGTTTCGGAGTGTGGGGAAGGTGTTTCAGTGTGTGGGGAAGGGGTTTCAGTGTGTGGGGAATGTGTATCAGTGTGTGGGGATGGTGTTTCAGTGTGTGCACAAGGGGTTTCAGTGTGTGGGTAAGGGTTTCAGTGTGTGTGGAAGGGGTTTCAGTGTGTGGGGAAGGCGTTTCAGTGTGTGCGGAAGGGGTTTCAGTGTGTGGGGAAGGGGTTTCCGTGTGTGGGGACGTGTTTCAGTGTGTGGGGAAGGGGTTTCAGTGTGTGGGGAAGGGTTTCACTGTGTGCAGAAGGGGTTTCAGTGTGTGGGGAAGCTGTTTCAGTGTGTGGGGAAGGTGTTTGAGTCTGTGGGGAAGGGGTTTCAGTGTGTGGGGATGTGTTTCAGTGTGTGGGGAAGGGGTTCCAGTGTGTGGGGAAGGTGTTTCAGTATGTGCGGAAGGGGTTTCAGTGTGTGGGGAAGGGGTTTCAGTGTGTGGGGAAGGGATTCCATGTGTGGGGAAGGGTTTCAGTCTGTGGGGAGGGGGTATCAGTGTGTGGGGAAGGGTTTCATTGAGTGGGGATGGTGTTTCAGTGTGTGGGGACGGGGTTTCAGTTTGTGGGGAAGGGGCTTCAGTTTGTGGGGAAGGGGTTTCAGTTTGTGGGGAAGTGTTTCAGTGTGTGGGAAAGGGTTACAGTGTGTGGGGACGGGGTTTCTGTGTGTGGGAAAGGGGTTTCATTGTGTGGGAAGGGGTTTCAGTGTGTGGGGATGTGTTTCAGTGTGTGGGAAAGGGTTACAGTGTGTGGGGACGGGGTATCTGTGTGTGGGAAAGGGGTTTCATTGTGTGGGAAGGGGTTTCAGTGTGTGGGGATGTGTTTCAGTGCTTGGGGAAGGGGTTTCAGTGTGTGGGGATGTGTTTCAGTGTGTGGTGAAGGGGTTTCAGTGTGTGGGGATGTGTTTCAGTGTGTGGGGAAGGGGTTTCAGTGCGTGGGGAAGGGTTTCACCGTTTGCCCAAGGGGTTTCAGTGTGTGGGGAAGTGCTTTCAGTGTGTGGGGAAGGTGTTTCAGTGTGTGCGGAAAAGGTTTCAGTGTGTGCGGAAGGTGTTTCAGTGTGTGCGGAAGGGGTTTCAGTGTGTGGGGAAGGATTACAGTGTGTGGGGAAGGGGTTTCAGTGTGTGGGGAAGGTGTTTCAGTTCGTGGGGAAGGGGTTTCAGTGTGTGGGGAAGTGTTTCAGTGTGTGCGGAAGGGGATTCAGTGTGTGGGGATGGTGTTTCAGTATGTGGGGGAGGGGTTTCAGTGTGTGGGGACGTGGTTTCAGTGTGTGGGAAGAGGTTTCAGTGTGTGGGGAAGTTGTTTCAGTGTGTGGGGAAGGTGTTTCAGTGTGTGGGGAAGGGGTTTCAGTGTGTGGGAAAGGTGTTTCAGTGTGTGGGGAAGGCATTTCATTGTCTGGGGAAGGTGTTTCAGTGTGTGGGGAAGGGATTCAGTGTGTGAGGAAGGTGTTTCCGTCTGTGGGGATGTGGTTCAGTGTGGTGGGAAGTGTTTCAGTGTTTGGGGAAGGGTTACAGTGTGTGGGGATGTGTTTCATTGTGAGGGGAATGTGTTTCAGTGTGTGCTGAAGGGGATTCAGTGTGTGGGGATGGTGTTACAGTGTGTGGGGAAGGGGTTTCAGACTGTGCGGAAGGGCTTTCAGTGTGTGGGGAAGGTGTTTCAGTGTGTGGGGAAGGGGTTTCAGTGTGTGGGGAAGGGTTTTAGTGTGTGGGGAAGGGGTTTCACTGTGTGGGGAAGGGGTTTCAGGGTGTGCGGAAGGGGTTTCAGTGTGTGGGGAAGGGGTTTCCGTGTGTGGGGACGTGTTTCAGTGTGTGGGAAAGAGGTTTCAGTGTGTGGGGAAGGTGTTTCAGTGTGTGGGGAAGGGGTTTCAGTGTGTGGGGAAGGGTTACACTGTGTGCAGAAGGGGTTTCAGTGTGTGGGGAAGGTGTTTCAGTGTGTGGGGAAGGTGTTTCAGTCTGTGGGGAAGGGGTTTCAGTGTGTGGGGATCTGTTTCAGTGTTTGGGGAAGGGGTTTCACTGTGTGGGGATGTGTTTCACTGTGTGCGGAAGCGGTTTCAGTGTTTGGGGAAGGGGTTTCAGTGCGTGGGGAAGGTGTTTCAGTATGTGCGGAAGGGGTTTCAGTGTGTGGGGAAGGGGTTTCAGTGTGTGGGGAAGGGATCCCATGTGTGGGGAAGGGTTTCAGTATGTGGGGAAGGGGTTTCAGTGTGTGGGGAATGGTTTCATTGTGTGGGGATGGTGTTTCAGTGTGTGGGGACGGGGTTTCAGTTTGTGGGGAAGGGGTTTCAGTTTGTGGGGAAGGTGTTTCAGTTTGTGGGGAAGTGTTTCAGTGTGTGGGAAAGGGTTACAGTGTGTGGGGACGGGGTTTCTGTGTGTGGGAAAGGGGTTTCATTGTGTGGGATGGGGTTTCAGTGTGTGGGGATGTGTTTCAGTGTGTGGGGAAGGGGTTTCAGTGTGTGGGGATGTGTTTCAGTGTTTGGGGAAGGGGTTTCAGTGTGTGGGGACGTGATTTCAGTGTGTGGGGAAGGTGTTTCAGTGTGTGCAGAAGAGTTTTCAGAGTGTGAGGAAGGGGTTTCAGTGTGTTGGAAAATGTTTCAGTGTGTGCGGAAGGTGTTTCAGTGTGTGGGGAAGGGGTTTCAGTGTGTGGGGAAGGGTTACAGTGTGTGGGAAAGGGGTTTCAGTGTATGGGGAAGGTGTTTCAGTTCGTGGGCAAGGGGTTTCAGTTTGTGGGGAAGTGTTTCAGTGTTTGCGGAAGGGGTTTCAGTGTGTGCGGAAGGTGTTTCAGTATGTGGGGGAGGGGTTTCAGTGTGTGGGGACGTGGTTTCAGTGTGTGGGAAGAGGTTTCAGTGTGTGGGGAAGTTGTTTCAGTATGTGGGGAAGGTGTTTCAGTGTGTGGGGAAGGGGTTTCAGTGTGTGGGGAAGGTGTTTCAGTGTGTGGGGAAGGGGTTTCAGTGTGTGGGGAAGGGGTTTCAGTGCGTGGGGAAGGGTTTCATTTTGAGGGGCATGTGTTTCAGTGTGTGGTGAAGGGGATTCTGTGTGTGGGGATGGTGTTACATTGGGTGGGGAAGGGGTTTCAGTCTGTGCGTAAGGGCTTTCAGTGTGTGGGGAAGGTGTTTCAGTGTGTGGGGAAGGGGTTTCAGTGTGTGGGGAAGGGGTTTCGGTGAGTGTGGAAGGGGTTTCAGTGTGTGGGGAAGGGGTTTCAGTGTGTGGGGAAGGGGTTCCAGTGTGTGGTGTAGGTGTTTCAGTGTGTGGAGAAGGTGTTTCATTGTGAGGGGAATGTGTTTCAGTGTGTGGTAAAGGGGATTCTGTGTGTGGGGATGGTGTTACGGTGTGTGGGGATGGGGTTTCAGTCTGTGCGTAAGGGCTTTCAGTGTGTGGCGGAGGTGTTTCAGTGTGTGGGGAAGGGGTTTCAGTGTGTGAGGATGGGGTTGCAGTGTGTGGTGTAGGTGTCTCAGTGTGTGGAGAAGGTGTTTAAGTTTGTGGGGAAGGGTTTCACTGTGTGGGGAAGGTGTTTCCGTGTGTGGGGTAGGTGTTTCGGAGTGTGGGGAAGGTGTTTCAGTGTGTGGGGACGGGGTTTCAGTGTGTGGGGAAGGTGTTTCAGTGTGTGGGGAAGGTGTTTCAGAGTGTGCAGAAGGGGTTTCAGTGTGTGCGTAAGGGTTTCAGTGTGTGTGGAAGGGGTTTCAGTTTGTGGGGTAGGTGTTTCAGTGTGTGCAGAAGGGGTTTCAGTGTGTGGGGAAGGGGTTTCCGTGTGTGGGGACGTGTTTCAGTGTGTGGGGAAGGGGTTTCAGTGTGTGGGGAAGGGTTTCACTGTGCGCAGAAGGGGTTTCAGTGTGTGGGGAAGGTGTTTCAGTGTGTGGGGAAGGTGTTTCAGTCTGTGCGGAAGGGGTTTCAGTGTGTGGGGATGTGTTTCAGTGTGTGGGGAAGGGGTTTCAGTGTGTGGGGAAGGGTTACAGTGTGTGGGGGAGTTCTTTCAGTGTGTGGGGATGGGTTTCAGTGTGTGGGGATGTGTTTCATTGTGAGGGGAATGTGTTTCAGTGTGTGCTGAAGGGGATTCAGTGTGTGGGGATGGTGTTACAGTGTGTGGGGAAGGGGTTTCAGTCTGTGCGGAAGGGCTTTCAGTGTGTGGGGAAGGTGTTTCAGTGTGTGGGGAAGGGGTTTCAGTGTGGGGAAGGGGTTTCGGTGAGTGTGGAAGGGGTTTCAGTGTGTGGGGATGGGGTTTCAGTGTGTGGGGAAGGGGTTCCAGTATGTGGGGTAGGTGTTTCAGTTTGTGGGGAAGGGGTTTCAGTTTGTGGGGAAGGGGTTTCAGTTTGTGGGGAAGTGTTTCAGTGTGTGGGAAAGGGTTACAGTGTGTGGGGACGGGGTTTCTGTGTGTGGGAAAGGGGTTTCAGTGTGTGGGGAAGGGGTTTCAGTGTGTGGGGAAGGTGTTTCAGTTCGTGGGCAAGGGGTTTCAGTGTGTGGGGAAGTGTTTCAGTGTGTGCGGAAGGGGTTTCAGTGTGTGCGGAAGGTGTTTCAGTATGTGGGGGAGGGGTTTCAGTGTGTGGGGACGTGGTTTCAGTGTGTGGGAAGAGGTTTCAGTGTGTGGGGAAGTTGTTTCAGTGTGTGGGGAAGGTGTTTCAGTGTGTGGGGAAGGGGTTTCAGTGTGTGGGGAAGGTGTTTCAGTGTGTGGGGAAGATGTTTCATTGTCAGGGGAAGGTGTTTCAGTGTGTGGGGAAGGGATACAGTGTGTAGGGAAGGTGTTTCAGTCTGTGGGGATGTGTTTCAGTGTGGTGGGATGTGTTGCAGTGTGGTGGGATGTGTTGCAGTGTGTGGGGAAGGGGTTTCAGTGCGTGGGGAAGGGTTTCATTGTGAGGGGAATGTGTTTCAGTGTGTGGTGAAGGGGATTCTGTGTGTGGGGATGGTGTTACAGTGGGTGGGGAAGGGGTTTCAGTCTGTGCGTAAGGGGTTTCAGTGTGTGGGGAAGGTGTTTCAGTGTGTGGGGAAGGGATTTCAGTGTGTGGGGAAGGTGTTTCAGTGTGTGGGGAAGGTGTTTCAGTGTGTGCAGAAGGGGTTTCAGTGTGTGCGTAAGGGTTTCAGTGTGTGTGGAAGGGGTTTCAGTTTGTGGGGAAGGTGTTTCAGTGTGTGCGGAAGGGGTTTCAGTGTGTGGGGAAGGGGTTTCCGTGTGTGGGGACGTGTATCAGTGTGTGGGGAAGGGGTTTCAGTGTGTGGGGAAGAGTTTCACTGTGTGCAGAAGGGGTTTCAGTGTGTGGGGAAGGTGTTTCAGTGTGTGGGGAAGGTGTTTCAGTCTGTGGGGAAGGGGTTTCAGTGTGTGGGGATGTGTTTCAGTGTGTGGGGAAGGGGTTTCAGTGTGTGGGGAAGGGTTACAGTGTGTGGGGAAGTTGTTTCAGTGTGTGGGGATGGGTGTCAGTGTGTGGGGATGTGTTTTATTGTGAGGGGAATGTGTTTCAGTGTGTGCTGGAGGGGATTCAGTGTGTGGGGATGGTGTTACAGTGTGTGGGGAAGGGATTTCAGTCTGTGCGGAAGGGCTTTCAGTGTGTGGGGAAGGTGTTTCAGTGTGTGGGGAAGGGGTTTCAGTGTGGGGAAGGAGTTTCGGTGAGTGTGGAAGGGGTTTCAGTGTGTGGGGAAGGGGTTTCAGTGTGTGGGGAAGGGGTTCCAGTGTGTGGGGTAGGTGTTTCAGTGTGTGGGGAAGTGTTTCAGCGTGTGGAGAAGGTGGTTCAGTTTGTGGGGAAGGGTTTCACTGTGTGGGGAAGGTGTTTCAGTGTGTGCGGAAGGAGTTTCAGTGTGTGGGGAAGGTGTTTCGGAGTGTGGGGAACGTGTTTCAGTGTGTGGGGAAGGGGTTTCAGTGTGTGGGTAAGGGTTTCAGTGTGTGTGGAAGGGGTTTCAGTGTGTGGGGAAGGGTTTTAGTGTGTGGGGAAGGGGTTTCAGTGTGTGGGGAAGGTGTTTCAGGGTGTGTGGAAGGGGTTTCAGTGTGTGGGGAAGGGGTTTCCGTGTGTGGGGACGTGTTTCAGTGTGTGGGGAAGGGGTTTCAGTGTGTGGGGAAGGTGTTTCAGTGAGTGGGGAAGGGGTTTCAGTGTGTGGGGAAGGGTTTCACTGTGTGCAGAAGGGGTTTCAGTGTGTGGGGAAGGTGTTTCAGTATGTGGGGAAGGTGTTTCAGTCTGTGGGGAAGGGGTTTCAGTGTGTGGGGATCTGTTTCAGTGTTTGGGGAAGGGGTTTCAGTGCGTTTGGATGTGTTTCACTATGTGCAGATGCGGTTTCAGTGTTTGGGGAAGGGGTTTCAGTGTGTGGGGAAGGTGTTTCAGTGTGTGGGGAAGGGATCCCATGTGTGGGCAAGGGTTTCAGTATGTGGGGAAGGGGTTTCAGTGTGTGGGGAATGGTTTCATTGTGTGGGGATGGTGTTTCAGTGTGTGGGGACGGGGTTTCAGTTTGTGGGGAAGGGGTTTCAGTTTGTGGGGAAGGGGTTTCAGTTTGTGGGGAAGTGTTTCAGTGTGTGGGAAAGGGTTACAGTGTGTGGGGACGGGGTTTCTGTGTGTGGGAAAGGGGTTTCATTGTGTGGGTAGTGGTTTCAGTGGGTGGAGAAGGTGTTTCATTGTGAGGGGAATGTGTTTCAGTGTGTGGTGAAGGGGATTCTGTGTGTGGGGATGGTGTTACAGTGTGTGGGGATGGGGTTTCAGTCTGTGCGTAAGGGCTTTCGGTGTGTGGGGAAGGTGTTTCAGTGTGTTGGGAAGGGGTTTCAGTGTGTGGGGAAGGGGTTTCGGTGAGTGTGGAAGGGGTTTCAGTGTGTGGGGAAGGGGTTTCAGTGTGTGGGGAAGGGGTTCCAGTGTGTGGTGTAGGTGTTTCAGTGTGTGGAGAAGGTGTTTAAGTTTGTGGGGAAGGGTTTCACTGAGTGGGGAAGGTGTTTCAGTGTGTGCGGAAGGGGTTTCAGTGTGTGCGTAAGGGTTTCAGTGTGTGTGGAAGGGTTTCAGTTTGTGGGGAAGGTTTATCAGTGTGTGGGGAAGGTGTTTCAGTGCGTGCGGAAGGGGTTACAGTGTGTGGGGTAGGTGTTTCGGAGTGTGGGGAAGGTGTTTCAGTGTGTGGGGACGGGGTTTCAGTGTGTGGGGAAGGTGTTTCAGTGTGTGGGGAAGGTGTTTCAGTGTGTGCAGAAGGGGTTTCAGTGTGTGCGTAAGGGTTTCAGTGTGTGTGGAAGGGTTTCAGTTTGTGGGGAAGGTGTATCAGTGTGTGCGGAAGGGGTTTCAGTGTGTGGGGAAGGGGTTTCCGTGTGTGGGGACGTCTTTCAGTGTGCGCAGAAGGGGTTTCAGTGTGTGGGGAAGGTGTTTCAGTGTGTGGGGAAGGTGTTTCAGTCTGTGGGGAAGGGGTTTCAGTGTGTGGGGATGTGTTTCAGTGTGTGGGGAAGCGGTGTCAGAGTTTGGGGAAGGGGTTTCAGTGTGTGGGGAAGGTGTTTCAGTATGTGCGGAAGGGGTTTCAGTGTGTGGGGAAGGTGTTTCAGTGTGTGGGGAAGGGATTCCCTGTGTGGGGAAGGGTTTCAGTCTGTGGGGAGGGGTTTTCAGTGTGTGGGGAAGGGTTTCGTTGAGTGGGGATGGTGTTTCAGTGTTTGGGGACGGGGTTTCAGTTTGTGGGGAAGGGGTTTCAGTTTGTGGGGAAGGTGTTTCAGTTTGTGGGGATGTGTTTCAGTGTGTGGGAATGGGTTACAGTGTGTGGGGACGGGGTTTCTGTGTGTGGGAAAGGGGTTTCATTGTGTGGGAAGGGGTTTCAGTGTGTGGGGAAGGTGTTTCAGTATGTGGGGGAGGGGTTTCAGTGTGTGGGGACGTGGTTTCAGTGTGTGGGAAGAGGTTTCAGTGTGTGGGGAAGTTGTTTCAGTGTGTGTGGAAGGTGTTTTTGTGTGTGGGGAAGGGGTTTCAGTGTGTGGGGAAGGTGTTTCATTGTCTGGGGAAGGTGTTTCAGTGTGTGGGGAAGGGATTCAGTGTGTGGGGAAGGTGTTTCAGTCTGTGGGGATGTGTTTCAGTGTGGTGGGAAGTGTTTCAGTGTGTGGGGAAGGGTTACACTGTGTGGGGAAGTTGTTTCAGTGTGTGGGGATGGGTGTCAGTGTGTGGGGATGTGTTTCATTGTGAGGGGAATGTGTTTCAGTGTGTGGTGAAGGGGATTCAGTGTGTGGGGATGGTGTTACAGTGTGTGGGGAAGGGGCTTCAGTCAGTGCGGAAGGGCTTTCAGTGTGTGGGGAAGGTGTTTCTGTGTGTGGGGAAGGGGTTTCAGTGTGTGGGGAAGGGGTTTTGGTGAGTGTGGAAGGGGTTTCAGTGTGTAGGGAAGGGGTTTCAGTGTGTGGGGAAGTGGTTCAGGTGTGTGGGGTAGGTGTTTCAGTGTGTGGGGAAGTGTTTCAGTGTGTGGAGAAGGTGTTTCAGTTTGTGGGGAAGGGTTTCACTATGTGGTGAAGGTGTTTCAGTGTGTGCGGAAGGGGTTTCAGTGTGTGAGCAAGGTGTTTCGGAGTGTGGGGAACGTGTTTCAGTGTGTGGGGAAGTGGTTTCAGTGTGTGGGTAAGGGTTTCAGTGCGTGTGGAAGGTGTTTCAGTGTGTGGGGAAGGGTTTTAGTGTGTGGGGAAGGGGTTTCAGTGTGTGGGGAAGGTGTTTCAGTGTGTGTGGAAGGGGTTTCAGTGTGTGGGGAAGGGGTTGCCGTGTGTGGGGACGTGTTTCAGTGTGCGGGGAAGGGGTTTCAGTGTGTGGGGAAGGGTTTCACTGTGTGCAGAAGGGGTTTCAGTGTGTGGGGAAGGTGTTTCAGTGTGAGAGGATGGTGTTTCGGAGTGTGGGGATGGTGTTTCAGTGTGTGAGGAAGGGGTTTCAGTGTGTGGGGAAGGTGTTTCAGTGTGTGGGGAAGGTGTTTCAGTGTGTGCAGAAGGGTTTTCAGTGTGTGAGTAAGGGGTTCAGTGTGTGTGGAAGGGGTTTCAGTGTGTGGGGAAGGTGTTTCAGTGCGTGCGGAAGGGGTTTCAGTGTGTGGGGACGTGTTTCAAAGTGTGGGGAAGGGGTTTCAGTGTATGGGGAAGGGTTTCACTGTGTGCAGAAGGGGTCTCAGTGTGTGGGGAAGGTGTTTCAGTGTGTGGGGAAGGTGTTTCAGTCTGTGGGGAAGGGGTTTCAGTGTGTGGGGATGTGTTTCAGTGAGTTGGGAAGGGGTTTCAGTGTGTGGGGATGTGTTTCACTGTGTGCGGAAGCGGTTTCAGTGTTTGGGGAAGGGGTTTCAGTGTGTGGGGAAGGTGTTTCAGTATGTGCGGAAGGGGTTTCAGTGTGTGGGGAAGGGGTTTCAGTGTGTGGGGAAGGGATTCCATGTGTGGGGAAGGGTTTCAGTCTGTGGGGAGGGGGTTTCAGTGTGTGGGGAAGGGTTTCATTGTGTGGGGATGGTGTTTCAGTGTGTGGGGAAGGGGTTTCAGTTTGTGGGGAAGGGGTTTCAGTTTGTGGGGAAGGGGTTTCAGTTTGTGGGGAAGTGTTTCATTGTGTGGGAAAGGGTTACAGTGTGTGGGGACGGGGTTTCTGTGTGTGGGAAAGGGGTTTCATTGTGTGGGAAGGGGTTTCAGTGTGTGGGGAAGGTGTTTCAGTATGTGTGGGAGGTGTTTCAGTGTGTGGGGACGTGGTTTCAGTGTGTGGGAAGAGGTTTCAGTGTGTGGGGAAGTTGTTTCAGTGTGTGTGGAAGGTGTTTCAGTGTGTGGGGAAGGGGTTTCAGTCTGTGCGGAAGGTGTTTCAGTGTGTGGTGAAGGGGATTCAGTGTGTGGGGATGGTGTTACTGTGTGTGGGGAAGGGGTTTCAGTCAGTGCGGAAGGGCTTTCAGTGTGTGGGGCAGGTGTTTCAGTGTGTGGGGAAGGGATTTCAGTGTGTGGGGAAGGGGTTTCAGTGTGTGGGGAAGGGGTTCAGGTGTGTGGGGTAGTTGTTTCAGTGTGTGGGGAAGTGTTTCAGTGTGTGGAGAAGGTGTTTCAGTTTGTGGGGAAGGGTTTCACTGTGTGGGGAAGGGGTTTCAGTGTGTGGGGAAGGTGTTTCGGAGTGTGGGGAATGTGTTTCAGTGTGTGGGGAAGGGGTTTCAGTGTGTGGGTAAGGGTTTCAGTGTGTGCGGAAGGGGTTTCAGTGTGTGGGGAAGGGTTTTAGTGTGTGGGGAAGGGGTTTCAGTGTGTGGGGAAGGTGTTTCAGTGTGTGCGGAAGGGGTTTCAATGTGTGGGGAAGGGGTTTCCGTGTGTGGGGACGTGTTTCAGTGTGCGGGGAAGGGGTTTCAGTGTGTGGGGAAGGGTTTCACTGTGTGCAGAAGGGGTTTCAGTGTGTGGGGAAGGTATTTCAGTGTGAGAGGATGGTGTTTCGGAGTGTGGGGAAGGTGTTTCAGTGTGTGGGGAAGGGCTTTCAGTGTGTGGGGAAGGTGTTTCAGTGTGTGGGGAAGGTGTTTCAGTGTGTGCAGAAGGGTTTTCAGTGTGTGGGTAAGGGGTTCAGTGTGTGTGGAAGGGGTTTCAGTGTGTGGGGAAGGTGTTTCAGTGCGTGCGGTAGGGGTTTCAGTGTGTGGGGAAGGGGTTTCCGTGTGTGGGGACGTGTTTCAAAGTGTGGGGAAGGGGTTTCAGTGTATGGGGAAGGGTTTCACTGTGTGCAGAAGGGGTTTGAGTGTGTGGGGAAGGTGTTTCAGTGTGTGGGGAAGGTGTTTCAGTCTGTGCGGAAGGGGTTTCAGTGTGTGGGGATGTGTTTCAGTGAGTGGGGAAGGGGTTTCAGTGTGTGGGGATGTGTTTCACTGTGTGCGGAAGCGGTTTCAGTGTTTGGGGAAGGGGTTTCAGTGTGTGGGGAAGGTGTTTCAGTATGTGCGGAAGGGGTTTCAGTGTGTGGGGAAGGGGATTCAGTGTGTGGGGAAGGGATTCCATGTGTGGGGAAGGGTTTCAGTCTGTGGGGAGGGGGTTTCAGTGTGTGGGGAAGGGTTTCATTGTGTGGGGATGGTGTTTCAGTGTGTGGGGAAGGGGTTTCAGTTTGTGGGGAAGGGGTTTCAGTTTGTGGTGAAGGGGTTTCAGTTTGTGGGGAAGTGTTTCATTGTGTGGGAAAGGGTTACAGTGTGTGGGGACGGGGTTTCTGTGCGTGGGAAAGGGGTTTCATTGTGTGGGAAGGGGTTTCAGTGTGTGGGGAATGTGTTTCAGTATGTGCGGAGGTGTTTCAGTGTGTGGGGACGTGGTTTCAGTGTGTGGGAAGAGGTTTCAGTGTGTGGGGAAGTTGTTTCACTGTGTGTGGAAGGTGTTTCAGTGTGTGGGGAATGGGTTTCAGTGTGTGGGGAAGGTGTTTCAGTGTGTGGGGAAGGTATTTCATTGTCTGGGGAAGGTGTTTCAGTGTGTGGGGAAGGGATTCAGTGTGTGGGGAAGGTGTTTCAGTCTGTGGGGATGTGTTTCTGTGTGGTGGGAAGTGTTTCAGTGTGTGGGGAAGGGTTTAAGTGTGTGAGGAAGTTGTTTCAGTGTGTGGGGATGGGTGTCAGTGTGTGGGGATGTGTTTCATTGTGAGGGGAATGTGTTTCAGTGTGTGGTGAAGGGGATTCAGTGTGTGGGGATGGTATTACAGTGTGTGGAAAAGGGGTTTCAGTCTGTGCGGAAGGGCTTTCAGTGTGTGGGGAAGGTGTTTCAGTGTGTGGGGAAGGGGATTCAGTGTGTGGGGAAGGGGTTTCGGTGAGTGTGGAAGGGGTTTCAGTGTGTAGGGAAGGGGTTTCAGTGTGTGGGGAAGGGGTTCCAGTGTGTGGGGTAGGTGTTTCAGTGTGTGGGGAAGTGTTTCACTGTGTGGGGAAGGTGTTTCAGTGTGTGCGGAAGTGGTTTCAGTGTGTGGGGAAGGGTTTTAGTGTGTGGGGAAGGGGTTTCAGTGTGTGGGAAAGGTGTTTCAGTGTGTGCGGAAGGGGTTTCAGTTTGTGGGGAAGGGTTTCATTGAGTGGGGATTCTGTTTCAGTGTTTGGGGACGGGGTTTTTGTTTGTGGGGAAGGGGTTTCAGTTTGTGGGGATGTGTTTCAGTGTGTGGGAATGGGTTACAGTGTGTGGGGACGGGGTTTCTGTGTGTGGGAAAGGGGTTTCATTGTGTGGGAAGGGGTTTCAGTGTGTGGGGAAGGTGTTTCAGTAGGTGGGGGAGGGGTTTCAGTTTGTGGGGACGTGGTTTCAGTGTGTGGGAAGAGGTTTCAGTGTGTGGGCAAGTTGTTTCAGTGTGTGTGGAAGGTGTTTCAGTGTGTGGGGATGGGGTTTCAGGGTGTGGGGCAGGTGTTTCAGTGTGTGGGGAAGGTATTTCATTGTCTGGGGAAGGTGTTTCAGTGTGTGGGGAAGGGATTCAGTGTGTGGGGAAGGGGTTTCAGTGTGTGGGGCAGGTGTTTCAGTGTGTGGGGAAGGTATTTCATTGTCTGGGGAAGTTGTTTCAGTGTGTGTGGAAGGTGTTTCAGTGTGTGGGGAAGGGGTTTCAGTGTGTGGGGCAGGTGTTTCAGTGTGTGGGGAAGGTATTTCATTGTCTGTGGAAGGTGTTTCAGTGTGTGGGGAAGGGATTCAGTGTGTGGGGAAGGTGTTTCAGTCTGTGGGGATGTGTTTCAGTGTGGTGGGAAGTGTTTCAGTGTGTGGGGAAGGGTTTCAGTGTGTGGGGAAGTTGTTTCAGTGTGTGAGGATGGGTGTCAGTGTGTGGGGATGTGTTTCATTGTGAGGGGAATGTGTTTCAGTGTGTGGTGAAGGGGATTCAGTGTGTGGGGATGGTGTTTCAGTCTGTGCGGAAGGGCTTTCAGTGTGTGGGGAAGGTGTTTCAGTGAGTGGGGAAGGGGTTTCAGTATGTGGGGAAGGGTTTTTGGAGAGTGTGGAAGGGGTTTCAGTGTGTAGGGAAGGGGTTTCAGTCTGTGGGGAAGGGGTTCAGGTGTGTGGGGTAGGTGTTTCAGTGTGTGGGGAAGTGTTTCAGTGTGTGGAGAAGGTGTTTCAGTTTGTGGGGAAGGGTTTCACTGTGTGGGGAAGGTGTTTCAGTGTGTGCGGAAGGGGTTTCAGTGTGTGGGGAAGTTGTTTCAGTGTGTGAGGATGGGTGTCAGTGTGTGGGGATGTGTTTCATTGTGAGGGGAATGTGTTTCAGTGTGTGGTGAAGGGGATTCAGTGTGTGGGGATGGTGTTACAGTGTGTGGGGAAGGGGTTTCAGTCTGTGCGGAAGGGCTTTCAGTGTGTGGGGAAGGTGTTTCAGTGAGTGGGGAAGGGGTTTCAGTATGTGGGGAAGGGTTTTTGGAGAGTGTGGAAGGGGTTTCAGTGTGTAGGGAAGGGGTTTCAGTCTGTGGGGAAGGGGTTCAGGTGTGTGGGGTAGGTGTTTCAGTGTGTGGGGAAGTGTTTCAGTGTGTGGAGAAGGTGTTTCAGTTTGTGGGGAAGCGTTTCACTGTGTGGGGAAGGTGTTTCAGTGTGTGCGGAAGGGGTTTCAGTGAGTGGGGAAGTTGTTTCGGAGTGTGGGGAACGTGTTTCATTGTGTGGGAAGGGGTTTCAGTGTGTGGGAAAGGTGTTTCAGTATGTGGGGGAGGGGTTTCAGTGTCTGGGGACGTGGTTTCTGTGTGTGGGAAGAGGTTTCAGTGTGTGGGGAAGTTGTTTCATTGTGTGTGGTAGGTGTTTCAGTGAGTGGGGAAGGGGTTTCAGTGTGTGGGGAAGGTGTTTCAGTGTGTGGGGAAGGTATTTCATTGTCTGGGGAAGGTGTTTCAGTGTGTGGGGAAGGGTTTCAGTGTGTGGGAAAGGTGTTTCAGTATGTGGGGGAGGGGTTTCAGTGTCTGGGGACGTGGTTTCAGTGTGTGGGAAGAGGTTTCAGTGTGTGGGGATGGGGTTTCAGTGTGTGGGGCAGGTGTTTCAGTGTGTGGGGAAGGTATTTCATTGTCTGGGGAAGGTGTTTCAGTGTGTGGGGAAGGGATTCAGTGTGTGGGGAAGGGGTTTCAGTGTGTGGGGCAGGTGTTTCAGTGTGTGGGGAAGTTATTTCATTGTCTGGGGAAGTTGTTTCAGTGTGTGTGGAAGGTGTTTCAGTGTGTGGGGAAGGGGTTTCAGTGTGTGGGGCAGGTGTTTCAGTGTGTGGGGAAAGTATTTCATTGTCTGTGGAAGGTGTATCAGTGTGTGGGGAAGGGATTCAGTGTGTGGGGAAGGTGTTTCAGTCTGTGGGGATGTGTTTCAGTGTGGTGGGAAGTGTTTCAGTGTGTGGGGAAGGGTTTGAGTGTGTGGGGAAGTTGTTTCAGTGGTTGAGGATGGGTGTCAGTGTGTGGGGATGTGTTTCATTGTGAGGGGAATGTGTTTCAGTGTGTGGTGAAGGTGATTCAGTGTGTGGGGATGGTGTTACAGTGTGTGGGGAAGGGGTTTCAGTCTGTGCGGAAGGGCTTTTAGTGTGTGGGGAAGGTGTTTCAGTGAGTGGGGAAGGGGTTTCAGTATGTGGGGAAGGGGTTTCAGTGTGTGGGGCAGGTGTTTCAGTGTGTGGGGAAGGTATTTCATTGTCTGTGGAAGGTGTATCAGTGTGTGGGGAAGGGATTCAGTGTGTGGGGAAGGTGTTTCAGTCTGTGGGGATGTGTTTCAGTGTGGTGGGAAGTGTTTCAGTGTGTGGGGAAGGGTTTCAGTGTGTGGGGAAGTTGTTTCAGTGTGTGAGGATGGGTGTCAGTGTGTGGGGATGTGTTTCATTGTGAGGGGAATGTGTTTCAGTGTGTGGTGAAGGGGATTCAGTGTGTGGGGATGGTGTTACAGTGTGTGGGGAAGGGGTTTCAGTCTGTGCGGAAGGGCTTTCAGTGTGTGGGGAAGGTGTTTCAGTGAGTGGGGAAGGGGTTTCAGTATGTGGGGAAGGGGTTTCGGTGAGTGTGGAAGGGGTTTCAGTGTGTAGTGAAGGGGTTTCAGTCTGTGGGGAAGGGGTTCAGCTGTGTGGGGCAGGTGTTTCAGTGTGTGGGGAAGTGTTTCAGTGTGTGGAGAAGGTGTTTCAGTTTGTGGGGAAGGGTTTCACTGTGTGGGGAAGGTGTTTCAGTGTGTGCGGAAGGGGTTTCAGTGAGTGGGGAAGGTGTTTCGGAGTGTGGGGAACGTGTTTCATTGTGTGGGAAGGGGTTTCAGTGTGTGGGGAAGGTGTTTCAGTATGTGGGGGAGGGGTTTCAGTGTCTGGGGACGTGGTTTCAGTGCGTGGGAAGAGGTTTCAGTGTGTGGGGAAGTTGTTTCATTGTGTGTGGAAGGTGTTTCAGTGTGTGGGGAAGGGGTTTCAGTGTGTGGGGAAGGTGTTTCAGTGTGTGGGGAAGGTATTTCATTGTCTGGGGAAGGTGTTTCAGTGTGTGGGGAAGGGATTCAGTGTGTGGGGAAGGTGTTTCCGTCTGTGGGGATGTGTTTCTGTGTGGTGGGAAGTGTTTCAGTGTGTGGGGAAGGGTGTCAGTGTGTGGGGAAGTTGTTTCAGTGTGTGGGGATGGGTGTCAGTGTGTGGGGATGTGTTTCATTGTGAGGGGAATGTGTTTCAGTGTGCGGTGAAGGGGATTCAGTGTGTGGGGATGGTATTACAGTGTGTGGAAAAGGGGTTTCAGTCTGTGCGGAAGGGCTCTCAGTGTGTGGGGAAGGTGTTTCAGTGTGTGGGGAAGGGGTTTCAGTGTGTGGGGAAGGGGTTTCGGTGAGTGTGGACGGGGTTTCAGTGTGTAGGGAAGGGGTTTCAGTGTGTGGGGAAGGGGTTCCAGTGTGTGGGGTAGGTGTTTCAGTGTGTGGGGAAGTGTTTCACTGTGTGGGGAAGGTGTTTCAGTGTGTGCGGATGTGGTTTCAGTGTGTGGGGAAGGGTTTTAGTGTGTGGGGAAGGGGTTTCAGTGTGTGGGGAAGGTGTTTCAGTGTGTGCGGAAGGGGTTTCAGTGTGTGGGGAAGGGTTTCATTGAGTGGGGATGGTGTTTCAGTGTTTGGGGACGGGGTTTGTGTTTGTGGGGAAGGGGTTTCAGTTTGTGGGAATGGGTTACAGTGTGTGGGGACGGGGTTTCTGTGTGTGGGAAAGGGGTTTCATTGTGTGGGAAGGGGTTTCAGTGTGTGGGGAAGGTGTTTCAGTAGGTGGGGGAGGGGTTTCAGTGTGTGGGGACGTGGTTTCAGTGTGTGGGAAGAGGTTTCAGTGTGTGGGGAAGTTGTTTCAGTGTGTGTGGAAGGTGTTTCAGTGTGTGGGGAAGGGGTTTCAGTGTGTGGGGCAGGTGTTTCAGTGTGTGGGGAAGGTATTTCATTGTCTGGGGAAGGTGTTTCAGTGTGTGGGGAAGGGATACAGTGTGTGGGGAAGGTGTTTCAGTCTGTGGGGATGTGTTTCAGTGTGGTGGGAAGTGTTTCAGTGTGTGGGGAAGGGTTTCAGTGTGTGGGGAAGTTGTTTCAGTGTGTGGGGATGGGTGTCAGTGTGTGGGGATGTGTTTCATTGTGAGGGGAATGTGTTTCAGTGTGTGGTGAAGGGGATTCAGTGTTTGGGGATGGTGTTACAGTGTGTGGGGAAGGGGTTTCAGTCTGTGCGGAAGGGCTTTCAGTGTGTGGGGAAGGTGTTTCAGTGTGTGGGGAAGGGGTTTCAGTGTGTGGGGAAGGGGTTACGGTGAGTGTGGAAGGTGTTTCAGTGTGTAGGGAAGGGGTTTCAGTGTGTGGGGAAGGGGTTCAGGTGTGTGGGGTAGGTGTTTCAGAGTGTGGGGAAGTGTTTCAGTGTGTGGAGAAGGTGTTTCAGTTTGTGCGGAAGGGGTTTCAGTGAGTGGGGAAGGTGTTTCGGAGTGTGGGGAACGTGTTTCAGTGTGTGGGGAAGGGGTTTCAGTGTGTGGGTAAGGGTTTCAGTGTGTGTGGAAGGGGTTTCAGTGTATGGGGAAGGGTTTTAGTGTGTGGGAAAGGGGTTTCAGTGTGTGGGGAAGGTGTTTCAGTGTGTGCGGAAGGGGTTTCAGTGTGTGGGGAAGGGGTTTCCGTGTGTGGGGACGTGTTTCAGTGTGTGGGGAAGGGGCTTCAGTGTGTGGGGAAGGTGTTTCAGTATGTGGGGGAGGGGTTTCAGTGTCTGGGGATGTGGTTTCTGTGTGTGGGAAGAGGTTTCAGTGTGTGGGGAAGTTGTTTCATTGTGTGTGGAAGGTGTTTCAGTGAGTGGGGAAGGGGTTTCAGTGTGTGGGGAAGGTGTTTCAGTGTGTGGGGAAGGTATTTCATTGTCTGGGGAAGTTGTTTCAGTGTGTGGGGAAGGGTTTCAGTGTGTGGGAAAGGTGTTTCAGTATGTGGGGGAGGGGTTTCAGTGTCTGGGGACGTGGTTTCAGTGTGTGGGAAGAGGTTTCAGTGTGTGGGGATGGGGTTTCAGTGTGTGGGGCAGGTGTTTCAGTGTGTGGGGAAGGTATTTCATTGTCTGGGGAAGGTGTTTCAGTGTGTGGGGAAGGGATTCAGTGTGTGGGGAAGGGGTTTCAGTGTGTGGGGCAGGTGTTTCAGTGTGTGGGGAAGTTATTTCATTGTCTGGGGAAGTTGTTTCAGTGTGTGTGGAAGGTGTTTCAGTGTGTGGGGAAGGGGTTTCAGTGTGTGGGGCAGGTGTTTCAGTGTGTGGGGAAGGTATTTCATTGTCTGTGGAAGGTGTATCAGTGTGTGGGGAAGGGATTCAGTGTGTGGGGAAGGTGTTTCAGTCTGTGGGGATGTGTTTCAGTGTGGTGGGAAGTGTTTCAGTGTGTGGGGAAGGGTTTGAGTGTGTGGGGAAGTTGTTTCAGTGGTTGAGGATGGGTGTCAGTGTGTGGGGATGTGTTTCATTGTGAGGGGAATGTGTTTCAGTGTGTGGTGAAGGTGATTCAGTGTGTGGGGATGGTGTTACAGTGTGTGGGGAAGGGGTTTCAGTCTGTGCGGAAGGGCTTTCAGTGTGTGGGGAAGGTGTTTCAGTGAGTGGGGAAGGGGTTTCAGTATGTGGGGAAGGGGTTTCAGTGTGTGGGGCAGGTGTTTCAGTGTGTGGGGAAAGTATTTCATTGTCTGTGGATGGTGTATCAGTGTGTGGGGAAGGGATTCAGTGTGTGGGGAAGGTGTTTCAGTCTGTGGGGATGTGTTTCAGTGTGGTGGGAAGTGTTTCAGTGTGTGGGGAAGGGTTTCAGTGTGTGGGGAAGTTGTTTCAGTGTGTGAGGATGGGTGTCAGTGTGTGGGGATGTGTTTCATTGTGAGGGGAATGTGTTTCAGTGTGTGGTGAAGGGGATTCAGTGTGTGGGGATGGTGTTACAGTGTGTGGGGAAGGGGTTTCAGTCTGTGCGGAAGGGCTTTCAGTGTGTGGGGAAGGTGTTTCAGTGAGTGGGGAAGGGGTTTCAGTATGTGGGGAAGGGGTTTCGGTGAGTCTGGAAGGGGTTTCAGTGTGTAGTGAAGGGGTTTCAGTCTGTGGGGAAGGGGTTCAGCTGTGTGGGGCAGGTGTTTCAGTGTGTGGGGAAGTGTTTCAGTGTGTGGAGAAGGTGTTTCAGTTTGTGGGGAAGGGTTTCACTGTGTGGGGAAGGTGTTTCAGTGTGTGCGGAAGGGGTTTCAGTGAGTGGGGAAGGTGTTTCGGAGTGTGGGGAACGTGTTTCATTGTGTGGGAAGGGGTTTCAGTGTGTGGGGAAGGTGTTTCAGTATGTGGGGGAGGGGTTTCAGTGTCTGGGGACGTGGTTTCAGTGCGTGGGAAGAGGTTTCAGTGTGTGGGGAAGTTGTTTCATTGTGTGTGGAAGGTGTTTCAGTGTGTGGGGAAGGGGTTTCAGTGTGTGGGGAAGGTGTTTCAGTGTGTGGGGAAGGTATTTCATTGTCTGGGGAAGGTGTTTCAGTGTGTGGGGAAGGGATTCAGTGTGTGGGGAAGGTGTTTCCGTCTGTGGGGATGTGTTTCTGTGTGGTGGGAAGTGTTTCAGTGTGTGGGGAAGGGTGTCAGTGTGTGGGGAAGTTGTTTCAGTGTGTGGGGATGGGTGTCAGTGTGTGGGGATGTGTTTCATTGTGAGGGGAATGTGTTTCAGTGTGCGGTGAAGGGGATTCAGTGTGTGGGGATGGTATTACAGTGTGTGGAAAAGGGGTTTCAGTCTGTGCGGAAGGGCTCTCAGTGTGTGGGGAAGGTGTTTCAGTGTGTGGGGAAGGGGTTTCAGTGTGTGGGGAAGGGGTTTCGGTGAGTGTGGACGGGGTTTCAGTGTGTAGGGAAGGGGTTTCAGTGTGTGGGGAAGGGGTTCCAGTGTGTGGGGTAGGTGTTTCAGTGTGTGGGGAAGTGTTTCACTGTGTGGGGAAGGTGTTTCAGTGTGTGCGGATGTGGTTTCAGTGTGTGGGGAAGGGTTTTAGTGTGTGGGGAAGGGGTTTCAGTGTGTGGGGAAGGTGTTTCAGTGTGTGCGGAAGGGGTTTCAGTGTGTGGGGAAGGGTTTCATTGAGTGGGGATGGTGTTTCAGTGTTTGGGGACGGGGTTTGTGTTTGTGGGGAAGGGGTTTCAGTTTGTGGGAATGGGTTACAGTGTGTGGGGACGGGGTTTCTGTGTGTGGGAAAGGGGTTTCATTGTGTGGGAAGGGGTTTCAGTGTGTGGGGAAGGTGTTTCAGTAGGTGGGGGAGGGGTTTCAGTGTGTGGGGACGTGGTTTCAGTGTGTGGGAAGAGGTTTCAGTGTGTGGGGAAGTTGTTTCAGTGTGTGTGGAAGGTGTTTCAGTGTGTGGGGAAGGGGTTTCAGTGTGTGGGGCAGGTGTTTCAGTGTGTGGGGAAGGTATTTCATTGTCTGGGGAAGGTGTTTCAGTGTGTGGGGAAGGGATACAGTGTGTGGGGAAGGTGTTTCAGTCTGTGGGGATGTGTTTCAGTGTGGTGGGAAGTGTTTCAGTGTGTGGGGAAGGGTTTCAGTGTGTGGGGAAGTTGTTTCAGTGTGTCGGGATGGGTGTCAGTGTGTGGGGATGTGTTTCATTGTGAGGGGAATGTGTTTCAGTGTGTGGTGAAGGGGATTCAGTGTTTGGGGATGGTGTTACAGTGTGTGGGGAAGGGGTTTCAGTCTGTGCGGAAGGGTTTTCAGTGTGTGGGGAAGGTGTTTCAGTGTGTGGGGAAGGGGTTTCAGTGTGTGGGGAAGGGGTTACGGTGAGTGTGGAAGGGGTTTCAGTGTGTAGGGAAGGGGTTTCAGTGTGTGGGGAAGGGGTTCAGGTGTGTGGGGTAGGTGTTTCAGAGTGTGGGGAAGTGTTTCAGTGTGTGGAGAAGGTGTTTCAGTTTGTGCGGAAGGGGTTTCAGTGAGTGGGGAAGGTGTTTCGGAGTGTGGGGAACGTGTTTCAGTGTGTGGGGAAGGGGTTTCAGTGTGTGGGTAAGGGTTTCAGTGTGTGTGGAAGGGGTTTCAGTGTATGGGGAAGGGTTTTAGTGTGTGGGAAAGGGGTTTCAGTGTGTGGGGAAGGTGTTTCAGTGTGTGCGGAAGGGGTTTCAGTGTGTGGGGAAGGGGTTTCCGTGTGTGGGGACGTGTTTCAGTGTGTGGGGAAGGGGCTTCAGTGTGTGGGGAAGGGTTTCACTGTTTGCAGAAGAGGTTTCAGTGTGTGGGGAAGGTGTTTCAGTGTGTGAGGATGGAGTTTCGGGGTGTGGGGAAGGTGTTTCAGTGTGTGGGGAAGGGGTTTCAGTGTGAGGGGAAGGTGTTTCAGTGTGTGCAGAAGGGTTTTCAGTGTGTGGGTAAGGGTTTCAGTGTGTGTGGAAGGGATTTCAGTGTGTGGGGAAGGTGTTTCAGTGTGTGCGGAAGGGGTTTCAGTGTGTGGAGAAGGGGTTTCCGTGTGTGGGGACCTGTTTCAAAGAATGGGGAAGGGGTTTCAGTGTGTGGGGAAGGGTTTCACTGTGTGGGGAAGGGGTTTCAGTGTGTGGGGAAGGTGTTTCAGTGTGTGGGGAAGGTGTTTCAGTCTGTGGGGAAGGGGTTTCAGTGTGTGGGGATGTGTTTCTGTGTGTGGGGAAGGGGTTTCAGTGTGTGGGGATGTGTTTCACTGTGTGCGGAAGCGGTTTCAGTGTTTGGGGAAGGGGTTTCAGTGTGTGGGGAAGGTGTTTCAGTATGTGCGGAAGGGGTTTCGGTCTGTTTGGAAGGGGTTTCAGTGTGTGGGGTAGGGATTCCATGTGTGGGGAAGGGTTTCAGTCTGTGGGGAGGGGGTTTCAGTGTGTGGGGAAGGGTTTCATTGTGTGGGGATGGTGTTTCAGTGTGTGGGGAAGGGGTGTCAGTTTGTGGGGAAGGGGTTTCAGTTTGTGGGGAAGGGGTTTCAGTTTGTCGGGAAGTGTTTCAGTGTGTGGGAAATGGTTACAGTCTGTGGGGACGGGGTTTCTGTGTGTGGGAATGGGGTTTCATTGTGTGGGAAGGGGTTTCAGTGTGTGGGGAAGGTGTTTCAGTATGTGGGGGAGGGGTTTCAGTGTGTGGGGACGTGGTTTCAGTGTGTGGGAAGAGGTTTCAGTGTGTGGGGAAGTTGTTTCTGTGTGTGTGGAAGGTGTTTCAGTGTGTGGGGAAGGGATTTCAGTGTGTGGGGAAGGTGTTTCAGTGTGTGGGGAAGGTATTTCATTGTCTGGGGAAGGTGTTTCAGTGTGTGGGGAAGGGATTCAGTGTGTGGGGAAGGTGTTTCAGTCTGTGGGGATGTGTTTCAGTATGGTGGGAAGTGTTTCAGTGTGTGGGGAAGGGTTTCAGTGTGTGGGGAAGTTGTTTCAGTGTGTGGGGATGGGAGTCAGTGTGTGGGGATGTGTTTCATTGTGAGGGGAATGTGCTTCAGTGTGTGCTGAAGGGGATTCAGTGTGTGGGGATGGTGTTACAGTGTGTGGAAAAGGGGTTTCAGTCTGTGCGGAAGGGCTTTCAGTGTGTGGGGAAGGTGTTTCAGTGTGCGGGGAAGGGGTTTCAGTGTTTGGGGAAGGGGTTTCGGTGAGTGTGGAAGGGGTTTCAGTGTGTAGGGAAGGGGTTTCAGTGTGTGGGGAAGGGATTCCAGTGTCTGGGGTAGGTGTTTCAGTGTGTGGGGAAGTGTTTCACTGTGTGGGGAAGGTGTTTCAGTGTGTGCGGAAGTGATTTCAGTGTGTGGGGAAGGATCTTAGTGTGTGGGGAAGGGGTTTCAGTGTGCGGGGAAGGTGTTTCAGTGTGTGCGGAAGGGGTTTCAGTGTGTGGGTAAGGGTTTCAGTGTGTGTGGAAGGGGTTTCAGTGTGTCGGGAAGGGATTCAGTGTGAGGAGAAGGTGTTTCAGTCTGTGGGGATGTGTTTCAGTGTGGTGGGAAGTGTTTCAGTGTGTGGGGAAGGGTTTCAGTGTGTGGGGAAGTTGTTTCAGTGTGTGGGGATGGGTGTCAGTGTGTGGGGATGTGTTTCATTGTGAGGGGAATGTGTTTCAGTGTGTGGTGAAGGGGATTCATTGTGTGGGGATGGTGTTACAGTGTGTGGGGAAGGGGTTTCAGTCTGTGCGGAAGGGCTTTCAGTGTGTGGGGAAGGTGTTTCACTGTGTGGGGAAGGGGTTTCAGTGTGTGGGGAAGGGGTTTCGGTGAGTGTGGAAGGGGTTTCAGTGTGTAGGGAAGGGGTTTCAGTGTGTGGGGAAGGGGTTCATGTGTGTGGGGTAGGTGTTTCAGTGTGTGGGGAAGTGTTTCAGTGTGTGGAGAAGGTGTTTCAGTTTGTGGGGAAGGATTTCACTGTGTGGGGAAGGTGTTTCAGTGTGTGCAGAAGGGGTTTCAGTGAGTGGGGAAGGTGTTTCGGAGTGTGGGGAACGTGTTTCAGTGTGTGGGGAAGGGGTTTCAGTGTGTGGGTAAGGGTTTCAGTGTGTGTGGAAGGGGATTCAGTGTGTGGGGAAGGGTTTTAGTGTGTGGGGAAGGGGTTTCAGTGTGTGGGGAAGGTGTTTCAGTGTGTGCGGATGGGGTTTCAGTGTGTGGGGAAGGGGTTTCCGTGTGTGGGGACGTGTTTCAGTGTGTGGGGAAGTGTTTCACTGTGTGCAGAAGGGGTTTCAGTGTGTGGGGAAGGTGTTTCAGTGGGTGGGGATGGTGTTTCGGAGTGTGGGGAAGGTGTTTCAGTGTGTGGGGAAGGGGTTTCAGTGTGTGGGGAAGGTGTTTCCGTGTGTGGGGACGTGTTTCAGTGTGTTGGGAAGGGGTTTCAGTGTGTGGGGAAGGGTTTCACTGTGTGCAGCAGGGGTTTCAGTATGTGGGGAAGGTGTTTCAGTGTGTGGGGATGTGTTTCAGTGTGTGGGGATGTGTCTCACTGTGTGCGGAAGTGGTTTCAGTGTTTGGGGAAGGGGTTTCAGTGTGTGGGGAAGGTGTTTCAGTGTGTGGGGAAGGGGTTTCAGTGTGTGGGGAAGGGATTCCATGTGTGGGGAAGGGTTTCAGTCTGTGGGGAGGGGGTTTCAGTGTGTGGGGAAGGGTTCCATTGTGTGGGGATGCTGTTTCAGTGTGTGGGGAAGGTGTTTCAGTGTGTGCGGAAGTGGTTTCAGTGTGTGGGGAAGGTGTTTCGGAGTGTGGGGAACGTGTTTCAGTGTGTGGGGAAGGGGTTTCAGTGTGTGGGTAAGGGTTTCAGTGTGTGTGGAAGGGGTTTCAGTGTGTGGGGAAGTGGTTTCAGTGAGTGGGGAAGGTGTTTCGGAGTGTGGGGAACGTGTTTCAGTGTGTGGGGAAGGGGTTTCAGTGTGTGGGTAAGGGTTTCAGTGTGTGTGGAAGGGGTTTCAGTGTGTGGGGAAGGGTTTTAGTGTGTGGGGAAGGGGTTTCAGTGTGTGGGGAAGGTGTTTCAGTGTGCGCGGAAGGGGTTTCAGTGTGTGGGGAAGGGGTTTCTGTGTGTGGGGACGTGTTTCAGTGTGTGGGGAAGGTGTTTCAGTGTGTGGGGAAGGGTTTCACTGAGTGCAGAAGGGGTTTCAGTGTGTGGGGAAGGTGTTTCGGAGTGTGGGGAAGGTGTTTCAGTGTGTGGGGAAGGGGATTCAGTGTGTGGGGAAGGTGTTTCAGTGTGTGGGGAAGGTGTTTCAGTGTGTGCAGAAGGGGTTTCAGTGTGTGGGTAAGGGTTTCAGTGTGTGTGGAAGGGGTTTCAGTGTGTGGGGAAGGTGTTTTGGAGTGTGCGGAAGGGGTTTCAGTGTGTGGGGAAGGGGATTCCGTGTGTGGGGACGTGTTTCAGTGTGTGGGGAAGGGGTTTCTGTGTGTGGGGAAGGGTTTCACTGTGTGCAGAAGGGGTTTCAGTGTGTGGGGAAGGTGTTTCAGTGTGTGGGGAAGGTGTTTCAGTCTGTGGGGAAGGGGTTTCAGTGTGTGGGGATGTGTTTCAGTGTGTAGGGAAGGGGTTTCAGTGTGTGGGGATGTGTTTCACTGTGTGCGGAAGCGGTTTCAGTGTTTGGGGAAAGGGTTTCAATGTGTGGGGAAGGGGTTTCAGTGTGTGGGGAAGGGATTCCATGTGTGGGGAAGGGTTTCAGTCTGTGGGGAGGGGGTTACAGTGTGTGGGGAAGGGTTTCATTGTGTGGGGATGGTGTTTCAGTGTGTGGGGACGGGGTTTCAGTTTGTGGGGAAGGGGTTTCAGTTTGTGGGGAAGGGGTTTCAGTTTGTGGGGAAGTGTTTCAGTGTGTGGGAAAGGGTTACAGTGTGTGGGGACGGGGTTTCTGTGAGTGGGAAAGGGGTTTCATTGTGTGGGAAGGGGTTTCAGTGTGTGGGGATGTGTTTCATTGTGTGGGGAAGGGGTTTCAGTGTGTGGGGAAGTGTTTCAGTGTTTTTGGAAGGGGTTTCAGTGTGTGGGGAAGTGATTTCAGTGTGTGGGGAAGGTGTTTCAATGTGTGCAGAAGAGCTTTCAGTGTGTGAGGAAGGGGTTTCAGTGTGTTGGAAAATGTTTCAGTGTGTGCGGAAAACGTTTCAGAGTGTGCGGAAGGTGTTTCAGTGTGTGGGGAAGGGGTTTCAGTGTGTGGGGAAGGGTTACAGTGTGTGGGGAAGGGGTTACAGTGTGTGGGGAAGCTGTTTCAGTTCGTGGGCAAGGGGTTTCAGTGTGCGGGGAAGTGTTTCAGTGTGTGTGGAAGGGGTTTCAGTGTGTGCGGAAGGTGTTTCAGTATGTGAGGGAGGGGTTTCAGTGTGTGGGGACGTGGTTTCAGTGTGTGGGAAGAGGTTTCAGTGTGTGGGGAAGTTGTTTCAGTGTGTGGGGAAGGTGTTTCAGTGTGTGGGGAAGGGGTTTCAGTGTGTGGGGAAGGTGTTGCAGTGTGTGGGGAAGATATTTCATTGTCTGGGGAAGGTGTTTCAGTGTGTGGGGAAGGGATTCAGTGTGTGGGGAAGGTGTTTCAGTCTGTGGGGATGTGTTTCAGTGTGGTGGGATGTGTTGCAGTGTGTGGTGAAGGGTTTCAGTGTGTGGGGAAGGTGTTTCAGTGTGTGGGGATGGGTTTCAGTGTGTGGGGATGTGTTTCATTGTGAGGGGAATGTGTTTCAGTGTGTGGTGAAGGGGATTCTGTGTGTGGGGATGGTGTTGCAGTGTGTGGGGAAGGGGTTTCAGTCTGTGTGTAAGGGCTTTCAGCGTGTGGGGAAGGTGTTTCAGTGTGTGGGGAAGGGGTTTCAGTGTGTGGGGAAGGGGTTTCAGTGTGTGGGGAAGGGGTTTCGGTGAGTGTGGAAGGGTTTTCAGTGTGTGGGACCGGGGTTTCCGTGTGTGGGGAAGGGGTTCCAGTGTGTGCTGTAGGTGTTTCTGTGTGTGCAGAAGGAGTTTCAGTTAGTGGGGAAGGTGTTTCGGATTGTGGGGAAGGTGTTTCAGTGTGTGGGGAAGGGGTTTCAGTGTGTGGGGAAGGTATTTCAGTGTGTGGGGAAGGTGTTTCAGTGTTTGCAGAAGGGGCTTCCGTGTGTGGGTAAGCGTTTCAGTGTGTGTGGAAGGGGTTTCAGTGTGTGGGGAAGGTGTTTCAGAGTGTGCGGAGGGGTTTCAAGGAGTGGGGAAGGGGTTTCCGTGTGTGGGGACATGTTTCAGTGTGTGGGGAAGGGGTTTCAGTGTGTGGGGAAGGGTTTCACTGTGTGCAGAAGGGGTTTCAGTGTGTGGGGAAGGTGTTTCAGTGTGTGGGGAAGGTGTTTCAGTCTGTGGGGAAGGGGTTTCAGTGTGTGGGGATGTGTTTCAGTGTGTGGGGAAGGGGTTTCAGTGCGTGGGGATGTGTTTCACTGTGTGCGGAAGGTGTTTCAGTGTTTGGGGAAGGGGTTTCAGTGTGTGGGGAAGGTGTTACAGTTTGTGCGGAAGGGGTTTCAGTGTGTGGAGAAGGGGTTTCAGTGTGTGGGGAAGGGATTCCATGTGTGGGGAAGGGGTTCAGTCTGTGGGGAGGGGGTTTCAGTGTGTGGGTAAGGGTTTCAGTGTGTGTGGAAGGGGTTTCAGTGTGTGGGGAAGGTGTTTCAGTGTGTGCGGAAGGTGTTTCAGTGTGTGGGGAATGGGTTTCCTCGTGTGGGGACGTGTTTCAGTGTGTGCGGAAGGTGTTTCAGTGTGTGGGGAATGGGTTTCCTCGTGTGGGGACGTGCTTCAGTGTGTCGGGAAGGTGTTTCAGTGTGTGGGGAAGGTGTTTCAGTCTGTGGGGAAGGGGTTTCAGTGTGTGGGGATGTGTTTCAGTGTGTGAGGAAGGGGTTTCAGTGTGTGGGGATGTGTTTCACTGTGTGCGGAAGCGGTTTCAGTGTTTGGGGAAGGGGTTTCAGTGTGTCGGCAAGGTCTTTCAGTATGTGCGGAAGGGGTTTCAGTGTGTGTGGAAGGGGTTTCAGTGTGTGGGGAAGGGATTCCATGTGTGGGGAAGGATTTCAGTCTGTGGGGTGGGGGTTTCAGTGTGTGGGGAAGGGTTTCAGTTTGTGGGGAAGGGGTTTCAGTATGTGAGGGAGGGGTTTCAGTGTGTGGGGACGTGGTTTCAGTGTGTGGGAAGAGGTTTCAGTGTGTGGGGAAGTTGTTTCAGTGTGCGGGGAAGTGTTTCAGTGTGTGTGGAAGGGGTTTCAGTGTGTGCGGAAGGTGTTTCAGTATGTGAGGGAGGGGTTTCAGTGTGTGGGGACGTGGTTTCAGTGTGTGGGAAGAGGTTTCAGTGTGTGGGGAAGTTGTTTCAGTGTGTGGGGAAGGTGTTTCAGTGTGTGGGGAAGGGGATTCAGTGTGTGGGGAAGGTGTTGCAGTGTGTGGGGAAGATATTTCATTGTCTGGGGAAGGTGTTTCAGTGTGTGGGGAAGGGATTCAGTGTGTGGGGAAGGTGTTTCAGTCTGTGGGGATGTGTTTCAGTGTGGTAGGATGTGTTGCAGTGTGTGGTGAAGGGTTTCAGTGTGTGGGGAATTAGTTTCAGTGTGTGGGGATGGGTTTCAGTGTGTGGGGATGTGTTTCATTGTGAGGGGAATGTGTTTCAGTGTGTGGTGAAGGGGATTCTGTGTGTGGGGATGGTGTTGCAGTGTGTGGGGAAGGGGTTTCAGTCTGTGTGTAAGGGCTTTCAGCGTGTGGGGAAGGTGTTTCAGTGTGTGGGGAAGGGGTTTCAGTGTGTGGGGAAGGGGTTTCAGTGTGTGGGGAAGAGGTTTCGGTGAGTGTGGAAGGGTTTTCAGTGTGTGGGACCGGGGTTTCCGTGTGTGGGGAAGGGGTTCCAGTGTGTGCTGTAGGTGTTTCTGTGTGTGCAGAAGGAGTTTCAGTTAGTGGGGAAGGGTTTCACTGTGTGGGGAAGGTGTTTCGGTGTGTGCGGAAGGGGTTTCAGTGTGTGGGGAAGGTGTTTCGGATTGTGGGGAAGGTGTTTCAGTGTGTGGGGAAGGGGTTTCAGTGTGTGGGGAAGGTATTTCAGTGTGTGGGGAAGGTGTTTCAGTGTTTGCAGAAGGGGCTTCCGTGTGTGGGTAAGCGTTTCAGTGTGTGTGGAAGGGGTTTCAGTGTGTGGGGAAGGTGTTTCAGAGTGTGCGGAGGGGTTTCAAGGAGTGGGGAAGGGGTTTCCGTGTGTGGGGACATGTTTCAGTGTGTGGGGAAGGGGTTTCAGTGTGTGGGGAAGGGTTTCACTGTGTGCAGAAGGGGTTTCAGTGTGTGGGGAAGGTGTTTCAGTGTGTGGGGAAGGTGTTTCAGTCTGTGGGGAAGGGGTTTCATTGTGTGGGGATGTGTTTCAGTGTGTGGGGAAGGGGTTTCAGTGCGTGGGGATGTGTTTCACTGTGTGCGGAAGGTGTTTCAGTGTTTGGGGAAGGGGTTTCAGTGTGTGGGGAAGGTGTTACAGTTTGTGCGGAAGGGGTTTCAGTGTGTGGAGAAGGGGTTTCAGTGTGTGGGGAAGGGATTCCATGTGTGGGGAAGGGTTTCAGTCTGTGGGGAGGGGGTTTCAGTGTGTGGGTAAGGGTTTCAGTGTGTGTGGAAGGGGTTTCAGTGTGTGGGGAAGGTGTTTCAGTGTGTGCGGAAGGTGTTTCAGTGTGTGGGGAATGGGTTTCCTCGTGTGGGGACGTGTTTCAGTAAGTGCGGAAGGTGTTTCAGTGTGTGGGGAATGGGTTTCCTCGTGTGGGGACGTGCTTCAGTGTGTCGGGAAGGTGTTTCAGTGTGTGGGGAAGGTGTTTCAGTCTGTGGGGAAGGGGTTTCAGTGTGTGGGGATGTGTTTCAGTGTGTGAGGAAGGGGTTTCAGTGTGTGGGGATGTGTTTCACTGTGTGCGGAAGCGGTTTCAGTGTTTGGGGAAGGGGTTTCAGTGTGTCGGCAAGGTCTTTCAGTATGTGCGGAAGGGGTTTCAGTGTGTGTGGAAGGGGTTTCAGTGTGTGGGGAAGGGATTCCATGTGTGGGGAAGGATTTCAGTCTGTGGGGTGGGGGTTTCAGTGTGTGGGGAAGGGTTTCAGTTTGTGGGGAAGGGGTTTCATTTTCTGGGGAAGTGTTTCAGTTTGTGGGAAAGGGTTACAGTGTGTGGGGACGGGGTTTCTGTGTGTGGGAAAGGGGTTTCATTGTGTGGGAAGGGGTTTCAGTGAGTGGGGAAGGTGTTTCAGTACGTGGGGGAGGGGTTTCAGTGTGTGGGGACGTGGTTTCAGTGTGTGGGAAGAGATTTCAGTGTGTGGGGAAGGTGTTTCAATGTGTGGGGAAGGGGTTTCAGTGTGTGGGGAAGGTGTTTCAGTGTGTGGGGAAGGTATTTCATTGTCTGGGGAAGGTGTTTCAGTGTGTGGGGACGGGATTCAGTGGGTGGGGAAGGTGTTTCAGTCTGTGGGGATGTGTTTCAGTGTGGTGGGAAGTTTTTCAGTGTGCAGGGAAGGGTTTCAGTGTGTGGGGAAGTTGTTTCAGTGTGTGGGGATGGGTGTCAGTGTGTGGGGATGTGTTTCATTGTGAGGGGAATGTGTTTCAGTGTGTGGTGAAGGGGATTCAGTGTGTGGGGATGGTGTTACAGTGTGTGCGGAAGGGGTTTCAGTCTGTGCGTAAGGGCTTTCAGTGTGTGGGGAAGGTGTTTCAGTGTGTGGGGAAGGGGTTTCAGTGTGTGGGGAAGGGGTTTCGGTGAGTGTGGAAGGGGTTTCAGTGTGTGGGGAAGGGGTTTCAGTGTGTGGGGAAGGGGTTCCAGTGTGTGAGGTAGGTGTTTCAGAGTGTGGGGAAGTATATCAGTGTGTGGAGAATGTGTTTCAGTTTGTGGGGAAGGGTTTAACTGAGTGGGGAAGGTGTTTCAGTGTGTGCGGAAGGGGTTTCAGTGCGTGTGGAAGGTGTTTCGGAGTGTGGGGAACGTGTTTCAGTGTGTGGGGAAGGGGTTTCAGTGTGTGGGTAAGGGTTTCAGTGTGTGTGGAAGGGGTTTCAGTGTGTGGGGAAGGGTTTTAGTGTGTGGGGAAGGGGTTTCAGTGTGTGGGGAAGGGGTTTCAGTGTGTGCGGACGGGGTTTCAGTTTGTGGGGAAGGGGTTTCAGTGTGTGGGGAAGATATTTCATTGTCTGGGGAAGGTGTTTCAGTGTGTGGGGAAGGAATTCAGTGTGTGGGGAAGGTGTTTCAGTCTGTGGGGATGTGTTTCAGTGTGGTGGGATGTGTTGCAGTGTGTGGTGAAGGGTTTCAGTGTGTGGGGAAGGTGTTGCAGTGTGTGGGGAAGATATTTCATTGTCTGGGGAAGGTGTTTCAGTGTGTGGGGAAGGGATTCAGTGTGTGGGGAAGGTGTTTCAGTCTGTGGGGATGTGTTTCAGTGTGGTGGGATGTGTTGCAGTGTGTGGTGAAGGGTTTCAGTGTGTGGGGAAGGTGTTTCAGTGTGTGGGGATGGGTTTCAGTGTGTGGGGATGTGTTTCATTGTGAGGGGAATGTGTTTCAGTGTGTGGTGAAGGGGATTCTGTGTGTGGGGATGGTGTTGCAGTGTGTGGGGAAGGGGTTTCAGTCTGTGCGTAAGGGCTTTCAGCGTGTGGGGAAGGTGTTTCAGTGTGTGGGGAATGGGTTTCAGTGTGTGGGGAAGGGGTTTCAGTGTGTGGGGAATGGGTTTCGGTGAGTGTGGAAGGGTTTTCAGTGTGTGAGACCGGGGTTTCCGTGTGTGGGGAAGGGGTTCCAGTGTGTGCTGTAGGTGTTTCTGTGTGTGCAGAAGGAGTTTCAGTTAGTGGGGAAGGGTTTCACTGTGTGGGGAAGGTGTTTCGGTGTGTGCGGAAGGGGTTTCAGTGTGTGGGGAAGGTGTTTCGGATTGTGGGGAAGGTGTTTCAGTGTGTGGGGAAGGGGTTTCAGTGTGTGGGGAAGGTATTTCAGTGTGTGGGGAAGGTGTTTCAGTGTTTGCAGAAGGGGCTTCCGTGTGTGGGTAAGCGTTTCAGTGTGTGTGGAAGGGGTTTCAGTGTGTGGGGAAGGTGTTTCAGAGTGTGCGGAGGGGTTTCAAGGAGTGGGGAAGGGGTTTCCGTGTGTGGGGACATGTTTCAGTGTGTGGGGAAGGGGTTTCAGTGTGTGGGGAAGGGTTTCACTGTGTGCAGAAGGGGTTTCAGTGTGTGGGGAAGGTGTTTCAGTGTGTGGGGAAGGTGTTTCAGTCTGTGGGGAAGGGGTTTCAGTGTGTGGGGATGTGTTTCAGTGTGTGGGGAAGGGGTTTCAGTGTGTGGGGATGTGTTTCACTGTGTGCGGAAGGTGTTTCAGTGTTTGGGGAAGGGGTTTCAGTGTGTGGGGAAGGTGTTACAGTTTGTGCGGAAGGGGTTTCAGTGTGTGGAGAAGGGGTTTCAGTGTGTGGGGAAGGGATTCCATGTGTGGGGAAGGGTTTCAGTCTGTGGGGAGGGGGTTTCAGTGTGTGGGTAAGGGTTTCAGTGTGTGTGGAAGGGGTTTCAGTGTGTGGGGAAGGTGTTTCAGTGTGTGCGGAAGGTGTTTCAGTGTGTGGGGAATGGGTTTCCTCGTGTGGGGACGTGTTTCAGTGTGTGCGGAAGGTGTTTCAGTGTGTGGGGAATGGGTTTCCTCGTGTGGGGACGTGCTTCAGTGTGTCGGGAAGGTGTTTCAGTGTGTGGGGAAGGTGTTTCAGTCTGTGGGGAAGGGGTTTCAGTGTGTGGGGATGTGTTTCAGTGTGTGAGGAAGGGGTTTCAGTGTGTGGGGATGTGTTTCACTGTGTGCGGAAGCGGTTTCAGTGTTTGGGGAAGGGGTATCAGTGTGTCGGCAAGGTCTTTCAGTATGTGCGGAAGGGGTTTCAGTGTGTGTGGAAGGGGTTTCAGTGTGTGGGGAAGGGATTCCATGTGTGGGGAAGGATTTCAGTCTGTGGGGTGGGGGTTTCAGTGTGTGGGGAAGGGTTTCAGTTTGTGGGGAAGGGGTTTCATTTTCTGGGGAAGTGTTTCAGTTTGTGGGAAAGGGTTACAGTGTGTGGGGACGGGGTTTCTGTGTGTGGGAAAGGGGTTTCATTGTGTGGGAAGGGGTTTCAGTGAGTGGGGAAGGTGTTTCAGTACGTGGGGGAGGGGTTTCAGTGTGTGGGGACGTGGTTTCAGTGTGTGGGAAGAGATTTCAGTGTGTGGGGAAGGTGTTTCAATGTGTGGGGAAGGGGTTTCAGTGTGTGGGGAAGGTGTTTCAGTGTGTGGGGAAGGTATTTCATTGTCTGGGGAAGGTGTTTCAGTGTGTGGGGACGGGATTCTGTGGGTGGGGAAGGTGTTTCAGTCTGTGGGGATGTGTTTCAGTGTGGTGGGAAGTTTTTCAGTGTGCAGGGAAGGGTTTCAGTGTGTGGGGAAGTTGTTTCAGTGTGTGGGGATGGGTGTCAGTGTGTGGGGATGTGTTTCATTGTGAGGGGAATGTGTTTCAGTGTGTGGTGAAGGGGATTCAGTGTGTGGGGATGGTGTTACAGTGTGTGCGGAAGGGGTTTCAGTCTGTGCGTAAGGGCTTTCAGTGTGTGGGGAAGGTGTTTCAGTGTCTGGGGAAGGGGTTTCAGTGTGTGGGGAAGGGGTTTCAGTGTGTGGGGAAGGGGTTTCAGTGTGTGGGGAAGGGGTTCCAGTGTGTGGGGTAGGTGTTTCAGTGTGTGGGGAAGTATATCAGTGTGTGGAGAATGTGTTTCAGTTTGTGGGGAAGGGTTTCACTGAGTGGGGAAGGTGTTTCAGTGTGTGCGGAAGGGGTTTCAGTGCGTGTGGAAGGTGTTTCGGAGTGTGGGGAACGTGTTTCAGTGTGTGGGGAAGGGGTTTCAGTGTGTGGGTAAGGGTTTCAGTGTGTGTGGAAGGGGTTTCAGTGTGTGGGGAAGGGTTTTAGTGTGTGGGGAAGGGGTTTCAGTGTGTGGGGAAGGGGTTTCAGTGTGTGCGGACGGGGTTTCAGTTTGTGGGGAAGGGGTTTCAGTGTGTGGGGAAGATATTTCATTGTCTGGGGAAGGTGTTTCAGTGTGTGGGGAAGGAATTCAGTGTGTGGGGAAGGTGTTTCAGTCTGTGGGGATGTGTTTCAGTGTGGTGGGATGTGTTGCAGTGTGTGGTGAAGGGTTTCAGTGTGTGGGGAAGGTGTTTCAGTGTGTGGGGATGGGTTTGAGTGTGTGGGGATGTG
Organism: Heterodontus francisci; assembly: GCF_036365525.1. Classification (NCBI taxonomy): domain Eukaryota; kingdom Metazoa; phylum Chordata; class Chondrichthyes; order Heterodontiformes; family Heterodontidae; genus Heterodontus; species Heterodontus francisci. The sequence continues at coordinate 319,315 of NW_027140893.1, read as the reverse complement.
TTTCATTGTGAGGGGAATGTGTTTCAGTGTGTGGTGAAGGGGATTCTGTGGGTGGGGATGTGTTGCAGTGTGTGGGCAAGGGGTTCCAGTGTGTAGTGTAGGTGTTTCAGTGTGTGGAGAAGGTGTTTCAGTTTGTGGGGAAGGGTTTCACTGTGTCGGGAAGGTGTTTCAGTGTGTGCGGAAGGGGTTCAAGTGTGTGGGGAAGGTGTTTCGGAGTGTGGGGAAGGTGTTTCAGTGTGTGGGGAAGGGGTTTCAGTGTGTGGGGAAGGTGTTTCAGTGTGTGGGGAAGGTGTTTCAGTGTGTGCAGAAGGGGTTTCAGTGTGTGGGTAAGGGTTTCAGTGTGTGTGGAAGGGGTTTCAGTGTGTGGGGAAGGTGTTTCAGTGTGTGCGGAAGGTGTTTCAGTGTGTGGGGAATGGTTTTCCGTGTGTGGGGACGTGTTTCAGTGTGTGGGGAAGGGGTTTCAGTGTGTGGGGAAGGGTTTCACTGTGTGCAGAAGGGGTTTCAGTGTGTGGGGAAGGTGTTTCAGTGTGTGGGGAAGGTGTTTCAGTCTGTGGGGAAGGGGTTTCAGTGTGTGGGGATTTGTTTCAGTGTGTGGGGAAGGGGTTTCAGTGTGTGGTGATGTGTTTCACTGTGTGCGGAAGCGGTTTCAGTGTTTGGGGAAGGGGTTTCAGTGTGTGGGGTAGGTGTTTCAGTATGTGCGGAAGGGGTTTCAGTGTGTGGGGAAGGGGTTTCAGTGTGTAGGGAAGGGATTCCATGTGTGGGGAAGGGTTTCAGTCTGTGGGGAGGGGGTTTCAGTGTGTGGGGAAGGGTTTCAGTTTGTGGGGAAAGTGTTTCAGTTTGTGGGGAAGTGTTTCAGTGTTTGGGAAAGGGTTACAGTGTGTGGGGACGGGCTTTCTGTGTGTGGGAAAGGGGTTTCATTGTGTGGGAAGGGGTTTCAGTGTGTGGGGAAGGTGTTTCAGTATGTGGGGGAGGGGTTTCAGTGTGTGGGGACGTGGTTTCAGTGTGTGGGAAGAGATTTCAGTGTGTGGGGAAGTTGTTTCACTGTGTGGGGAAGGTGTTTCAATGTGTGGGGAAGGGGTTTCAGTGTGTGTGGAAGGTGTTTCAGTGTGTGGGGAAGGTATTTCATTGTCTGGGGAAGGTGTTTCAGTGTGTGGGGACGGGGTTCAGAGTGTGGGGAACGTGTTTCAGTCTGTGGGGATGTGTTTCAGTGTGGTGGGAAGTGTTTCAGTGTGTGGGGAAGGGTTTCAGTGTGTGGGGATGTTGTTTCAGTGTATGGGGATGGGTGTCAGTGTGTGCGGATGTGTTTCATTGTGAGGGGAATGTGTTTCAGTGTGCGGTGAAGGGGATTCAGTCTGTGGGGATGGTGTTACAGTGTGTGGGTAAGGGGTTTCAGTCTGTGCGGAAGGGCTTTCAGTGTGTGGGGAAGGTGTTTCAGTGCGTGGGGAAGGGGTTTCAGTGTGTGGGGAAAGGGTTTCGGTGAATGTGGAAGGGGTTTCAGTGTGTGGGGAAGGGGTTTCAGTGTGTGGGGAAGGGGTTCCAGTGTGTGGGGTAGGTGTTTCAGTGTGTGGGGAAGTGTTTCAGTGTGTGGAGAATGTGTTTCAGTATGTGGGGAAGGGTTTCACTGTGTGGGAAGGTGTTTCAGTGTGTGCGGAAGGGGTTTCAGTGTGTGGGGAATGTGTTTCGGAGTGTGGGGAACGTGTTTCAGTGTGTGGGGAAGGGGTTTCAGTGTGTGGGTAAGGGCTTCAGTGTGTGTGGAAGGGGTTTCAGTGTGTGGGGAAGGGTTTTAGTGTGTGGGGAAGGGGTTTCAGTGTGTGGGGAAGGTGTTTCAGTGTGAGCGGACGGGGTTTCAGTTTGTGGGGAAGGGGTTTCAGTTTGTGGGGAAGTGTTTCAGTGTGTGGGAAAGGTTTACAGTGTGTGGGGACGGGGTTTCTGTGTGTGGGAAAGGGGTTTCATTGTGTGGGAAGGGGTTTCAGTGTGTGGGGATGTGTTTCAGTGTTTGGGGAAGGGGTTTCAGTGTGTGGGGATGTGTTTCAGTGTGTGGTAAAGGGGTTTCAGTGTGTGGGGTTATGATTCAGTGTGTGGGGAAGGCGTTTCAGTGCGTGGGGAAGGGATTCACTGTTTGCCCAAGGGGTTTCAGTGTGTGGGGAAGTGATTTCAGTGTGTGGGGAAGGTGTTTCAGTGTGTGCAGAAGAGGTTTCAGTGTGTGAGGAAGGGGTTTCAGTGTGTTGGAAAATGTTTCAGTGTGTGCGGAAAAGGTTTCAATGTGTGCGGCACGTGTTTCAGTGTGTGGGGAAGGGGTTTCAGTGTGTGGGGAAGGGTTACAGTGTGTGGGGAAGGGGTTTCAGTGTGTGGGGAAGGTGTTTCAGTTCGTGGGGAAGGGGTTTCAGTGTGTGGGGAAGTGTTTCAGTGTGTGCGGAAGGGGTTTCAGTGTGTGGGGAAGGTGTTTCTGTATGCGGGGGAGGGGTTTCAGTGTGTGGGGACGTGGTTTCAGTGTGTGGGAAGAGGTTTCAGTGTGTGGGGAAGTTGTTTCAGTTTGTGGGGAAGGGGTTTCAGTGTGTGGGGAAGGTGCTTCAGTGTGTGGGGAAGATATTTCATTGTCTGGGGAAGGTGTTTCAGTGTGTGGGGAAGGGATTCAGTGTGTGGGGAAGGTGTTTCAGTCTGTGGGGATGTATTTCAGTGTGGTGGGATGTGTTTCAGTGTGTGGGGAAGGGTTTCAGTGTGTGGGGAAGGTGTTTCAGTGTGTGGGGATGGGTTTCAGTGTTTGGGGATGTGTTTCAGTGTGTGGGGAAGGTGTTTCAGTGTGTGCAGAAGGGGTTTCAGTGTGTGGGTAAGGGTTTCAGTGTGTGTGGAAGGGGTTTCAGTGTGTGGGGAAGGTGTTTCAGTGTGTGCGGAAGGGGTTTCAGTGTGTGGGGAAGGGTTTTCCGTGTGTGGGGACCTGTTTCAGTGTGTGGGAAAGGGGTTTCAGTGTGTGGGGAAGGGTTTCACTGTGTGCAGAAGGGGTTTCAGTGTGTGGGGAAGGTGTTTCAGTGTGTGGGGAAGGTGTTTCAGTCTGTGGGGAAGGGGTTTCATTGTGTGGGGATGTGTTTCAGTGTGTGGGGAAGGGGTTTCAGTGTGTGGGGATGTGTTTCAGTGTGTGGGGAAGGGGTTTCAGTGTGTGGTGATGTGTTTCACTGTGTGCGGAAGCGGTTTCAGTGTTTGGGGAAGGGGTTTCAGTGTGTGGGGAAGGTGTTTCAGTATGTGCGGAAGGGGTTTCAGTGTGTGGGGAAGGGGTTTCAGTGTGTGGGGAAGGGATTCCATGTGTGGGGAAGGGTTTCATTTTGTGGGGAAAGGGTTTCAGTTTGTGGGGAAGTGTTTCAGTGTTTGGGAAAGGGTTACAGTGTATGGGGATGGGGTTTCTGTGTGTGGGAAAGGGGTTTCATTGTGTGGGAAGGGGTTTCAGTGTGTGCGGAAGGTGTTTCGGTATGTGGGGGTGGGGTTTCAGTGTGTGGGGACGTGGTTTCAGTGTGTGGGAAGAGATTTCAGTGTGTGGGGAAGTTGTTTCAGTGTGTGGGGAAGGTGCTTCAGTGTGTGGGGAAGGGGTTTCAGTGTGTGGGGAAGGTGTTTCAGTGTGTGGGGGAGGTATTTAATTGTCTGGGGAAGGTGTTTCAGTGTGTGGGGACGGGATTCAGTGTGTGGGGAAGGTATTTCAGTCTGTGGGGATGTGTTTCAGTGTGGTGGGAAGTGTTTCAGTGTGTGGGGAAGGGGTTTCAGTGTGTGGGGATGTGTTTCAGTGTGTGAGGAAGGGGTTTCAGTGTGTGGGGATGTGTTTCACTGTGTGCGGAAGCGGTTTCAGTGTTTGGGGAAGGGGTTTCAGTGTGTCGGGAAGGTCTTTCAGTATGTGCGGAAGGGGTTTCAGTGTGTGTGGAAGGGGTTTCAGTGTGTGGGGAAGGGATTCCATGTGTGGGGAAGGATTTCAGTCTGTGGGGTTGGGGTTTCAGTGTGTGGGGAAGGGTTTCAGTTTGTGGGGAAGGGGTTTCATTTTCTGGGGAAGTGTTTCAGTTTGTGGGAAAGGGTTACAGTGTGTGGGGACGGGGTTTCTGTGTGTGGGAAAGGGGTTTCATTGTGTGGGAAGGGGTTTCAGTGAGTGGGGAAGGTGTTTCAGTACGTGGGGGAGGGGTTTCAGTGTGTGGGGACGTGGTTTCAGTGTGTGGGAAGAGATTTCAGTGTGTGGGGAAGGTGTTTCAATGTGTGGGGAAGGGGTTTCAGTGTGTGGGGAAGGTGTTTCAGTGTGTGGGGAAGGTATTTCATTGTCTGGGGAAGGTGTTTCAGTGTGTGGGGACGGGATTCAGTGGGTGGGGAAGGTGTTTCAGTCTGTGGGGATGTGTTTCAGTGTGGTGGGAAGTTTTTCAGTGTGCAGGGAAGGGTTTCAGTGTGTGGGGAAGTTGTTTCAGTGTGTGGGGATGGGTGTCAGTGTGTGGGGATGTGTTTCATTGTGAGGGGAATGTGTTTCAGTGTGTGGTGAAGGGGATTCAGTGTGTGGGGATGGTGTTACAGTGTGTGCGGAAGGGGTTTCAGTCTGTGCGTAAGGGCTTTCAGTGTGTGGGGAAGGTGTTTCAGTGTGTGGGGAAGGGGTTTCAGTGTGTGGGGAAGGGGTTTCGGTGAGTGTGGAAGGGGTTTCAGTGTGTGGGGAAGGGGTTTCAGTGTGTGGGGAAGGGGTTCCAGTGTGTGGGGTAGGTGTTTCAGTGTGTGGGGAAGTATATCAGTGTGTGGAGAATGTGTTTCAGTTTGTGGGGAAGGGTTTCACTGAGTGGGGAAGGTGTTTCAGTGTGTGCGGAAGGGGTTTCAGTGCGTGTGGAAGGTGTTTCGGAGTGTGGGGAACGTGTTTCAGTGTGTGGGGAAGGGGTTTCAGTGTGTGGGTAAGGGTTTCAGTGTGTGTGGAAGGTGTTTCAGTGTGTGGGGAAGGGTTGTAGTGTGTGGGGAAGGGGTTTCAGTGTGTGGGGAAGGGGTTTCAGTGTGTGCGGACGGGGTTTCAGTTTGTGGGGAAGGGGTTTCAATGTGTGGGGAAGATATTTCATTGTCTGGGGAAGGTGTTTCAGTGTGTGGGGAAGGAATTCAGTGTGTGGGGAAGGTGTTTCAGTCTGTGGGGATGTGTTTCAGTGTGGTGGGATGTGTTGCAGTGTGTGGTGAAGGGTTTCAGTGTGTGGGGAAGGTGTTTCAGTGTGTGGGGATGGGTTTCAGTGTGTGGGGATGTGTTTCATTGTGAGGGGAATGTGTTTCAGTGTGTGGTGAAGGGGATTCTGTGGGTGGGGATGTGTTGCAGTGTGTGGGCAAGGGGTTCCAGTGTGTAGTGTAGGTGTTTCAGTGTGTGGAGAAGGTTTTTCAGTTTGTGGGGAAGGGTTTCACTGTGTGGGGAAGGTGTTTCAGTCTGTGCGGAAGGGGTTCAAATGTGTGGGGAAGGTGTTTCGGAGTGTGGGGAAGGTGTTTCAGTGTGTGGGGAAGGGGTTTCAGTGTGTGGGGAAGGTGTTTCAGTGTGTGGGGAAGGTGTTTCAGTGTGTGCAGAAGGGGTTTCAGTGTGTGGGTAAGGGTTTCAGTGTGTGTGGAAGGGGTTTCAGTGTGTGGGGAAGGTGTTTCAGTGTGTGCGGAAGGTGTTTCAGTGTGTGGGGAAGGGTTTTCCGTGTGTGGGGACGTGTTTCAGTGTGTGGGGAAGGGGTTTCAGTGTGTGGGGAAGGGTTTCACTGTGTGCAGAAGGGGTTTCAGTGTGTGGGGAAGGTGTTTCAGTGTGTGGGGAAGGTGTTTCAGTCTGTGGGGAAGGGGTTTCAGTGTGTGGGGATTTGTTTCAGTGTGTGGGGAAGGGGTTTCAGTGTGTGGTGATGTGTTTCACTGTGTGCGGAAGCGGTTTCAGTGTTTGGGGAAGGGGTTTCAGTGTGTGGGGTAGGTGTTTCAGTATGTGTGGAAGGGGTTCAGTCTGTGGGGAAGGGGTTTCAGTGTGTAGGGAAGGGATTCCATGTGTGGGGAAGGGTTTCAGTCTGTGGGGAGGGGGTTTCAGTGTGTGGGGAAGGGTTTCAGTTTGTGGGGAAAGGGTTTCAGTTTGTGGGGAAGTGTTTCAGTGTTTGGGAAAGGGTTACAGTGTGTGGGGACGGGCTTTCTGTGTGTGGGAAAGGGGTTTCATTGTGTGGGAAGGGGTTTCAGTGTGTGGGGAAGGTGTTTCAGTATGTGAGGGAGGGGTTTCAGTGTGTGGGGACGTGGTTTCAGTGTGTGGGAAGAGATTTCAGTGTGTGGGGAAGTTGTTTCACTGTGTGGGGAAGGTGTTTCAATGTGTGGGGAAGGGGTTTCAGTGTGTGGGGAAGGTATTTCATTGTCTGGGGAAGGTGTTTCAGTGTGTGGGGACGGGATTCAGAGTGTGGGGAACGTGTTTCAGTCTGTGGGGATGTGTTTCAGTGTGGTGGGAAGTGTTTCAGTGTGTGGGGAAGGGTTTCAGCGTGTGGGGATGTTGTTTCAGTGTATGGGGATGGGTGTCAGTGTGTGCGGATGTGTTTCATTGTGAGGGGAATGTGTTTCAGTGTGCGGTGAAGGGGATTCAGTCTGTGGGGA